>NC_063207.1:20525557-20600557 GCF_017589495.1 Alosa alosa | reverse complement strand
GAATGTGAGAAACAGTGGTGTGGATAACGAGAGAGAGTGGATTTTCCAGTCAGTGTGTGTGCTAAGAAGCCTGTGGTTTTCTATCTACTGTGTCTGCTGGTCTGATTGCATCTGATTGCATTTGTGTGTGTGTGCTAACCCGAGGTCTTCTGATGGACGTTGTTGCATCTATGTGTGTGTGTGTGTGTGTGCTGCTAACCCGAGACCTTCTGACAGACGTTGTTGCATCCGAGTGTGTACATGTGTACGTGTGTGTGCTAACCCGAGGCCTTCTGACGGACGTTGTTGCGGGCCTTCTCCACGCCAGGTGCTCCGGTGGTGGTGGCACTGCGGAACCTCATGGGCTCCTGGGCGGCGGGCTGATCCCCCTGGTTCCTCCAGCTCAGGGAGAAGGAGCGGGCCACCGCCGCCACCGCAGCCTTCTGGGCATCCTGCATCACCCCTAATAATCATACAAATAATAATATTAATAAGGAGAATAATCTAGTTTTATATAGCTCCTTTCAAGATCATCAAGGAGGGGTAGGGAAGGGGGGTTAGAGCAAACAGACACGAGCAAACATGTCCACGTGTGGAAATAAACTACACATATGCAGCTCAGTGTTTTCATAATTCAATGAAATGTAATTGTTGCCTGTCTGCATAGCAGCCTCGTTGACAATTAGGAGTGGGTCTGAAAAAGGTTAATTGACTTACGACTTCTAGCAAGGGCATAACTAGCAGTGAAATTAAACTTAAATTGGTGCATTACACTCTTACCAAATCATTTCAGAAGTGTAGCAATCTTGTAAACAACGGTTTTAAACGCTGTTGTTTACTCAATTCCAAAAAAATACACGTCCATGCCGGATTAGCGATTGTGTTTGCGTGCCCGTGTTTTAGGAACGTTGGAAATGGGCTTCAATGGCCTCTTGGCCAGACGGACCTGCAGACCAAATCCCAGGCTATCTGCATAGTGCATTTCCATATGACCACTAAACAAAGTTGATGACACGCGGGGCAACTTTTTGAGCAATGTTGCTTAGCAACCACATAACTGGTTCTTTATATTCTGACTGGATGATCATGATAATTTGCCTACTGAAGATTAAAGAAAACAAATGTTGCCCAATATCAATGGGAAAGTGCCAGAACAGCAACACTCAGGAACACTGCTCAAAAGTCGCCTTATGCATCATCAGCTAAAAACACACACACACACACACACACACACACACACACACACACACACACACACACACACACACACATAAACACACACATGCAAACACATGCACACACACAGACACACACACGTGCACACACACACACACACACACACACACACACACACACACACACACACACACACACACACACACACACACACACACACACACTGTCCTTTAAACTCACCTCTGCCCCGCTGTTTCTTCTCCTTTTGCTCAGAGAGCTTGTCCAGGGGGAGGTTGTTGAGATCTAGGCCGTAGACGCAGCGGGCCAGCACCACGGTCAAGGAGTCCATGATGCTGGCCCACTCGCTCACCAGCTCCTCCCAGTGGCTGAGCGAGGACAGCACACGCAACAGCTCGTCCCAGAGCTCCCGCGAGATGAACACGCTCAGGTTAGCCCGCACCCAGGCCACGATGATGGTCTGCAGAGACAGACAGACAGACAGACAGACAGACACACACACATACATTAGAGCACCCCATTGCATTGCAATTAACAGTTTGAGCTTTTATGCAACTCCACCACAAACACACAGATACAGATAGTAGGGTGGTCCTTATATGGGGTAAAAAAAATTTTTGGGAAATGTTCAACTCTCACCCACTTAATGTGTATCAATAAAAACACACTGTGCAAAATTTTGAATTGTTCCTACAATATCTAGAGGTAGCTCAAGGCCTTTGAATATTTCCGGAATTGCTATTTTTTGCAGTAATTGTACCATTTAAGTCCTAGAGTACCAAGACTTCTTTGATCACCGCTGTTGCACTTTCATGCAGTTTTTTTTTCAATGTTTTAAGGTAATATTACAACAAACATAAAACCTGCTTCTTGGAGGGAAACTTTGTTCCAGTTATTTCAGTCTCTTCTGATCCAAGTAACCATATAGCGGATTTGCTTCATGTTGCTTCAGCCATTGTCTCAAGTGTATATTGTCTATTGTGCTTCATTCACATTGATGCTTTGAAAGACATATCACAACTAAAAAGGAGTTGCTATGAATTGCTCACAACAGCATATTATTGGGAAATACCTAAATCAGCAGATGAGATTAGTAAATCAGCATTGCAAATTTGAATGGACAATATGGAATTCCCATTTCAATGTGGTCACCAATAATTAATACACATTATCATTGACTGCATGGTCAAATAAGTCCATTGCTGCCATAAGCATATATTATTAAACAATTATACATGCTAGCACAATGTATCACATAATACGCAAAAAAATCCTGAATATGCACACTGCACAGTATGTGTTAAACTTCAAAGGTCTTGAGCAACCTCTAAATATTGATTAATATTGATAAAACTTTACCCAATTTTTTATTTTTATTTATTCAAACATATTGGTGGGGTGAGAGCATGAACTTTCAAAAGTTGAAAAATAAGGACCACCCTAACAGATAGCTACATTATATACATAAATGCAGAAATTATAACCCCACACTTTGACAACCACAGCTGTAGACTACAGAATTTCATCTGTTTCATCTTTCAAGGACTGTAACTTGTAAAGCTATAGTACAGGCAATTACAGGTTCAACTAATGGTTTGAGGTTTTACTTTACTGTATTTACTTTACTCTACTTTTAACTTTTATCCAAAGTGACTTACAGATATGAATTGCAGGAATCAGTCTCCCTGGAGCAACATGGGCTTTGTCTTGCTCAAGGGCACGATGGGAGCCAGGAATCAAACTCATTACTTTTTTCTGTGACTGCATACTAACCAAGTTGCTTATGGTGCTTTCCAGTTGTCTTGTAAATCATTGTACACCCACCCGTACAACATGTACCAATGAGTGGCTTTAGGAACGCCTTTTTCTCGAGCCACGAGGGGCATTAGCAGGAGGCTAGTCATTGTTATTGTTTTGTGCTACATGTAGCCTCTAGCTAAACGGCTGTAAAACAAGTTGTTACATTGTATTGCAGGCACAGCAAGACCGTGCAATGCATGAATTGGTGACCGGATTGAAGCAGCAATGTAATCTAGTGTGTAAGAGCATTACATCAACTTTAACATGACCAACACAGTACATATGCAAAAAAAATACATGTCATCTCTTCTCAACTATGGGCGCAGCCATGTTTGTTGTAAGGTCGTATGTCCACCTCGGGGTACCCTCAAGTACTAGGTAAAGTGGGCGTGCCTACCCAAAATGCCGCAAGAAAGCTGGGTAATTTACACTTTCCGACTCGGGCGGCGGATTTACGAGACAACCGGAAAGCACCATTAGCCTCTGCACTACCACCCACTGCTTTTAAGCACTACTGCAGTTCCTCACCCTGAAGAGAACGCCGGCGAGGTTCTGAGCGAAGACGTCCTTCTTCTCCCCCTCCTGAGGCCTCTTCATCACAGCTTCAGTGATCCGCAGCAGCACCTGCAACATCTGCTCCCTGTGGACCGCAATTCCCAACATGCACTTCAGCAATGCCCATCATATCACAGCACTTGAAGGTTTATGTGTGTTTATGTGAGTGTGAGTGTGTGTGTGTGTGTGTGTGTGTGTGTGTGTGTGTGAGTGAGTGAGTGAGTGAGTGAGTGAGTGAGTGAGTGAGAGAAAGAGAGAAAGAGAGAGAAAGAGAGAGAGAGAAAGCGCGAATGAGGATGCTTGAGAGCGAATATCTCCATGAATTCTCTGGTAGAATGTAACTGATCTAAATTCTCTGAGCTTCCTTATTTCAGTAGCCCAGTCTTGCCTGAATAAAACCAGGTGATTGCCTGAGAAAACCATAGGTGATAGTACCAGAGCTGACTGTCATTACAAATAGGGTGTCTGATTAATCCCTTTCCTACAGCACCTCTTGCTTTATAGCCATCTTGTTTTCTAATTGGATGTTGTTAGTTTAACCAGGTGTTTACAGTTATCCATCATCCTGGTTTCACAGGGAGACATGTTTTGTTTTAAAATTGTCCTTCAACTTGGAAGGACAAAAGAAATGGCAAACTGACTACTGCGTCATGGGGAAAACCAATTGAGTCTGTATGCGCGTGCGTGTGTGTGCGTGTGTGCTCACCATGTCTCCTTGTTCATGCTCAGCTCCATGATCATGTGGCGGTAGATGCTGAGCACGGCTCGGCACACCTCCACCTGGTTGTCCAGCAGTTTGGGCACGTCGTGGCACGGCTCCAGCAGAAACACATTCGCCGAGTTAGTCAGAAACACCTGTGGGGCGGACAAACACACACACGCATACACACACACACACACACATAAATAAGACACGTCTTCCATGTCTACTAGACTGTTCGGGTGAGGATATGCCATCTGTATGATAGTAAGCACAGATGGCAGACCATTTCATATAGAAATACAGTACATGCACTAGTACATAAATTCAGTCAAAGCACATAACCGCAAAACTCAAAGTATGGTCAAATATTTGGCACAATATCATAACACCAGCACCACAGTCAAGTAGAAGCACACTGCAGGTTAGTGAGAAGCAAGCAGGCGGTTGTTAGTGCATGTGAGAAGGTGTGAGTGCTGTGTCCATGTGTGAAGGCACTGTGTCCTGTGTCCTATGTGCTGTGCGGTGCTGTGTGTGACTGGGTGAGTGTACCTGTAACGTGGGCTGGATGCCAGCCTTGATGTTGTGGTTGAGCTCCTCGGTCAGGGAGCCGCGGTTGATGGCGCTGCTGAAGGAGTAGGAGCGGCCCCAGCTGGACGAGCGCTTGTGTCCATGGCTTTCCAAAATCTGGCGAGAGAGCCCGCAGTCAGCGCCTGCCTAACAATCACACACTACCTGTGCTGTGTGCGTGTGTGTGTGTGTGTGTGTGTGTGAGCCAGAGAGAGACTACACGGGGCTACTGACAACTGGCTTCTCTGCTTGGTTGTTTTCATCTGACGGAAACTGCATAACATTTTACATCTCATGACAGACTTCTATTCTTACTGCCTCTGTGACAGATCTCTGGGGTGTGTTAGTGTTTGTTAGTATATGTGTGTGGATGTGTGCATGTATATATATGGAATCAAAAAAAGAAGCGTTTTCATCTTTTTTAGCATTTTTATGAAAAATGGCATGGCCAAAATTATTCATATCCCTTTTAAATAATCAATGGAAACATCTTTATTGCAAAACATACAGCCAAACAAGGCAAGAAGTGGTTAACAGAGAACAACAGTGTTTCCCATACATTGACTTGGCGGCCCACCACAATATCAACATTGACCACCACACAATGATTTTCCAGGTTGTACTATATTGTGCTTAAATCTGGTTAGCATCATAACCACGCTGCGCTAATTTGTTCAAAACTGTTGCATTCAAGTTAATTCTTCAAACCTACCACGACTGAACAATATCAACATTTTAGAGTGGCCCAACTAGAGTCCAGACCTCAATCCGTTAAAAAAGTGAGCAGGCCAGAATGATGGCATAGAATCATTCCTGCCTTTCAAAAAAAAGATGAAAACACTTCTTTTTTAATTCCATGTTTCTACCACATTGTCTTACAACCTTTAGCCATGTGGCAGTGTCATTTTCAATCATTCCAAACATATTTGTCAAGAGAAAATCAACATTAAATCAATATTTGCCAGGAGTATGAATAATTTTGTTCTTAAAGAAGCACTATGCAACAATTTTAGCAAAAATGACCTTAATTATGCAGGTTGAGAGTCGTTCTGATGGTTCTACAACACTTTCTGGGTCGTTTGGTGGGTGCTTTGTCTCCCCCTACCGCTTCTCCGCGGAAAAACAGAATATGCAACTTTCTGGACCTGGTCTGGGTAAACCCGGATGTGACTCAGCAGAAGTATCCAATCGCGCCTCGAAAATGTAGTCAGATTGTAGTTTCGAAGACTGCAAAATGGACGCCAACTTGGATTTGTTGCTGTTGACATTGTAAGTAGCCTACCCTTGGGTGAACTTTGCCTTTGTAAAGTGGTTTGATAGTATCTTGAACAATGTGTTTGCTCGACCGTTTTATTGTGAGCCCTGTATGTGTTTAGCTTGGTTTCTTGATGGCTAGCTTGCTAGTTAGTGGGGGTTTAGCGTAGCAGTCACTTGCTACCGAAGCTGCAGGGGAGCTGTGTAGTGAAAAATGCGAGCTCAAATCCGGCAAAAACCCAGAAACAGCGAAGGAATAACCAGACCTGCATAGTGCTTCTTTAACTATATATAATCAATATATATATATATATATATATATATATATGTATATATATATATTTTTTTTTATATATATATATATATATATATATATATATATCACTAAGAAATGTCCTTATTTTTTTTTTTTTATCATTAATGTTGTAAATGACTGTTGTAGATGAAAAAGAAATGGCTGATCTTTAATGCAATATCTACATACCGGTAAGTATACAGATGCCCATTATCAGCAACCATTCATCCAATGTTCCAAAGGCACATTCTGCTTACTAATCTGATATAATTTTAAAAGGCCAACTGAGAAAAAGCACATAATGCAATCTGTAAACTGCTGCCCTGATTTAAAAAAAAAAAAAAAAAAAACAATGCTGATCTCAGATGGTATTCTGTCTATAATGGAGTGGAATGGAAAGTGACCCCAAACTTGTGGTGTATATATATATATATATATATATATATATATATATATATATATATATATATATATATATGTATATTATATATATATATATATATATATATATATATATATATATATATATATATATATATATATATATATATACATATATATACACACACACACACACACATATATATATATACAGCATACAGCATGCACATATATACTGAACTTTAATTTGACTATACAGCATGCACATTTCTGTGTGTGTGTGTGTTTGTGTGTCGACTGTTGTGTTACTGTTGTGAGCGAGTGTGCGTGCACGTGTGCGTGTGCGCTCAGCCCCCTCGTTGCTCTCTACTCCACCTGTGTGTGGGTGATTTCCGTCTCCGTCATGATGGGGCTCATGTCCGTCTCGTCCTCCTGGACAGTCTTGTCTGGCTCCGTCATGAAGGCCGGCTTCTCCTGCAGGATCCATTTCCTGTACACCTTGATTACCTTGCGGATGGCAGAGACCTCACATGACGGTAGCAGGAAGGCCTGGGAACACAAGACATGCTGGGTAACATCCTCACTAGAAACACATGGCAACACACCAATATACAATGTGACAAACATGACAATGGCAAAAACCATAGATAGATTAAATTAATGCCATATGGTTTAGATATATTCTTACATTCTATAGAATTAAAAAAAAAAATGTGTGTTGTTTCTTATGTACACCTTTCAGGTTGTGGCAATCTGATGAAAAAGGGCATATCTTAACTAGCCACTAGATGGCAGCAGATCATTTGTTTAGCATGTGCTGCTCTTTATTATGCTGCTCTTTATACTTTATTATGCATTGTTTGCTCATCATAAAAATGATACAAAAACACAGAACCATCATTACTTCCGCTCAACTCATCAACACAACCACATAAAATAATATAAGCAATCCTAGAAATGTCTTAAAACGGGAAGGGTGACAGGGTTCATATTCCGGTAGTCTACCACTGCCCGGCACCCAATGTTTAAAGTTATACCCCTCCCACCTGTGTCGGATGCCACTGTTACCATACATAAACCTCACCCCGGGCATGTGCTTTACCTGGTGGAAGACCTCGTTGACGAAGTTGACGTTGTCGCGCGTGGACAGCAGGATGCAGTGCACCATGTCGTAGACGCCGCGGTGCTCCTCGTCCACGCTGCACAGGCTGGAGCTGCTGGCCCGTCGCTCCGTCAGCGTGCTGCTGTTGGAGTGGCTCTTCTCGGGCTCGCTGCCCACGCTGATTGGCCCGTTGGACTCCAGTGTCTCCGAGATGGAGCCGCGCTCCTGACCGACACTGCCCGCAGAAACGGTCTGGGGACGGACACGAATGTGGGAATGTGGAGACAACGCAGTTAGTGCTGCATGGGTTTGAAAAGCCTATTTAACAATATATTTAACAATATCAAACGTGGGTTTGAAAAGCCTGCTTAACAATATATTTAACAATATCAAACGTGGGTTTGAAAAGCCTGCTTAACAATATATTTAACAATATCAAATGTGGGTTTGAAAAGCCTACTTAACAATATATTTAACAATATCAAACGTGGGTTTTAAAAGCCTACTTAACAATATATTTAACAATATCAAAGTGGGTTTGAAAAGCCTACTTAACAATATATTTAACAATATCAAACGTGGGTTTGAAAAGCCTACTTAACAATATATTTAACAATATCAAAAGTTGGGTTTAAAAAAGCCTACCTATCAATATATTTAACAATACAAAAAGAGTGTTTTAAAAGGCTATTTAACAAGCCAGTGGTGCCTTTGTCAGTCTACTTGTATCTTATGTTACACCCAAGGGCCTGAGTTGGAACTTGAAGATCGATTAAATCAGAATGAAAAGGTGAGGGCCCCATTACAAACATGGAAACAGCTTCAAACAAAAACAGCTGATTAACAGGAGGATGCAACGCTAAATCCGTAAATAGAATGCCCATCTAACTAAATTCACATGAGAACTAAATTACTTGAAGAAAAGAAAAGACAGCAGAGTAAGAGCAAATGTCCCTAACTGAAACTCTTATGGAATAACAAGCGGAAAACAAATTGCACCCAAACCTCCCAAGCACCAAAACAGTCAGAAGGCTTATACAAATGTGTGAGGGGTGAGAGGGGGCAGTAGAAGTGTGTTAGAGGGGGCAGTAGAATTGTGTTGGAGGGGCAGTAGAAGTCTGTCAGAGGGGGCAGTAGAAGTGTGTTGGAGGGGACAATAAAAATGTCATAGAGGGCAGTTGAGGACTCACCTGAATGAGCTTGGGGAGGACCTCGCCCCCGTTCTTGGTGGTGGGAGGGGCCAAGCTGACGTACTTCTTCTCCAGGAAGAAGTTGACCAGCCAGGTGATGAAGGCCACACGAGGGGCCAGGTACTGGTCGCGCGTGCAGAACGTGCTCTCATTGTTCCGCGTCACCGGAACGTACAGCGGCTTTGGTCGGTGGTGTGGCAGGTCTTCAGATGAGCATGGACAGAGAGGGAATCAAATAGATGAAAAGAGAGTGCACAAGTTAGTTAAGAAAGGAATATATATAGAAAACAGCAAACTTTACTCCTCCTCAATTGTGTCTGTTTCCAGGGGATATTGACCTGCCTTGGATATTTCTCATTTTGTCAATTATGTCACTGACAACACTTTGGTATTTCCACCTGACGGTCCACTGGGAGATATCAAAGGAATCTCATTCTTCACAAAGCACCTTTTCAAGTGCAAGCCTTTAATTGCCAATTAACTTTGCAGGAGCTGCCAGGATTGTCATTCAGCCACCACGAGAATCCTGCATTGAAACAGAGTAATAGCTCTTGACAGCACAGACGACTAACAGTGTGGAGGGCTGCTGTGTGTGTGTGTGTGTGTGTGTGTGTGTGTGTGTGTGGTGAGTGAGTGAGTGAGTGAGTGAGTGAGTGAGTGAGTGAGATGCGCGTGCGTGCGTGCGTGCGTGCGTCGCGTCGTCGCGTCGCGTCGCGTCGCGTGTAATGTCGCGTGTGGCGTGTCGTGTGCGTGTGCGTGTGTGTGCGCACAAAACTTAGCTAGCAGCTCCCATGTCCCCCTTTCTCTCCATCTGGTGACTTCTAAAGCTCCAATTGTCTTCCACAAAGGAACATTTCCAGTGCAGCCGAGCGAATAGGAATGATTAGTGAATAGATGGACACATGAAAGCGTTACGAGAGAGTACAAATTTAATCAACGGCGAGTGACTATCATTTCTGAAACTGCTAGTCTAGAAGATGAGAGCATTCCAGCGGAAGTTCAGTCTTTTGAAGGCAGCAGCATGATCCTCAACTGATCTGCCGTATGAAGGGGCATTAAACACAACGCCTCTTGAGCAACTGAAAAGAGGAGAGGCAGAGAATCCTCTCCACCCAGTGAAACAATTCATTTTCAGTTCAACATTACCAAACTTTCAGTACTGTCAAGAGAGGGACACATTCACAAACAGCAGACAGAGACACACAGACACACACAGACACACACACACACACCTAGTAAAGGCTTGTAGAGGTTGGTGAGCTTGGTGAAAGAGGGGAAGAGGTGAGGCAGGTAGTACTTCTTGAAGAGGGAGAAGAGAAACCGGAAACCCGAATCCTGGTTATCTCGGTTCTTCCACTCCAAACTAGACGCCTAGGAAGCACACAAATGAGCACACACAAAGCTAGATATTATTACTCAGAAGATTGAATCATTGCTTATTCTACATATAAAGGATAGCCATGAAAATTGTTGAATAATCATATATACGCATATAATCCATAATCATTAATCATCAAGCTGGTCATTTTGGAACTAGTTTGTTTATTTAATTATTAAAAACTATTTAGGTCATTATTAATCTAATGAGTGGAATGAAATTCTGAGAAAGAGAGAGAAGCCCACCTGGACAACCATAAACTTGAGGACTATTTGGAGGACATAGCATGTATGATCATCAGCTACTTTCTCCCCAGGAGTGGCGGGCACCAGTGGTGTGATCTCTTCAGGCACGACCTTGGCTGCAACACACAAGGTCACACACAACAACACTGAGGGAACGTGAAGACTCTGGAAAAACATCCGTACGGCATCAGCACTACTACTTTTGGTCCCAAAAAAGAAACAGTCCTTTTAATTAGCCTGGCATTGTCTGGTGATGGGTTACACAGAGAAATGGGCATTGAGTGGAATTGAGAGTGGTACATCCAAAGTCTGTGCTAAAATGGCTTTTCAATGTGGGCATGAAAGGTTTAGAGGCTCCACTCGGCGCTCCGCTACGTCGGCCTCCATTGCTGGTATGAGCTTTGTCTAGACGGTTCCACACTCTTGACAAGATGCGCGTATCGTCCTTGGAGCCTCCCCATTGTATGAATGAAAAGCATCTTTTTCCGCCGCTCAGGCACTTTATTAATGAATGTCACATTTGCAGTCTGAAAATGGCAATCTCTCTCTCTCTCTCTCTCTCTCTCTCTCTCTCTCTCTCTCTCTCTCTCTCTCTCTCTCAAGATCGCCGAGGGGCTCGGTGCCGTAACAATCCCTTTTCTCAGAGGTAGCGTTTCTTAATACAAAGCCTGGATAATTGACTGGAGGTGTTCGGAGGAAGAGACTACAGTATTATTAGGTGACATTGCAAATGATAAAGTAGTGGGGCTGGGTGTCAGCAGAGTGAATGGAGAGGCTGTAAACACTAGCATCAGAGGCCTGAATTAAGCACATGTTGTCAACAGTAATAAGGGGGGAGCAGAGGGTGGGCTGGTGCACACGTCCGCTTCCGCTGCTGAGAAAATGCAAATGAGTAAATAAGTATCCCTACTAATTTTGTCCCCATGAGGCACCCTTCAGTAGAAACAGAAGAGTAGCCCAACATGCAGTTACATCTTTTCTGGGGCTTGTCACTCTTCTGACTCGAGAGGTTTTCCACAGAAGCCTTTAGATGGATAAGGTGAAGGAGGTCACGTGATTGGCTTCTTTTGAGCGAAAAGCAAAGTGTAGCCAAAATAATGTGCCGAGTATGCTGCAGTCTATCGCCTGTCCTTGCGTTAAACCCAACCGATGACTGCACTTCATATCAATGTGACTAGCTGTGCCATGGGTTAGTCCAAAACAATCTTGTGTTCATTTGTCCGCCGCAGTGTGTGAGCATATGAGAGCATTAACATGTGTGAGATTGTGCATGGGTTGTACATGGGATGTACATGTGTATGTGTGCATGTTTGTGTGTCTGTACCATCAGAAGGGTTGGAGAAGGGGTTGTAGATGATGGTGTCCAGTGTACAGGGGCCTCGTGAAGAGGAGACAGCGGGGAAGCCCGGCACCAGACAGGCGAAGATGAGGAGCTGCTCTTCGGCACAGTTAGTCTGCAGCGCCTGCAGCCACAGCAGGAAGAGACGGATCCCCTCACAGCGAATCTGCAGAGGTGCAGAGTGCGCGCACACACACACACACACACACACACACACACACACACACACACACACACACACACACACACACACACACACACACACACACACACACACACACACACACACAAATCCATTATCAGATGCGTATCCATGTAACACAAATGCAAATGGCACAACATTGATTTCATGGAGAGCAAAACACAGATCAGGAGCAAAAGGGTGACCTGCACGTACATCAGTACCTATACGACCAGGCTTGGAATTTCACCATTCTGGGGGCAAGGCCACTTGGCCTTCAGTTGGGCATATTTGGTGGAGGGCACAAAGGCCACATGTCAGGGCACCAAGGCCAAAGTTAACTATACAGTAGTAGCATATAAAATGATCAAAGTTGTATTTAGCCTATTCACTGCAGTAGACCTGCATCACTGTATGAAACATTACAAAAACATGAAACATGACATATTACATAGAACTGTAAATCATCTGATCATCTAATAATTACAGATATCTAGGCTATATATAACTTTATTTTATATTTGGCCTGCTATGAAATCATGTATTGAACAATTTAAGCACAGCTCAGCTTTAAGAAACTCAAATAGATGCATACTTAGCATTTTGTGATCATTAAGGCTACTTTCACAAACTCTTAGTCAGCTGTCCTCTGATTTACCAATATCTAGGCGATATTTGTAACATCTATTTTGTATTTGGCCCGTTATGAAATCATGTGGAACAATTTAAACACATTGTAAAACTTAAAGCCCAAATTTGGAGACATCCATGCATGTCGAAATTTACTGCAAATTCAAAACTGGATTACTCTGGAACGGCTAACTGTACAGGGGACTGCTTTACACCTTTGTGTTCGGTAAGGTCTGCTGTTTATTCTGATATATGGTTTGTCATGTGTTAAAAGAAGGGTTAAGTGAAGTATTCCACCGAGATGAATGGGTAGGGGGAGATCATGGACATAAAACCTTCAGTAGAATGTATGATTAAATTGAATTATATTATTTCGTTCAACACAGCAATTATCGGCTAACATTGTTTAAAAGCTGAGAAAAAGCTCTTTCATGTGATACTTGTAATGTCTGTGTGATGATGAGTATGCTACTTCGCGAGTAGTTCAACTGAGAAGAATGGATGAATTTGGACGCACTTTCTTTCTTGCGCTGTCACTTTCTCCACTGCGTAAAAGACTAAATTAATTTGCGCTGTGAATGCAAAATATTGAAAGAAGGGGGCACCAAGGCCACCGTGGCCTGTAAACCTCTGATTTTCAAAGGGGCATCACGGCCAACGCAAAGAGCTCGGCGACGCCATGGCCGTGGGTGGCACCGTCGGAAATTCCTACCCTGCATACAACTATATGACTGGCCAGTATTTATCTGACTAAACTATACCATAATCCACTGTGGTTACAATGTACAGATTCACCACATAATGCTACAGAAATAAAACGCCAAAATGACCTAAACACAGGTTTGCTCACACTCCAGTCACCACTGACAGAGGTGCCATGGCGATCCCACTATGGAGTCGCGACAGAAGGTGCTATGATTTTTATCTGTGTGTTAGATGGACATATTTACCTTAAAAGAGTTTCCAGTGTGCAAAAGTTTCTTGAGAATAGAACCTGTGATGAGAGAGAGAAAGATGGGGGAGGGGCGTGAGGCAGGACACAGAGAGAAGCAGACACATGACCGCCCACCTGACCGCTCAACAACCCGTTGCATCATGCAGCTCGGCCTGCCGTCCACAGATGCTGACCTGTGCCTGTTTGTTTAGTCGACGGGTATTGACTTTGTAGAAGAAAAGCACCGTGCTGTAAGGGAGCGCTCGCTCACCTAATGAAAAACGGAAATCAATTTGGCTTCTGCGGATCTGTTAAGTCTATCTGGCACACGCGCGTGTTAATCAGAGCGGCCGGGCATCTGACGGCCGAATGTCCTCCTGAGACTGATTGAATTGGACATGAGCAGTTATTCAATCCTAGCTCTCGTTCTCTCAGGGTGTGTGTATGTGTCTGTGTGTGTATGTTCCTGTGTGTGTGTGTGTATGTGTATATTTCTGTGTGTGTGTATATGTGTCTGTGCGTGTATATGTGTGTATGTGTGTGTGTGTGTCTGTATCTGTATCTATGTCTGTGTATGTAAAGATCTAAGTCTGAAAAAAAGAGAGAAAAAAACACCCTGAATACAAGAAAAGAAGACAGAGCCTTGGTCAGAAACTGGGGGAAGGGGTTACGTTGGGGGCCCTTGACAGCGACTGTGCACGCTCGACCACTTGCAGCGGAGGCCCTGAAGCACTACTTGGCCCCCGCAGGAGTGCCGCAGGAGTGTTATTGACTTCTGCGCCTCTCGGCACCCCAAATAAAAGGCAGCCTACTTCTGCTAAGCCCACGTAGCCAGAGGTCAAACACAGACCAGCATCCATCACTTTGGTTGTGGCTTTTTCTTCTTTATTTTGAACCAACTCCTGCCTGAATAAGATAAGGTTTTTTCAGCTAGCACTGGCATATTTCTTCACAATTTCTGATATCATTTAAGGTGCTATATGTGTTCTTGTGTACATGACGATTATGAGTGTGGTTGTACATTTGGGTAAGAGTTCTGGGGTGAACAACAACAGTGGGATGTGTGTTTGCAAGCAACACAAACTAGCATGAGCTGCTGAGAAAACCACTGTAAGGAGATAAGACCATTGGCATCCTCCAGTGTGCTGGTCAGGGGGAGGAGACGCATCTGAAGGGGAACAAGGAAGGGGGGGCGTGGGGGGTGTGGTTCTAATTGGGGTTATCTCTTTCCTCCGAGGGTCCCACCGCTGGCAAGGCTGAAACCGAGCGACGCATAATTCAATTAGTGATTAGCATTTCAAATGAAGCCGCCGCCACAACCCTCGCCATTAGCATTTCTCATTTAGCCTCCCTGACAACCCCCTCATCCAAACCGCCCTCCCACCCACCCACCCACCCACCCAGCTTTCTTCCAACAACTAATTATTTCCTGAGCACGGCGAGCGTTTAAGTCCGGTTAGCTGGGTAATCTCTCGCGGCCTTGCGTCTTTCCATGTGGCGGTAGTTATGGAAACTATGGCGAAGAGGACACAAAACGCAGGTCGAGTCTCAATACACAGAGAGAGGAGCCCACGGCGTTGGAGTGGCCTCACAGTTTTAAACCAGACCGTCCTGCAGAGGACATCTGACCAAATGTTTGCCACCCCTCCGAAAATGGACAGCATCTGAGTGGTTCAGCAGGGCCTGGGTAATCAACGTCGACGGTGTCAGTGTGATGTGTGTCAGAGCATACTCCAACATCTAAGAAATGATTAGATGGATTCGTGGCGTTTTCGGTTTGTGTGAGTGACCAAAACAGCATGATGCTAAAATGCTTCAGCTTGGCGGGAAGCCGTTCAGGCAAAATGAACTATGGCCTATTGCCATTGTACATTCTGATTCATACATTCAATACAAGATCAAGGATATTGCACAATAAACCAGGGTGGGCAGGACATACCTATACTGTGAAACTGCCATCGACTGCGGATTTCTTCGGGTAGAAGTTGAAGAATTTTCTAGAGGAAAGACAAAAACAAACATCAGGCGTATTTAGATCTCGCTTGAACATTCCAGTTTCACTTGATCATTCCACAAGAAACACCTCGACAGTCGAAACGGCCAAACAAATCACAGTGCTGATAGACCTCCATCATAGTTCTTGCTAAAGGACTCATTAAGAGGACATTACTTGGGGCTGCGCTGCTTTAAAGAGCCAATCCATCAACATGAGGACACACACACAAAAACACACATACATGTGCACACACAGACACAGATAGACACACACAAAAGCGCACACGTCCGCATGCACACGCAAACACCCACACACAAACACACACACCTCTGACTATCCTCTGGCCTGAAGCTGCGCTCTGAGTTCATGACACAGTAATATCAGCCATGAAGGCCATTGTGCGGAAAGGCCAGTCTGCTGACAGGGGACGCAGCTCATAATGTCATCACCTCAGTGCTGGGGGATTTATGAGTGGGTTAGCGAGCCCCGACCCCCCTGACCCACCGTCATTACGCTAAATCAGACGAGCTCCCAGCGGAGAGATGAAACCAGAGGCCAGGGCATGGAGTCGCAGCCTAGACCATTAGCCACAGTGCATGATGGGAAAGGACGCAACAGCACACACACACAATCGACTCACTCGCAAGGACAATGGATGAGGTGAGAAATGGGCTGTTAGTCTCAAACAAGTTCATCAAAACACTAAATTGAAACAAATCAAAAAGAAAGTCACCAGCACAACACTCTAAACACAATCACAGACTTTTCAGTTGCAGGATTGAAAAAAAAAAAATACATAAACATTCCAAAGAAATGGATTTCCGTAAAATCCATTTATTTGGAACAAATATTGCAGGTGTGTAAGACACTTTTACTTGACTGCTGCCATTCCATTTCAATCACTCCTCTCCCGTCCTCTCCTGTCCTCTCCACACCTCTCCTCTCTTCTCAGCTGAAATCTGGACGAACTGACAGGCGTCACTCCTCGTGCCTGGAGGACCCCGCACGGCGGGCGGTCTGGGGCGCCGGCTCAGCGCTGTGATGGAGTGCGTGATGACACATGTGTGCGGGAGCATTGATGCGCGGCGTTATTGATCCGGCCGACGCGTGGCAGCGCTGCCCAGGGAGGACCCGGATTAGAGGCAATCAGCAACTCAGCCAGGCCTTCTAGGTGGGAACAGCAGGGGGCCCCTGCTAAGCCCTTACACAGGCACACACTGCAACGGACGACTGCAAATGTGGGAGTGTGTGTGTGTGGGGGGGTCAGGCATGTGGAAAAGGAGTTTTGTAATACCACTCCCTTCGCCTCCTTTCCGTCCAGGACAGGGGGAAGAGAGAAAGAGAGAGAGAAAGAGAGAGAGCGAAAGAGAGAAGGGAGAGAGAGAGAGAGAGCAGGGGAGAGCAGAGACCCCCTGTGGTGCCGCACTGGAGCGCTTGTGGAAGCTGTCCCCGGGCTCCGGCGGCGGCTGGAGTTGGCGCTAATCTGCGGCCGGCGGCCAGGCATAAAGATGGGAGCATTACTGCGGGGACGCCTCGCCCGAGAGCCTCCCGCATCCCCGTGTCCCTGTGATCCACACTTAGCTTTCCAGCTGCACAGCGAGCATGCCTCCGAATACGCTTCCCACGAAGGTGTCCTCCATCATCAGTGGGAGATTTTAGCAGCGCCAATCGTTTTTTTTCTTCTTTTTAATCATGACCGAGTATCCAGAACTGGACTTCTGGCCTCTGTTTTTGCTTTTTGTTTTAAACCCTCCTGGTGAATGCATATAAATCTAGCTCCTAAAATGGCCATCCCTGCTCTATTGATGGTTAACATACAAGTGCAAGAATCTAGAAAATGGCTTAAGTTACTCTGGGCCATATAGTTGCAGGCACCAAAATCAGTACAATGCAGATGATGTCTAGTTATTTTGTACATTCAGTTTATTGTTTGTTTAGCGCAGAGTGCATTTGAAATGTTAAGAATGGAATAACCCTTTACAGTAGGTGTATCTGAAAGAGAAATAATCAAATATACCAAGCTTTTATTATATAAGACAGCTATAATCAAATGTGTGATTTCTTCTAAAGCTGATCAAATAACAAGAATTATTTTGGAAGCATATTAACAAAAATAGTTTGTTCAAATAATCTCCAACCCTTAAACAACATAAACATTTGATTTTCATACAGAAGGTACAGCATACCTGCATTTGATTTTCATACAGCAGGAGTTATTTCCGAAAAACACTGCAACAAATATTTGGCTGAATGTAAAAGCCAAATATAGCCAATAGTCATATAGTCAATAGCTTGACAGACAAGGGGAAAAACCTATAGGTCAACAGACAGGCAGTGCGGGCCATGAGACATTTGTGTGCATGCATGTGACACAAGGAGTTCTAAAGGGTCAAAGTTCAAGGTTAACACACACATGCTCTCGAGTCTGTGGAAATAAAAGGAACCTGAAACGTCTCCAGACAAGTTCAAATTGTGCATCTTCCCACTAAATGTCTAAAGCTTTATGCCATATGACATCATGTTTGCGCATAATAAATGAGAAACTAAGAGAGTTACATCATATCTCAGATCAACTCAACCAAGTGAGTCATTCAGGGAAGTCAGTAAAATATATATGGTATGAGGATGACTCAGTTCATAGCCAAGTCAGAGTGAGGCATATCTTTCCAGTGAGACCATGAATGACGGCACTGGGTGGCCAGGGATTGTAACAATGAATGACAAAATACTCACCACCCTGCTCATAACAATATCTCTAGACCATAACTTGGCAATAGTGAAATCAAAATAACACTTACACAAGAGCTATACAGCAATAAAACTATACAAAACGCTTAGCATAACATAGACAACATTTCAGTGACGCATTGGTGATTAAATCATTAAAATGAGCAGCATCATGTGTCACGTCCCACAGCACTGCTAAAAAGAGGTGTATAACTGCCTCCTCACCAGAGGGGGGCAGCAGCACACCACAGTCCAAGGCTTTCACTATGATGGCTGTCAGTCAAATCACTGGAATACATTACATGGACCAGAGGAGAGAGCCACAGCTCACATCAGAGTGAAAGGAAAGAGTGCACCAAAGGTCCTGCTTTGTTTAACAAATATGACAGTGGCCCAGCCCATTAGGCACAGGGTCAGCACAGCCATGGGGCTAGGGACTGGAAAACTGGACGTGAAAGAGGACATATTACAGAAGTAGGGTTTCATCTTCCCTGGGTGATCTGTTAGAATTGCTTGGAAAAGGAGCAGAATACAAATCAGCAAAAACGCTCCCATATAAAAAAAAAAACAACATTAAAAATAGTATAAAAAAAAACATCCAGTGATCTCTGCCTCACTTTAAAGAAAGTTATGTTGTTTCAAACGCTGTGAGTTGTCAGAAGCACATGACTGCTCAGCGGTAAACACTGGAGTAAAGAAAGAGAGTAAACAACAGCATCAGCAGATGCTGACGACTCCTTTTTCCAGTGATACCAAACGATGTCAAAGAAGAATGTGTGTCAGCCAGGCCAGGCCAGCTAGGCCTATATCTTCTGGGACTGAGTGAGCGAGGGGGATGAGGTAATTTGGCCTGACGTTCTGGCCAGTGAGGGGACACCCACAGCGGGGTGGGTGGCTGCAATGGTCATATGAGTCAACACTGTTTTATTCATGACCTACTTGAGCCATTTACACAGCGGAGCATTTTCATGCGCCGTTGGTGCAGGAGACGGGTTTAAAACCAGCATCGATCAGCGCCGCTGGCGGGTCTCAAACTCCCCGTCATCCTGACACGTGCAGGGAGGGTGGGAGGGAGGGAGGGAGGGGGTAGTGAAATCGCTTGCGGCTGATTAACATTCATTCAACCGACAGAAAAAAAGCCAAATGCTTACACTTAAAAAAGGTCAGCACATGGCGTGTGTGCTGAGTGTGTCCCATCCAAACCATTTAAAAAGGCTTGATCAGGAGAATCAAGAGGAGCTCTGTAGCCGGTCAGCACCTCAGTAATTCCCACACTAAAATGAAATACAGTCCGACATGAATCACCAGACAGGGCTGAGCTGACAGGTGTTTTGTCTGTTTGTTTGCTTTGTTGGAGGTTGTAATTTTAGTCCTGATGTACAATCTGTCTCTCTCATGCCCTCTGCCTAACCCCTGAGTCTTATCTCAGTGGTACAGTCAGAGAGAGGTCAGGAGACTGGCTGGCATGACCTCAGAGTCAGCAAAAGTTGTGGGGTATGGGTGACTCTCCCAGGAAATGGCTAGCAAGTCGTGCCCTCCGTAGCACCCAACGTCACGCTGAGTCACAGGGACCACAGAGGTCAAAGGTCACAGGGGACTTCCCCGGAGGGAAGTGATGAAAAGGGTTTAGAGTCGAGGTCCGTCATCCTGTAACCACGGGCCTCAACTCTGATCCTGTGCCATTTAGACACAGACAGGAAGGGCACAGGTCCTCTGTTTTCTCAAACTGACCCCTTCAATCCTCCTTAGACATGGTGACTCAGGGGTAGAGTAAAAAGAACGCCAGTGCAGCACAGATATTTTCTTAATTTATCCTATTTTTTATTTTTAAGGTGCATACAGTAACAGTGACTAACGTTTCGACGTAGGATTACATCTTCATCAGAGTCCTAGACATGATGACTCAGGGGACCTTCCTGGTAGCACAGAATCCTGAGCTGAGCTCACTGTACACTGTACACGGTCCTTAAAGGTGAATTAGGGCAATTTTTCACATGTAGATCTCGGTTTCTCGAGGTCACCGAGTACTGTCAGTACAGAACAAAAAACGAGTTACAAAAACTAGGTGCTACCTAGCTTGAGTTTCGTACTGACAGTACTCGGTGACCTAGAGAAACAGAGATCTATGTGAACAATCGCCAAAGTTTCCTTTAAAGTCTTCATTAAATGTGTGCAAATCTGAAGCTCCTAAACCTTGTTAGGCATTTTTCATTAACATCATAATATGCCAATAAAACTAAACAGCAGCCCTGATATAAATCACTGAACCCCTAAATGGAGAGGCTGCTGTCAATATCTTCAAATTGGCAACAGGATACACTCTCCTGTCCATTACACGCCTGTTACAACCCATTACACAAGATTGATCTCTCTATTAAATATCAATACTGGGCCCTCTACCATAACCATGCATTCTGACAAGCCTAATGGTTCTAGTGTCTTAAAAAGACCCAGATTCCTTAAGGCAGCCTTGCCTTGCAGATGAAGCTCTTGGCATTAAACTGTCTGCTTAAAAGGCTCTCAAAACTAAGTGAAGCCCTCAGCGCTGCCAAAACCCAGGAGCACCATCACGATGATAATACTAGCTGGGCACGGCTCACCTCACCCCACAGACAGACGGGCAGACAGGAAGGATGGCATGCAAATGAGTCTCCTCAGTCCGCACGGTCGCCCGGCTGCTTCCCCCGCGCCATGAGAGGCCCTTTGTGCCCAGCACCTGTGACTCAGCCCAAGCCCAGTAAAGAGGTAATGGAGTGCTCGGGACCCAGAGAAAGCGCCCATTATGTGTCCATCTGGGAGCAAAGGCCAGACAGCCAGAGCTAATCACTGACACTGCCTACAAAAACCATCGGAGCGTGCAAAGGGAAGATGCCTGAAACATGGTTAGAGGTGCAGTCAGTAATTGTTGCTATAAAGGTTGCTATTGTAATTGTCATTACATTAAAGGTGCAGTCAGTGATTGTGCAGGAAGTCTTGTTTGTTTATGTTTATATTAAAATTTATTAGCAGATGCTTTTTTTCTAAAACAGCGTACATTATGTTTTAATCAAGGACCAATCGAAACACACCAGGGAGGTAGTTCACCCCTCCCTTCAGTATTCCCAGAGAAACTCCACACAGGGTTTTGTTTTTGTTTGGGGGCAGGCTGCCCCCACTTTGTTTGTTTCCAGTGTTCAGAGCCTGGGCTGCCTACAGAGACTGGTTTTTTTACAGTGTGCTCACAGAATGGGCACTTGGGTTGTGAGGATTGTTGAATGTAACAATAAAACGTTATAAAATTGCGTACGATTGCTGACTATACCTTTAAGGTCATTACTATGTGATTGTGTGGTAAGTTGTCTTACAAACTTTGGTTAACATTGGTAAATGTTATTAAATGTGATTCATTTTGAGTTCTAGTTCCATTTGCCCTGCACCTCACCGGTGGGGATGTGCACACTTCTACAACTACTCTAGTAAAAGTGACTACCCATGAAATAAATTGAATACTATGTTTTTGCTGCAGTGACACTCCAAAAATAAATCATAGAATTATTTCTCCTTGTTTAATTATTTAATTATTTCCCCTTGCTCCATTTTACTGGCAAAGCGACTAAATGTGAAATCTAAACAAATCATATGAGCATTTGATATCTTTAATTTAATTCATAACATTCACAAAGGGTAGAGACTTCAGATAAATATCTTCATTCCCTCACACACACACACACACACACACACACACACACACACGCAGTACGCACACCCTCTGGAGCGCACATCTTATCCCAGTGGGGATAGTGGCAGACACAAAGAGCAGTCAAAGGTGGCACGGGAACAAAAGACTCTCTCTCTACCGCCACCTCCCCACCCTACCCTGCGGCCCCTACCAGGACCCCACCTCCTCCAACAAACACCCACCGCCACCACCCAATCTCCAGCAGCCACAAGACTGATCTCCCTCTCAGCCCAGCACACCCCCACCCCCTTTTTCTCCATCAACAATCATGACCCAGAATAAAAAGGGGGTTGCACACTGCTCAGAGGTGCTGAAGGTAATCCTACACCCCCCCACACACACACACACACACGCACACACAGACACCCTCCGACCCCAACAATAAACCTCCGCCTCAGAAGCTCCACACATCCAGGAAATGGGGTTGATGTGAGTAAAGCAGCGAGGAGAAACATCTCGTTTCTATTGGTGAAAACAAGGAGCAGTGGAGTTACAGGGAGGCTACACCGGGCACCGTCCGTGTAGCGTCTGCTGCAACAATTTGCGTCCAGTATAATGAATGGAACAGGCCACACCAGACGTGATGGCAACAAATACGTTCAAAAAAATGAGACTAGTCCTCTAAAACTATTTTTAGGTGATGCGAACAGAGCGCTTCAGTTGCACACCCACTGTAGCCTCCCTGTTAGATGTGAGAGTGTAAATGTTCTATGTAGCTTATATGTACATACACGTGTGTGTAAGAAGGAGGAGGGGTGGGGTAATGAAGGCTGTCAGAGAGAGAGAGAGAGAGAGAGAGAGAGAGAGAGAGAGAGAGAGAGAGAGAGAGCTTGGCCAAGCTTGGCTCAGCATGGATGCGCTAATGGCTCCCCTCCTGTGGTAAGGCCCCCACCGTCTCTCCTGGGCCCTGCCTAATAGCTGCCCCTACTGCCGCTCCTACTTCGCACATCAGGCAGGTTAGGCTTCGCTAGCCTGATGCTGATGTAAAGCCCACAAGAAAGATGCAACCAACAGAAGCTTGCGAAGAAGATGCAACTTACAACAAAAAAAGTGTTGCCTTGTAAATTGAGTTCTAAAGGCTTTTAAGCCTCGCTCACAATGAAGCCATTCGTACAATACAATGGACAAGCAACAAACAACGATGATTTATAAAAAGCATTTTAAACTCTTACAACCTACTAGGTCTTGTTAAACATTCGTGTCTACACACAGCATCGTCTGTGTGCGTGCGGCAGATTTGTGATGTGTGTGAAAGTAGACGGGTTAGAGGGGAACAACTGACAGCGTCTGATCTCGCACGGCTAATCTCACGCCTGAGAGAGCGCGATGTGATACGCAGCCCAGCAGCTCAGGATGAGAGCGGGGGTTGGAGGGGTGGGGTAGGTTGGGTGCAGGGGTGTCAGTCCCATACAAACCTGTCAAAGGCAAGCTTATCTCTCCAACACACTGTAAAGGCACTGACTATACTAAGCCTAAATGTCCCATGTTATATTTAAGCCGGTCGCATGCTGTACATGGTCTTTCCCCACAGACCTTCCAATAAATATTTACAAGGCATTTCCGAGTCTAGGACTACATCCAGGGGGGTCGGATGAGAAAGAGAGTACAATGGGGTAACCCAGAGATTATCCTGGTTAGGTCATGAGAGTAAGGATCATAATACTAGAGTGTATGAAATACAGCTAACCCTTACCCCCCTCCCCAGGTTGGGATAATGCTAATTCTCAGTAGATAGCTTGTCACTTATTGATGCTAGTTTGATATTTCTGTCTCAGAACACACTGCTTCTTGTCTGATCAATACTGAGGAGCCGAACGATGAACTGGAGTGTAAAGATGTATCCGTCTTGCCGGTCATTAAAAAAAAAAAAGAGCCAATACTAGTCCCTCCCTAGAGGGTTTACAGTGAGATTAGAGGCTTAATAAACACAATCAGCCAAGGCTTAACATGATGGATTAATGATCCCTAAAAGAGTCAACATTGCAAACGGTCACACATTGTGTAACAAAGAGGCAAGACAGCATTTCTATGGGTATGGGCCTAAAGAACTAACTTTCACCTGCAGGCAAACAGGTCTTCAAATAGTCCTTTCTTATACCAGTTATATCGATTAAATTAATTAAATACATTTAATTTAATTTAATTTAATTTAATTTAATTTAATTTAATTTAATGAATTCTGGTTGTTTGCTTAACACAAATGCAGTTGTTTTTATATCACCTCGCTTTCTGGACAGAGTGAATTGTCTACAGAGGATGACAGATATTTTTGAAGGAGAGCATTAACGTTTTTGTAATTTGTATGAAAGTTCACACACAGGAGAAACGTTCTATGTTTTCTATGTTGCGCTTAAAAAAAAACACAGTTGGTCTGAGGGTTGAAATATGAAAATGTGTAAAAGCGTAGAGGGGTAAAAGACTCTGAATAGCTCTGGTCAAGGCCTAGCAGTGGTCATCTCAAATGGGTAGTGTACAGAACCAGGGCTGACATGTGAGACTTGACACCTTTGTTTTGACTAGAGAGTGGATGTTAGGTGGATGAGGATTTTTGAGTGGCAGTCTGACTGAAATGAATGAGAGCTCTTGAACACCCTATGCCCTCAGTCTGGCTTGCTCTGGATTTCTCTCTCTCTCTCTCTCTCTCTCTCTCTCATTTTGAAGTTGGCCAGGTGAGACAAGCCCATCATATAAAAAGCCAGGCTTCTCCTCAGCCGTCCTTGTCAAGGCGACCTCTGTTGACACATCAGGGACACTACCCTCGCGCCAGGTCTGGCCACTCTGCTCTCCTCTTGCAGACAGCAACGGCTCACAGCCCTGAGCAAACGTAACTCGAGCTCCCCAGCCCTACCCAACCCTGCCCTGCCTATCAGCCTGCCTACCAGTCTGTCTGCCAGCTTGCCTGTTTGTATTGGAAACCGGAGCCTCCATTCCGGCCATGAGGGAAAAAACAGGAGGATTGGTGGGAGAGGATGGAGGAACCGTCAGCAGCACGTACACCACAATCCCAGGATGCAATGCAGCACGCAACGCACTGCAAGATACTGCTGTGCAGGGACTTTTTTTTTTTAAAACCCAAGCTAACCAACTAATTAAAATGAGATCTTTGGAGCATGATTGGGAATAGATTAACCTCGACTCGTCATGCTTCGTTAACATGCTCTGTGAGCTTGGGCTGGGTGACCAGACTGTAGCAGTCTTCATTAATTGAGATACTGCAGTATTGTACACAAAATAATGCTAAAAGCAAATAATCCCTCATTAATACAACTCCACTGTTGAGTGACATATGTGATATGATCAAGCAATCCCAGGGAGAGACAGAAATCCTGTAGAATATGGAGGATGATCATTAAAATATGCTGTGAGGAACTTACTTCAAAAATAAACAGGATAGAGTCCAGCTCCTCCCGTTGTGATTTGTTCCCTGGAAGAGAGAAAGAGAGAGAGAGAGAGAAAGAAAGAGAGACACATGTATGAATAGATCAGTGTCTGAGGCATGTCAGAACATTAAAGACTCAGAGACAGATTTGCATATGGGATATAGCCTCACGTTTCCCTGTGTATGACGGCAGCACTGACAAGCTAACAAGACGATCACACGCAAAATCTCATTATTTTTCTTTTACGCACAGGTTGACGGAAGTGATAAGGCAAAGATGGCAATTTAGTACTGTAGATCAGTAAAGACAACTGAGTAGTGTGTTCCGAATAATCTGGAGTGCATCACAGTCGAAGTTGACAAACATTGTTTAACAAGATCTGTAGACATTATATGTTTTGTTTGTTTGGTCTCCTTTATTCTCTGTGACTTCTTGATAACAAGGCTGGACAGTGACTTTATGGGAGCAGCTGGTGGCTTGTCACATGATATTTTCACATTGGTCAAGATGATAAACGGTTTCTTCAAAGACAGTTCATTAACAGAAAATCAACAGATTCAAGAATTTCCTCAGGACACAGCCAAGGTAAAGGCCAAATGTTCAGCAAAGAGGGAGAACCATGGTGACACATTTGTTATTACTGTACTGTCTACATGTTTTGTCCGGCAAACTATCCGAAATCGGCACAATTTCCCATTTCCTATTGTTTGCATCAATCATCCTACCTCAAAATTGCTATTCCTTGGGAAAAAACAACTACTGGATCCAAGAACATAATGTGAAGAAAATATAAATAAAGGACAAATTTGGGCCTAGCTGAGACACATTACAGTCCTACCAGCCCTTGTCTTTCTACCCTGATCCTAGGGAGGTGGGGTGACCTTGTGCTACACACCATACCCAGCAGTGTGAACCAAAAACATAGAGCCTCATTAAACTTTAAATGAGGGAGCATGTGGGTCTCCTGTGTGCAGCGAATTATGCTACTCTGTTATGTCATAGCTGCATTCAGACAAGCCAGGGGGAAAACACCAGCTTAAATAATTCAGAGATTCCAGGCCACTTTTTTTGAGAAGAGGGAACCATCAGATGGGAAGATTGCCACCTCAATCAGGGCAGCCACCCGAAACTGAGACTTAGCCCTCCCACCCCTACCCCTACCCCGAACCCTTCCCAACCACACACAAGGTGCATCACATCTGCCATGTAATGTGCCAACAATATAGCAATGTGCCTTTGATGTGGGTAAGAGATGGAGAGTCCCTTGAGAAGTGAGCCAAACACAGTGTTGAGGAATATGCTGTGCCCAATCTGCCTCCTGCTGCCTAGCACAATGACTGTTTCTGGCTCTAAAACTCTGCGCTGCATATTCTTCAGTTAGGCTATCATGTTGTGGCTGTCAGGAGAAGCCTGACGGCCATCTCTGAAAAATTACTGCAGAAGGCCCTGTGGTATTTAGCAACTCCACTAAAAATATTCAGCTGTGGCGAGGAAGGCGGTGGAAGAGCATCAGCTAAATCGATGCACAGGAAACACCATCACACAGGCTATCACATAGCAATAGGGAAACAGCTGGTTACAGGATTTGTTAATGTATGTCAATGTATGTTTGTTATTTTTTGTGTTAAAGCTACAGTGCTACAACAATAAAATGGGTTATAGTATTGAAAACTATGTGTTTATTAGTGTATAATTCCTTATATGAATCGCTTTGTTTTCATTAGGTTAAATTAGCCTGTTATATCTACACAAATCACCCTCTATTGGACCGCCATGTTGTGCCGCCATCTTGCTACAGTAGCCCAGAATGAACAATCCAAAACACTGGCTCTAAAGGGCTTTTTGTGTTTTGTGCCATTTGAGGGGCACTACATTTATCCCACATGTTTGAAAATGGAGTAGGATTCAACATGCTACACACCGTTTCTTTAAAATCACTTCATTTCAAATCTCAAACATCCCCATCAGATAATTTTTCTTGATGAAGATGGTTTGGGACACCATCGTCCAATGATGATGGTGGTTTGAAAACAGGTAAAAACACACAAGCAACAGTAAAGTGTGCACATTTGTTTCTCCGTTTTTGTGGTAATATGCTGTACAGGTCTGGTCTGGCACCAAATAACTATTACCCAGAGTCAAATTCCTAGTTTATTTATGCAAACCTGGCCAATAAAGCTGCAGTGCCCATTGCCTTTGGCAGAAATAACAATCCAAACAAGATATGACCAACCTCCCCCTCCCAATGCCATATAAGGCAAAGCACATGAGCGCTGGCTTTTATTGACCCAGCTGAAAACAGAGAAGTCTGCACTGTCCTACATGTCATCAACACAACTAGCAACAACAACACAGCTAGCTGATATTTCTTTAGCATTTTCAGGGTGATCAAATTAATTTTGCATGAACAGACATATGTTGTTTGGCCTGAACAGTGTTCTGGCCATCAATGAAAGGGTAGTCAGAGATTAATGTGGGACACATACTACACTAACAGAAACCAAACTTGACACCATCCCACTGAGTACCCGCCAAGGGTGTCGAGTTTGTCAAATCTAATAATATTTTGTGTGCTCAAGCAACTGAGGGGGAGTGGTGAGATAGTGCTTAAGTGGCAGAGTGCTCCTTACCTTTTTGTTTTAAGTTACTTTCCAGTGTAATGAAATTTTCATAGAAGATAAAATAAATCTGTGAGCAGTTGCTTTCAAAGAATGTCTTCAGTTCACTCTTCTCAGTGATATCTGCAAGGACACAAATAGAAACACAATCAATATAGATCTAGCAATGATTCACTTATACATAGTATTATGTACATTGTATTATGCATAGATATGTAGGTCTACCTACATCATGAACATGTCACAATCTAATCTAAAATGAAGTGTGGTTATTTTAGAAAGATACAGCCGCTCAACAGCATGACATAGCGCTATGTGTCCTTTAATCATGTTCATACAATGCAAACTTTTATCTTAATGAAAAGACGACTTAACTCACAGGGGATTTTCAAGTGCTGAAAATGTAAAGCTGTATACGTACATGCCATCATGCAGATAAAAGTATCACGATAAAAATATCATACTATGTTGAGAAAAGCCTACAGCCTTTTGGGTGGGGGGGGGATGGGGGGCTATCGTAGTATGAATGTGGTGTTTATTATGGATAGGCCTATACACTGATTCTCAGGAGAGAAAGCATTAGGGGGTTGACCAGCGTGAGAGGGGGTGTTGAGACAAGTCGTCATGCATAATCCAATCCCCACTGGGCCTGTGCAGCAATGAGGGAATATCCGAGGCAGATTTGCTTGCCAGTGGGACTCTAAGCGCAAGCACACACAAACACACAAAAAGCTAGCCCTGCCAGCCTGCTGCCATACCTGAGGAAAAAAACATCCCCAATGGCTAAACTCTAAAGTCTGACTAACTAGGTTACTCACTTTTTCCCCCTCCTAGTCTATTTTTTTTTATGCCTGGCAAAGTAAGGCATCGACATGCAGGCTTATCAGGCTGGTGATAGGCCTAGTAGTCAGTTGCTCGTGGTTAGGGGGAGTAGACACAGACACACACTTTGCTGTGTCACTCACTGACATGACTTACAAGTTCAAGGCCAGTGCATGGCCTAATGACCAGATTGATTTACACACTGAAGGCAATGGATCATTGCTCCAGCTGAGACACATGCCATCTTTGTCATGTGAGCAAATCAATCCAGCATTGGCACCAGGCCTTGGCAGAATGCTCAGAATGTGTTCAGTATGCCAGGCCAGGCCAAAGGCAAAACAAGAGAGGAATATGTGACAGTCTAATCACGTAATTAAGGCGAGCCTTCTGCCGAGAACCTCAGTTCCATCTCGGCAACAGCCGTTGAGGGGCGGCAGACATTGGGTCGTCCTAACAACTGGGCCATGAAAAATCGCTTAGGGAGAGTCCTGGCATTCACAGCGAATTTTTAGGAAATGGCACAGAGCATTTTGTTCAGCACAGATAACAAAAGAGATATAAGAATAGCTATAACTGCATCTCTGATGATAATCTCTCTTGTCTTCCTTTTGCATTAGAGTGCATTATAGTGGTGTGGCCTGTGCCTTCATAGACAACCTGGGAATAGATGGGGGCCCTGTTCAATGATAGAAGATGGCAGAGCAGGGATTAGGCGAATCTCCAAGGGCCCTTGTTCTCAGGCTAATCTGATTTCTGCTCTGAATTGGAGTGTCACTAACTATGGAGCTGAATTGTGGAGCTCATTTTCTCTGGGTATTTTGCGTTGCATCAAGGTGTAAACACCTTGCAGAGCAGGTAACAGGATCAGCAACTGCTCAGCTCATGTACACAGCAATATAAAAGCACACATTACACACAACCCCGTAAAGTAAATTCAGTAATTTAGACATTTAGTGGTCTAAAAGGACTGAAAAAAGTTAAAATATATGATGAGAATTTGGCATGATTTTCCAAAATATATAGAACGTTCTATTGTTTCTATAAATCTTTATCTTATGCCCATGTCCATTCAGGACACATTTTACACAAGCCTGTATTCAAAAAATCATTATTTAGCCACCAGCAATGTCTGTCAAACCATCACTTCATGTGACAAATCCTTTCATCATCTATGAACTGTTAGTCCACAGCAGATCAGCTCAAATGCAACTCAAGCCCCGGGTCAAGCCCAAACCGAATGAGCCCCTTGGATAAGGATAATCCCTCCCTGTTACGGCGAGTGATAACACAGCACTAAATAAACAATGCAGTAGCATGTTTGCCAAAAAGAGATGGCCTGTGTAGCCAGCATCCAAGTGTGATTACACTCAGACATTAAAGCTTCTTAATACTGCTGGCTTTAGGTGCACATTTAGGACATCATTCTGAGTCGTTCCATGAAGCACAGCAAGGTAAAACAACCAACAACTATGTTTCATTTCTGTCCACTCAGGTGAGAGGAGAGAGATTTAAAGCAGACTATGAAAAAGAAACATGGTGAGAACTTCAAACATTCATTTACAAGAGCCTATATAATGCCATAATTTTTTAAGCCCACATAGAGAAGAGCGATTTGCTGAAGTTAGCTAATTGGATAGGATTAGAATGTAACTGCTACATTAGATAGAAATTTCGGCTTTGACCATCTTCAAAAACCCCCAATGGTATCAATACATGTTCTTGTGCACAATTGTTTGTGCTCATATGATCAAAAATCAAGGCAAATTTAAGAGGCTTGTCAGCAAAGCAAAAATAAAACTTAACCAACATAACAAAAATCAATAAAATCACATAGCAATCAGCTATTAAATACAGTCATGGTCACAGGACATATGGTCATGGACATATGACATACGTTTGTCTCAGACAAAACAAACTTCCCATTCCTCGTCAAGCCTACTCTTTTCTCTAACTGACCTCTGAAACTTCCTAATCAACCTGTCTCACTGCTGGACTGACTGGAGCTCTTCTATACAGTAGTACTTCTATACTCTATACTCAACTTCCTAATGTAACCTCTTTGACTGCTGGACTGACTGGAGCTCTTCTATAGTACTTCTATACACTTCTATGCCTTTATTCAGACAGGACAGTGAAGAGTGACAGGAAGTCAGTGGGTGAGAGGTTTCTTGGTGTTTTATGCCCCCAACGTTGTCTTCAAGGCAGCGCTGCCTGGAAGGCGCTATGGGTAGGCATGGGTTAAGGTTAGGGTTAGGTTTAGGATAAGGTGCCTTTAAGTCGACGGTGGCAGCGCTGCCTGGAAGACGACGTTGAGGGCATAAAACACCATTGAGCCGCCTGTCTTCTGTACGTCTTCAACTGACTCACAATCTACCGTTTACCACAACAGTATCGATTAGGTCTCCTTCAATTTGTTGTCTTGCTTTAGTTTACACTTTGCATTCTAAATCTGTCAGAGAGCCTTGTCCAAAGAATGTGACTGTCGAGAAGGCCTCTGATTTCCAACTATCTGATGCAAATTGACTGCTTGCTTGCTAAAGCCAAGCCCCTCAGCCTGTTGGCCAGCAGACCAAAGAGACATGGAGGGTGTCTAAGTCTCTCAAGTCTGCCTTTCAAATATTGACTTAAAGAGTGTGCGCAACCCTAACACAACGCAGCAGCTGAGGACCTGTTAAACACCAGGGCGGCCAGTGTGAAGAGCGCAGTGGGAGGCCCACTCCAGGGCAGTTATCTCAGTCAATATGACCCCGGGGCAGCAAGGCAAAGCCCCTCCACCCGCGTTTCTTTCTCCTTCTCTCTTTTTCAAGCTCTCTTCCTTTCACTCCAACATCTTCTCTTTTTCAAGCTCTCTTCCTTTCACTCCAACATCTTCTCTTTTTCAAGCTCTCTTCCTTTCACTCCAACATCTTCTCTTTTCCTTCTCGCCTTGTTCACCCCCTTTCTCTACTTGTGCTCTGTTTATAATTCTAAAAAAAACACGTATCATTAGTACTGTACAGCAACTACACTAGCCATAGGTTCACATTATGGCTCAAGTTTTGACACTGGGTCAGTCAAGGTTACTGAAGGAATAGCAAGTAGGTACAAGCAGTCACAGTTACACACACACACAAACACGAGCCGTGGTGGCAGCGCGGGTGGGGCGGTTATCTGCGTGTCTCACATGTTGGCCTTTTCAACGCTCTGCATTGTGTTGGGGCTCTTCCTGCCCCTCAGGAAAACGCACTGACTCATCAGACAGAGGAGAAGAGAGTCCAGAAGCAGGCACATCCTCTGGACGTGTGTGTGTGTGTGTGTGTGTGTGTGTGTGTGTGTGTGTGTGTGTGTGTGTGTGTGTGTGCAATCAAAGAAAGAGATTATGAAGAAAAAAAGTAAAATACTTTACTGCCTTGTGTATATTGTAACTTTTGCCTGTTTGAGCCATGCATCACATGACATAACATACGCTTAGCAGTTTCAGCACTTGAAAAAAAAAAAAAAACAGCATCGGCATCAATGTGCATGTTTGTGAGATGGATGATCACAAGTCAGCCATCGTGAGCAGCAAACGTCTGGCCAACCAAAACACACATGGTGTACTTCCTATTCCAGCAACGCTAATTCACATAGCTGTGTGAACATGTCAGAAATGATTAATTAGCCTCCTGCTGCATCAGGGGACATCTAGAAATAGCACTTTATGGAGAAAAGGAGGCCATGCCAACATCATGTGTCTGGCTATATCATGAACTGAACTGTCAAAGGCATTTGCTGTGGTAAATCTCTAGGAGGAGACATCTTATAACAGGATAGGCTTGGTTTATTTATTTGTGCATATGGGTGTGTTTTTTAGTGTGTGTGTGTGTGTGAGAAAGAGAGAGAGTGATGTTTGTTTTACATTACATTACATTACATTACATTACATTACATTACATTTAGCAGACACTTCTTGACCAAAGTGACTTACATATGTCAGCTATATTACAAGGGATCACATTGTCCCCGGAGCAACTTGGGGTTAAGTGCCTTGCTCAAGGGCACAGCGGTGGAAGCCAGGAATTGAACCGACAACTTTCAGGCTACTGCACGCTAGCCCAGTTCCTTAACCACTACACCAGTGTTTCTCAAAGTGTGGTCCGGGGACCACTGGTGGTCCGCAAACTATCCCAAGTGGTCCGCGAGCAGACGTGGTAAAATATAATATAGATGAGTTGTTTGCAATATTGAACCAACTTGTATGTAAATCCAAACAGTTCTGCAACACTGTCTATGTAGTGTAAATCAAATGAATCCACTGACACAATAAGCAAAGTGCAAAGACAATAAGGTGGTTCAGTGAGTAGGCCTATTGTGTAGGCTATTATACTGTTGAAGTAGGTCTAATCTTTTTTTTTTTTAGCTAGGTGGTCCGTGCATTTCTTTTTTATTGGTTAAATGGTCCTTCGTCTGAAAAAGTTTGAGAAACACTGCACTACACTACCACTGCCCATTTAATACATAAAGTCTGTGTGCATATTAATGCATGTATGTGAACAGTGGCATTGAGGCAATATGGCATCATCATTGAGTAAGAGCTTGTGTGAGTATGGGAGTGTGTGTGTGTGTATGTATGTGTGTGTGTGTGTGTGTGTGTGTGTGTGTGTGTGTGTGGGATGGAAGAGAGAGAAAGAGAGTGTGTGTGTCAGTGTGTAGATGAAAAAGAGAGTGACAGTGAGAGTAAGAGTGTATGTGAGTGTGTGTATGTGAGTGTGCATGTGTGAGTATGTGCGTGCGTGTGCGTGTGTGTGTGTATGTGCGTGTGTGTCGCGGCGTGTGCGTGCGTGCATATGTGTCAGTGTGCATGTGTGTGTGTGTGTGTGTGCTTGCGCGAGTGTGCGTGTGCGTGTGCGTGTGCGTGTGCGTGTGCGTTCTGATGGGCATGGCCGAGGCCTGTCAGTCAGTGAAGCAGAGCAGAAATGACAGGATCAGTCCACCCTGGCGTTATGTCACAGAGCCATCAGCGCTAGTCAGCCTGCTCTCTCCATCCGGCAACCATCCGTTTTTCCAGCCGCATTATCCTCCCTGCCCATCTCTGGAGCATGGCGGATAAAGAACCCCTCCACCCCTCCACCCCTCCACGCGTTGGGGATTTGACGTCAGTGTCAAAAAATCACCATGGAGTGAGCATGAGTGCTGCCGGTCAGCCAGCCACGGGGCGTCTTGATGAGCAACTGACCAAATGTTACCAAGGCGTCCGTCCAGTCTTGGCAGCATAGCCTAATCACTGACCCTGCACTGTTTTTCCTCTCCAGCACAAAGCCATGCCCCATCATCACTTTGTGTACCGGAACTGCCAGCTTTGTGTCCAGAAGGTCACAAGGTCATGAGAAACGAGGGAGCTGTATCAGTGATGTTGGCATCTGACGAAATATGGTCTCAACTTTTCCCCCCGTGTCTTTAAAGAAGAAATCTAACGAGTTTTCACATAGATTTCCGTTTGTCGAGGCCATCGAGTACTGTCGGTACAAAAAAAAAAAAACGGTTTTACATAGCTTGAGTTGCTACAGCCAGCAGCTAACGCAGGCTAACAACAGCGCTACACTCTGAGGGCATGTAAATGGGAGCTCACGGACATGCCCCCAGAGTGTAGCGCTGTACACTGTAGGCTGCGTTAGCTGCTGGCTGTAGCAACTCGAGCAAGGTAAAACCGATTGTTTTCGTTTTTTCTCGTACCGACAGTACTCGTCAGATTTCTCCCTTAATGTGCACTACATAACGTAGGCTATAAACAAAAAAAAAAAAAACAGATAATTCCACTGCACTTCTGAAAACAATCTGGTGCTTTACGGTTGGACTAGTCATGCAGTAAAAGGAGGGGATCACTGGAGCATACAGATGTTTGGGTCACTTATTTTTATTTTTGAACAGTGCAGTTAAAAGGTAGGCTATATTAAATCCCAATTCTACCATGAAGCAGTAGCAGTCCTTTTGGAAAAGCTGGGTGAAAAAACAGGCTAGAGCTGGGAGAACTGCTGACTATGCAGGCATTGAGATCACTTGCTTACAGACGTGTTTATGGAAGTCCCCTGCCAAGCACAGCAGTGATCCCCAAACAATAGCATCTCTCTCAACAAACGTCCTGACCAAGTTCAACAGCGGAAACCAGATCTGTGGGGGTCAACTGCCTTTCCAAGACAATTCATTTGTAATTCAACTCTCTTGATCTGTAATCCGCATTAGGATCAGATACTGGATACCAAAAGGAGCACAATCGTACCTAATCAACTGAATTACTGATCACTACAGCAGAAACCAGGCAGAAGGTTTGTAGCCTACATTTTCTCTAGAATCATACATTTTTAATGTTTTTTTTTTGCCAGAGGCTAAAAGTTCCTTTTTTTATCATTCAACTAATGCAAGATCCAACAGCTATTGTTCCAAAAGAATGTCTGAAAATTCCTACATGGTTTGCAGCAAAGTGATCACTTTAGGTACCGTACATGTACCTCAGATCATTTTAACTGTCATGATGGCAGTGGAGAATTGCTTTCATCAAGCAGAGCTGGGAACCTGCACTCAAAGTGAGATTTCTAAAGACATAGCCCGGAGCATGACTGTCATTTTAGTACCAGCTGGTAAGTGGCCGTCAGGGAGAACAAGTCAAGAAAATAATAACCTGCGGCCTGGATGGATGAGCATATGTACCATTTAGTGTATTTAGACCTCCAGGAAAAATAACTAGCTTCCCAGACAAGAGCATCCCTAAGGTCCATCTTGCTTGGAAGAGGTGGCATGATTGGAGGATTCAAAGGAATTCCTGAGGGTGTTTTGACTCAACATAACTCACCATTATCGGATTAGTAAAAGGTTTGGACTGTCAAAATCTCTAACAAAATTTGTTTGCCAAATTGTCATACCTAAACCTGTTCTGCTAGTGAATTAGTAAGTCAGTATGTTTCTAAGGGTACCAAAAAAAAAAAAAAAAACAGTGTAGAAGTCTAAAGACATATTTGACCAGTCAAGTGGTAGGAAGCGTTCGGACTTTGGCCTCTATAACAGAGCCCCTGGAGAAATACAACGCTGTTTTCAATTAAATTGGAATGGGCTAAAATTAAAAAAAAAAAATACAAGTTGATATGGGTTAGCCACAGTGACCAGTCTCTGACAAATGCCATGAAGGTCAGTTCAATGATGCAAAGCCTGCAGATGTATTTACTCAGTGATAATCACATGCAAGCGGGTTAAAATTTAGATAGTAGCTCTGTTGCATACAGCACTAGCAACGCATTACATTTTATTACATGTAGCTTATTCAAATGAGGCTAGCACAAGCATGCTAGTATGTGAGATCATTCCTTTGTGTTGTTGCTCAGGAGCTTGGTGACCAGAGTGCGTCACGTGTGAACAGGCAAGCAGTTGTTGCCATAGCGACATGCTTCCTCCACGGCACGGGCAGCGAGAGTGTTTTTTTTTTTTTTTGCGCATGCAGCTGCACCAGCAGGGGACACAGAAGCCCAGCCTGTCAGGCGCACAATGGCACCGGAGGAGGACACACACACCGTGGGATTCCAGGAACGCGTTTTCACTCAGCACTCAGACCGATTGATAACACTGTCCTTGAACCGCAAAAAAAAACCCCAGAGAAACTACAAAGAGGCAAATAAAGATGGGCGCTCTCCACATTGCTTTTACTGCATCTTGTCAGAGCAAAGAAGCACAAGAGGCGCGCTCTTGAGGTAAACAAGCCATCGCAGCAAGCGAGGCGGGATTCAGGAGATGCTGTGTGGCAGCGCGCCTCGTCTTGGGGTGGCATGGCGAGGTGCCCAGCATCTGCATATAGACCCGCTGGCACAGACCCACTCACTGCCTTCAACTGCAGCACGCATTTGGGCGGCAGTGCCAGTTCCAAATAATGTGCCTCCTTCAGAGGCTGCTGGCCCAGCACGGCTCTGGAAGCTCTTTCTTCCCTTAGATGAGCTCTCCTTTGTGCCGTAAGAACTAAAACAAAACAAAAACAATCAAGAGCTCAGAAACGGAAATGAGGGAAATAATGGAGGTAAACGAGGTCCCAATAGCCACTGCAAGCGCTCAACAGCCACTAGAATGAGCAGTGACTTTTGACCATGCATAACCGAGGTTAATGATAAAACCGCAGCTGCCAGCTGAGCCGACCCGACACTGTCAGCAATTAGATTATGCAAGAAAGCAAGAAAGCAATAGCCCTTCTGGAGGCTATTCATCCACTGGCCCTTGGCAACACATATTTGCAAACATTGTTGGATATAACCGGTGGCTGTTTACGAAGAGGTGTGGTGTCATTCCGAAGACATCAAGAACACTCTCTCTCTCTCAAGAGCTGTTAGAACACTGCATTAACACTCAATTCCCCTATAATACAAATAATATAGTAAGCCTAGTCAACTGACTGCAAACCAAGAAAAAAAAACACTGAGCAGTAACAAGCCAGCCAGTTTTTACAGGTCACATAATGACAGAATTTTCACAAACCACCATGTAACAGCCAGTCAGTTCACCAGCAGGCCATTAAGCTGACCAAGTCTCAAGACCAGCTTGGCAGTCTCACAAGGGATAATGGCAAGTGATTTGGCAGCAATCTGTAATCTTAGCAGCCATATCGGTCATAGCCCTTCAGTTCTCACCAAACGATCACTGTTATTATCAGACAATGAATCCCACTCCAAGGGGGCCATTTGAGTGCGAGACAGACACACGCCTGTGAAGTAAGCCTGAGTATCAGAGGCTTTGACAAGGTGTCAGCGCCCTCAGATGTGCTAAGTGCAGGCTGCCCTGAGACAAGGACACTACTGAGAACTTTCCCTCTCCACTCTTTGGTCTCCGAGATCCGGTTAATCTTGGCAGCTTAGCGGCAGTTAGCGGCTAAAGTGGAGGCTGCCACTCTCACTCTTGAGGTCACCCTCAAATACCTCACTTAATGAAGTCACCGTGTCAAGGCCGCAGCGCTGGCTAGCCCCTGGCGGCGGCATTCTCTTTGCAGTCGCTCTTTTATATACCCACCACCAGTGTGTACAGTGCAGACGCAGCGGACAATAAGGATAGATAATTGATTCCAAGAGTTGAAAACTCTTACTACCACCATTCAACTTTCTCTTATGAAGGCCTAGGTTAGACAGGTTAAGATTGAGTTTTTCACTTGATAGCTGCTCACTAGCACAGCAATAGCGAGTTTGAAGTGGATCTTTATGTGCTTCTCCACAAATACTAAATCCTCTCTGAAAATAAAGGGGTGACATGTCAGAAAAACACCAATGACTTAAGTTAAGATTTGCTGTTATTTAAGAATTGCCTACTGGGTGCCACATGAAATGGGAGAGCATTGGTCATGTTGGACAGCAGCAAAGGGAAACCAACCAACCATACCTGACTGACCAGTTTTATTCATTTGCCGTTTCAATTACACAATAAATATAATCTTCAGCTTCCTTTTCAGTGGAACACCACCCCACACCCCACACACACACACACACACACACACACACACACACAGAAGGAGCAGAAATAACCCTGCTCCATCCAGAATGCAGGAAGTCTAGGGACGTGCTGTGCACGCTGCAGTGGTTTTAAGTAGCTGCTTGACCACTGACTCCTGACCCCCCTTCAGGGTCCCCTTTCTGCTTCTGATTGTCATAAAACATCCTCTCGCACTCATACCTGACACAACCAACCAGCAATGAAATTAACAATTATTCTGGCTGGTATTCAGCATTGCAATTCTAGACTATTGTTAGAAATGGATGTTGTCATGGGTGTTCATGTAACTCCGGTCAAATATTCTCAAAGCTGGACAGTAAAATGTGTCCATAGTAAAATGTGTCTCAGTATTATATATAACTTTTATTAGTCATTGCATCTAGGAGAGACATTACAATCCATCCTAAATATCATTCTTTTTCATTTCTAAGTCAGTGGTGTAAATTAATCCTATAAATATGGACTTATGATTCTCTCTCAACTGTTTGAAAGACCTCTTTGGGTATATATATTTGCACCTGGCAGAGGAGACAGGAATGTCCTGTGGGTTTAACATGTCTGTCGTGTCTTCTCCTTCTTTCTGTCTCTCTCTTTCTCTCTCGCTCATAAAAGATTCAGGCACACAAACATCACTGATAAACAAAAGGTCCATTCTTTTGCCCTCCTCAGTATAAAGGGATTCTGTGTTGCTGACAAAATCTTGTGGTTAGGACACTACATAAATTAATTTGTAAGTCCTTTAAAGAAAAAAAAAACATGGTGCATGGTTAAAGCACAATACGACTAAGAACAAAAGTCAAATAGACTACATATGATACTCACAACAACTGCAATAGTTGATTATTTAATTATTGATAATTAAACTAGATGTACCGCATAGCGGTACAAAATATGACCGCCGCTCAGTCCTGTACATCCGTTCCGCGAAAATAAATCACACTTCAATTTGTCTCCATATTTTACTCCATCCCCCACTCTTGAAACTTTTGTGTATGCTTGTTTGGCATGCCTGAGTGTGTGTGTGCGGCTGCACAGAAAGTACCCTACTGGTGCTGAAAAGGTGAATAGATTGTAGAATAGCCAAAGAAGATGTAGAATTGTTATAAAACCTTTAAAATCTCTAAACAATCACAAGTAGGGCAGTTCATCACAGTTCATCCATTGCAACTGGATTGATGAAAGGTCACTTACACCTGTAGGCTACATTGTATTTGGGAAAAGCAAAAAAGGTATCAGCATAATGTTATTTATTTAAACAAAAACATCTCTGTCAGTTCCATGCCGTTTTCAACAGCTATCAAAACAAAGGTCATTTTTGGATGGATGGATTTTTTTGTGAAAGTTTCTTCTTCTACATAAGATTTTTAGTCATCTTTAGTTCATGTAATACTTTATTGTCAATGCACAAATTAAGTAACAGTAGTCTGAAACGTTATTGTTAATGCACAAATTAAGTAACAGTAGCCTAGTCTGAAACTAAATGCTGTTTTACATCTAACCAGTGGTGCAAATAACTGACATGTCCAAATGGGCCTTGATGAAATGCGTCGCTAGACTGTTCATACACATTTTAACGGGCCAAAGTTGAAGAGCTTTTGTCCGTTATTGTTAGTGCAAATATAGGCTGATTCATGTTCCCTTGCATTGTTTAACTGAGGTCCATGGCTAGTCTGGCTTTCATCAGACCAAGCTCAATCTTTTAAGAAATCAAAAAATAAATAGCGGGCAGATCAGGCTGGGTTCACCCAGCCTAGTCCATAGGCACCGATATTGTTTAATTTTCCGATTGAGATATACACGCTCTGGCTATTCTAAATGCAAAATGCATCAGGGAGTTATGACAAAACGGTAACTAACAAACTAGATCCTAATAGAAAGCTGTTAGCTTCCCTAAGCTACAGGTAGGATTATAAGGTAGGCCTATTTACAACATAAATTGTCAATAGGCTATGCTGGCGACACAAATAAAATCTCCTTTGAAACCAATGGCTTCGCCTTACAGTATCAAGCTGACTTAAACTTTCATATCGGGGCGAAAGTTGTAATAACATTCACGCAGCTCCATGAGTCAAGGAAAGCGTGAATGAAGTAGCCACTTCTAAATGGGACCCACTACACAGTAGCTTAAGGTGTTTTGCTAAAGCAGCCATAATGAAATGAAGGTGTCATTGTTTGGATACTTCACACACGTGCTTTTTAATTTCACAGACTACAACTACCAAGCTGTAATCAAAGCACATCGATTCCCCTCTCACACCCTGCCAGCACTTAAAACAAAATAAACAGGCGTCTCAGTCTCACGATGTATAGGCAAACTGTATCAGACCGATTATAACGTTGGTAAATCTTCCATTGCACAGAATGATTTTGTAGCACGTGCAATAAATGACAGTCGAAAAGATACAAACAGTGCTGCTATACATTTGCTTGGTATAACCGCATTTATAGTTTTCTACAAATGCAATAAATCAAATGCCCCCATCACTCAACCAACGCTAACGAACATTACCTAGGTCCTTATTGATATTACAAGATTAACGTACCTGCAGTAAAAAACCAAGCATGTCCGATAAACATCCTCAGATTTATTTCGCTTCAAGAAGAAATGGGAATTACACTTCATGTAAACATCGCCCTATCCTTATTACATGTTAAATGCGACCAAGTTTCGTGTACCCCGGTCTTTCAGTAATTATATATCAATAATAATTGATTATTTTCAATTTGTACAATGCGCAAAACAGAGTGAGCAGCAGAAATACACTAAATTAAGCTACTTATCCTCAGCATCCAATTGAGATGCAATATCCATCAGAGACTAAACTAGAGAGAATATTCTATTATTATTTACATTAGTAGTCATGACAACTACAGTGTGTGTAAGCTATTGGCTAGGACAACACATGAGAAGGTGGAATACAAGTCAGTCACAAATAGTATGTGTTCTGTATAACCTCCGTCATGTGAACTCATGTAACTCCAGTCAAATATTCTCAAAGCGGGACAGTAAAATGTGTCCATACCATAGCCTCACATTCCAAGAAGACATAAATCACATAAAATGGGGCCTTCACGCTACTCTAGAAGGCTGAGCAACATGAACAAAGTCGGGATCTCCAGTATTTTCCAGGCGAATAACATCTAATTATCTAATCACAGAATTTCCTTATGCTTCCAACTCTGGTATACTCCAGTATACAGTAGGGGTAAGGAGAACCTAAACTCGCACACCCTATTGGGTAACATTAATTATAGCCTGGTTTTGATCATCAGACTGCTGCCTACCAAAACAAATGGGGAAGGTAACACGTATGTTAACATCTAGGGTAAGAAATAAAACTTTATACATCTCTACAAAACACATCTGGTATGATTACCAATCAGTTAACGTTTACAAAACAGTTAGTTTCTATGTGCCCTAGATCAAACAGCATTTTGAAGATAATGACAAGTGGAGTGTGAGGCATTAGGAGTTTGTGCTCTTGAAAAGCATATTTAGCTGAAGGTAATTGTCATTTGTCAAGATATTACCAACTTTTTCATATTCTATTTTTTATGTTATACATACTTCCCTTTTTATGGTTTTGACATGAAAATGAAGAAAAACATATCTAAAGGATTTTAAGGAACATTTTTAAAATATGCTGTTCTGTAACTATGCTACCATGAAAAGCAGTTTTTTGCCCCTCCCTCAATGGCATTAGGCCCAAAAATTAAAATAATTTCCAAAAGAAAGCACCTTGGTAGGATGGCCAAGTATACTTGTGTACAAGGAATTTGGTCTCTGCATTTATCCCATCCATGAATTAGTGAACACACAGAGCACACAGTGAACACAGAGATGAGAACCGCATGTTTGATGATGTTGATTTTTATGGTAAGTGATGTTCATTTTCTGTAACGCTGTTACCGAGCACTTTATGACTTTAAAATCATACATACAAACTGACATATTGTTCTTACATTTTGGTTCATTAATTGCTGAGTGGCACCAAACAATCCAGTGGGAGTGTGACTCCGTTACCATGTGATCTTGAAACCCAAATAGCAAGACCTATACAATACAACTCAGAGTGTTTTCCCTTTCTTTGTAACCATGAAAGCAGTTCTTGAGAAGCTCAGTTTTGTGGCCTAACTCAGCACCAGCATAATTGAGAACTGAGGGGTTCAATTAGCTTGAACTTTTCAACTCATCAGACAGCAAAACCCTTGGTGATTTCATTGTCATTGCGGGGTGTTATGCATTGACCACTGCCGTCCAATTGGTAAGCCAGTGATAGGGTTCTCAGACACCAGATAACAGCCAAAAGCCCTCGCTTACACAGTTCCCCGGAGCTGGGGAGAGTCTTGGCAAGTTTCCACTGTTCAAGGATGCCTAAACTAAAGATATCATGGTTTGTGCTTTAAGCTTGAGCTATTAGTATAAATGCATTTATACCAATAATTGTTTAAAAGGAAAGCGGCTGCTCATGAGTTTATTGCAGAATATGACTTAATTTAATATTACTTAATCTGTTTGACGATTCAACAAAATTGTCTACACTTTTACTTTCAGGTAAAGCTTATAGTCAGTTAATAGAAGGACCTGTTTTTACACAACAAACTTGATCACTCTCTTCCATTTCACAACCGACCATATTGAAGAATAACAGGAACTTGGTCCATAACGGACAAAAGGGAAGGAGTGGCTCAACCCAAACTGTTACAGAGGCAGACTTGGCAGCACACGAGCTTTGGTCACGCCCTCACCTGTTGCCAGCACAGCGAGCGGTCACTATGACACCAGCTCTGGACATGGCACACCCCTACTGACTCTAAAATGTCACCCAACCAGTCCTGCTACCAGCAGCAACTACACCCATGTTTTGACCGTGGAACTTACACGAATGCTGCGTGCCGGCAAAGATTAGGCTCACGTAGGGAACGTTGTGAACAGGTGATCTCTTTCTATAATATTCCGCCGAAAATGCTTAACATTCCAAAGAGATGTTCAAAAGCAGTCTGGCTGCTGTCAGTTCACTCAGTGCACGTGTCAGGGACAAGTATGGGTGATTAGGTGACAAACTAATACTGCCATTTATGGCATGCTGTGGGGAAATGTCATGTAAATAAGGAGATTTGCCCATCTGATTATTCTGTGCTTCTCTGTTGATGGAGTCTGGATTCTTTATCAATTAGGCCTATCACAGTAAGGGCCTATGATTCACTCACTATATTTAATTCATATCCATGCAAAAGTCATCATCAACACAAAAAAAAAAGATTGTGGTCAAGCAGGCACATGAAACCAACATCACCAACAAATCAAACAGGGAGGATTAAATCAAGCCTCAATACCAATATCATCTTTGATATTGATTGTGATAGGTCAGTTTTTCTGCAATATGTTGAGCCTAGATTAAAATGGGATAACACTATAATGAACAGAGCAAGCACTTATCCCAATCATCACTTTGCACAGGAGGAAAGCAGAGAGGTACTCTATTGCCCTCCTGATGAAGTGAATTCAGTTCTAAGCTTGTTGACAGCTTAGTCCTTGTAGATCATTAACAACCAGCTGCACTTATCCACCGAGCAGACGCCTCGCACCAGAATGCAAATTGGCTGTGGAAAGTTAGACAACAGTTGGCCTGTAGATCAGCTGCCATGACAAACTCAACTTCATGTGTACGGAATTCTTATACCATTTCATATATACAAAAGAAGGCCGGACCATGAGATAAGACTCTTCAGAAACCATAACTGGTCTACAAATTCTTGAAAGGAAATTCTCACAGATTTACTGGGATAGTACAATAAGTAACAACTAGTGTTCAGTGAAAACTGAACACCAGCACACAAATCACAGAATTAGCCTTGTTAGGCAGTAGTCAGCCATTTATTTGGGTTTGAAGACCCCTATGGTAAGCTACAGCAACAAAACTGATTAGGCCTATACCATGAATAACTGCTATCTATCTAGTGTGAAAAGTAATTTTATGTCTCTCCAACCACAGTGCTTCCACTCCACATCCTCTCTCCCTAGTCACAGTTATCTGATGAACCAACAAACAAACCCAGATAATGGAATTCAGAACCCTCATGCGGGCTGTGCTGAGGGGGAGAGGGACCAATCAGATGTCAGAAGATCTCAGAGGAGACCATGGCCAGAGGCGAGACGCTGGAGTTAAGTTTCTTAGGTACGTCATTCTAACCGAGCCTTTGCAGCGGATCACAAAGCAATGGTGGTACTCCCCACACAGGCATACACACAGTTTACCAGAACCACCCTGTCTTCATTGGGCAAAAGAGGAAAGGAGTGTCTCCACTGAAGTACACAGTAAAAAAGACAAAGCACTCACTCACAAAGCCAGCAACTGTTATCACCACAACACTCGGTTTTATTTACCCCCTTTTTCCATAAAGGCCACCTGCAACTCAGTGTGTTTGTTTACACAGGTTTCAGAGATATGGCGAGATGGTGGGAGGTGAGGTTTCTTTAAGGAGGGCACCCTCATGCTTACAGCAGAGTGGGAGTCGAGCATGAGATCGGTTTGACCCGTAAAACGGTCTTAAAATGTACAACACGTCCAGCAATCACCTGACTGCTGTCAGGCTGCCAAAATCAACCTTCACCAAAACGCAAGCGACTCCAGACAGAGGCCGTTGGCTGAGAGATCACACTGACAGCTGTCTTTGTTGTGTGTGTTGTGTGTTTTCTCTGGCCAGGGCGGGAGGAGCCAGGGGATGCTGTGTATGATCAGGTGGTCCTCTAATTACCAAACTCAGCCACAGCCAGTCAAGCATGACCAGTGGTGTGTCTGTGTGTGTGTGTGTCTGTGTGTGTGTGTGTGTGTGTGTGTGTGTCTAGCGCCTTCCACATGCACACCTTCTGACAGGACAGGCAAAGGGCAAATCATCACAACACACTCAACAAAGGAACACACTGCGCAAACGCCACCCAAAAACAAATACACATGCACACACGTACACTGGCATGGACAGACAAAAAGAGAAGGACACACTTCCAAGTTCTTCAAGAGTGTGCGAGGACATAAAATTTGAACTTAAGGCTGGCACATGACCGCTCTATTGTTAATGTTTTACTCATGTTTATTTTTGCTCCTTCAGCACTGCGCTCAGCTGAAGCCATAGGGAAACGGTCACCAACAACACGGCAGTATTCCTGCAGTAGTTTCAGGATGTGACTGACATTTAAGGAGACTCTCCCCCACTTTTATAATAGCATTTACTTTGGGTAAAATGTACCTCTGGGACATGGAAAAGGTCCCCCTCCCAAGCTGCAAACACACAATGGAAGACAGAGAGAGAGAGGAAAAAGAGTGAGGAAAAATCAGCGTGTATGTGTATGTGTGTGTGTGTGTGTGTGTGTGTGTGTGTGTGTGTGTGTGTGTGTGTGTGTGTGAGAGAGAGTGTGAGTGTGAGTGTATGTATGTATGTGTATGTGAGTGTGTGTGTGTGTGTGTGAGTGTGAGTGTATGTATGTATGTGAGTGTGTGTGTGTGTGTGTGTGTGTGTGTGTGTGTGTACATGAACGAGTGTGTTTGTGTGTCCGTGTGTCCATTATGTCATACAGTGCGCAAATGAGTCGAGCTTCCCTGAGACTGCAACAACAATAACCAGACAAGAGTAGCCGTGATTTATAACGTGCAGCCTGCCTGCCTGCGGTCATGTGAATTAGAAGCCCAGGAGGACCGAGACTGACAGAAGGAATTAAAAGTGTGCAGCGCGCCACCTCATCACTCATCCTGACTTCCTGTCCACACAGGAACCAGGCAGTGGGAGGAAATCCTTCCTTTGATGAAAACACTGCTCCCCGCCACATTGCGAAGGGGATGACCACAAAATGGTGGACCTAATAACGGTCGCTGGATAAGCTGGACCTTATCTTCCCCCAGACGTGGGAAGCGGTGGGCAGATTCAACTGGTCTGTATCCTCTGGCTGCTGGTCTTGACATTGAACCAGTGTGGAGTCAGCAGGAAGAGACTCCTGGACAGCACAAATCAAACACTCAGTGCTGCCAGGAAAACTTTTGTTATGGTCCTGTTAAACAGGTGCCCTGGATTTCAGCTAAATTAGCACTGGCATAGGCTATCTCAAGTTATGGAAGTTATGGAACAAGACAACTAATCCACACGTGTTTAAACCCAAACATCCTCACTTCACACTGCTTAGCTAAGCACAATACCACTCTTAAGAAGCTGCAATGGTATGACATTAAAGATTGAACACACAATCATAATCAATTACCCTAAATTAAATTTTGCAAGACTGATTTAAAAATGTGCAACAGCTTATAATGCAAACTGCATTAAGCCTTGATTTCACCACCGACATATAATGGCCATCAATGGAGATGAAAAATGGAATATAGCCTAAGATAGGATTATAGTGATATTTTGACAGGTGTAAGTGTTAACAACATACAGTATGTCCAAGAGATATTTGCTGATTCTTGATTGTTGAAGACTATTGACATTTTTGGTCACTTTTCTAGGTGCACTTGTAGCACGGACACGCAAAGTATAACTTTGGCCTTAGGCTTTCGCCCATTAAAAGCATAAATCCAGTGACTTGGATACTGAAAGTAAGACAGAAAAAAACAAATGGCTGCTGAACGCATCAGAGGCACTGACTGTAGCCGTGATGATGGAAACAAACACACAAAACAACACTGATAGGATTGACGCTAAAGGATTTAGCGCAGATTTGAAAACATCTGACTTGATTTTGCCTATCTCTTGCACACAATTCACACACTGTATATGTGCTTGAGCATAACATGGCATGATTTTATCATGTATCATTGTACATGGTGCCTAATAAACAATGAGACTTTTCAGCAACTTCAACCAAACTACATGAAAGTGAAGATGAGAGTGAGAGTGGAGATTCACAAATATGTGTGTGGACATCCCAACACTCAAAAATATTGAGATGTAATAAACAGCAGTGGGTATCAAATCATGCAGATCATCTTGTTGCAAGTCAGTGAATATCTTTCCATTCCATCTCTCATTCTATTCTGAATCAGCTTGTTCCATCTTTCATTCTGTACAATTTTGCAGTTCACGCCTGTTTTACCATCAGCCATGTGCTCGTCTTGTGAAAAGGAATTCTTTCACTGAGGTCTCAACTTGCTTTGGGATTCCAAAACTACTTCCTACGACTACTGTATAAAGAAGACGTAAAATTCTTATCTATGTTTTATCTTGTCTATTCACTTGCATTCAACATTTATTTTCCTGTGAATAGAGAGAAGCATACTGAAAAACAAGAGCATTCTTCTTACAGTTCAGAAGGAACTGCAAGAAGGAAAGAAGCAAAAAAAAAAAAAACGTATGCTACTGAAATCTACATGGGCACTATGGAATCCAGCAAATGGTATTTGCCAAAGATAGGTCACACAGAGAGCCTTGTCACCAGAGCCCTGTCCTCCATCCCTGGTGGTCAGAGGAGCATAACCAGGAGTCTCAGGCGAAGAAAAAAAGTCCATGAGAACCCAGGGAAAGTGGAATGTTGAGGTGATTCCAAGAGATGATAGGCCAACATCTTACATTCCCCTCATTGAACATAAGTTCCCAAATAGCACTAATATAATACAGTAAAAGCTGTTCTTAATGTCCATAGAATACTGCTGTGTTGTACGGGATAACAGTCATAATAGTTCAACGTTATCAGACCAGTCCATATGTAGTAACATACAGTAGGCAAGAGAGCGTTAAGTGATTTACAACTAATAAGCAATGTCCAGACTTATGTTCCATCGTAGGCTGCAACACACGACTGCGCGAGGGTTGTTTACAACTTGCAGCAGTAAGGTTACTGTAACATTATCTATGTCGCTTTGCCAGCAGACAGAGCAAGACCAGAAAAGTAACCTAGGTCCGTTCCCACAGGACTGCATCAATCGCAGTGAGCAAATTACTTTCAGTCTCACGCAAAGAAATAACATTTGGGTAACATGATGCATCAGACAGCAAACTAGCTAGTCGCTGATATCAACCTGCAACACCATACTGCATTAATCCAGTATTTATTGCTAGCGTTGTACTATTATCATTAGCCTGCTGTCTGTGGCTAACGTTAACGTTAGTTGACAGAACCTATTCATGCATCATTCCTGGATAGCCATGGCTATGAAGATGCTTGCTGTACCTAAGCTTATATGTTATTCAACCACTAAAATGTTATTTGCAAATGTGCGTATTCTGTCGAACTGCTTGTTATCCTTAATAAGAAGTCTCAATAATGTCAGGCTAGCCTTTATCGACCACTTAGCCACCAAGACAGCTAACATTAGTTAGCCACCTGGCTAGACAGAAAAGCTAGCTTGCTACTTGCTAGCTTGCTAATATTCCATGCAAATATTATTGTGTGGTGAGCTAAACGACCCTTTGTCTCATGACGGCAGGACGCCAAGTCTTTACTGTCAGAACAGAGATACCAAACCAACGTTTGCAATTAATGACAGTATTTTCCATGCGAGCCAGATACTGTATAGCTTGTTCATATTCGCAAGGACTGTAAGAAGCCACCGGCCACCTCTGTTACACCAGCCCGCCCGCGGCTGGGAAACGCGACGTGTTTGCATCAAAGCCTGATGTCATTTCACTCACCTAGTAGTGAACGAAGATGCTTTAGCCGCGTTAAAACATCCTTCTTTGGGTCCAGAACTTTCTGTGTAGATTTCTTGACGTCGCCATAGCCCCTTCGAGTGAACATTCCGCTGTAGAAGGCAATCGTGAAACCTGAATTCACCACCTTTTACCATTCAGTCTGCTATGTGTCACTTTGCCCGCAATTGCACTATGATTGCTTGGTAAACTTGCACTATGCGCGAGTCTCCTCCTTTACGTGGGTGTGTAAACACGGAAGAGCAGGGTCTCGTAACGTGAAAGTGGTTTGCGTGGTTACGCCCCCAGAGGACGTAGCAGGTTGGTTATTAACTGTAGCCTATTCACAATTAAGTTTCTCTGAAATTAATTCTCTGTCGAGTTGGATAGTATTTCAGAAAATAACACTTTAATTTAGATGTCCGTTAGTGATCCTATCAAAACATGTAAATATTTAGATTATTGATAAATTGACAAGTTGTTGTCACATAAAATGAGGATGCCACTTTATTGGAAATTCCATTCTGTTCTAGTCTTGTCAGTAGGCTAATCATACTTCATTAGATTTTCACACTTGTGTTCTTTGTTTATTGGAGAGAAGGCAAATCATCTGACCACTGTAAGTGTAGGCTACTGCTTCCTCCTACATCCTATCTTGCTAATCCTCTTCTCACTGTTTCATCATGAGAGCACAACTAGGCCTACAAGCATACTAAGAAAACTGCATATTAACCTTACATTACATTTAGCAGATATTTATTGACCAACTTCTTAACTGAATATATACATATAGGCCTAGACCCTACTTAATTTTCTTAGAAAGGTATATTGTGAAGAATTAAAGCAAAATCCAGCATTAGGCCAATGTATTGCTATACTGGAAGAGAACCCATGATTATTATAGAATAGTTCACTTGTTTAAAATGGTAGGACACATTTCATAATGTGTATTTAAAAATTGGGATATTTTAGCAATAATTCAGAACATTCACTTATGATTCACTCTGAAGTCTCACATGTTCTGATAAGTTTTTTCTGTTGGTGTCATTTAGGCTTATTTACTAATTTCTTTGTTAAATGCCAGCCTTGCTTTGAAGTCTAAGGATGAAAGTTTTGCACCAACTGTTGAGAGAATGACACTAATCTACTGAATACAGTAGGCAAGCCAACATTCTGTCTGTTTTCGCTGATGTGATAGAAATAGTATGCCCTCAAGCGCCATCTTGTGGCAAAATATGATATCATGTGGCATGTTTCTGGATTTTTTTGTCGGACTTTGCTGCTCCCAGTGGACAATCTTTTTTGACTTTGAACTAGTCTGTCAAAAATCACACCCACAAGCAGCCAGTGACCCCATAGCCTTGTTAGCAAGGTCTGCAAAGTTGCAGTCTCTTGTCATGTACTCACATTATGCTCTTTAGTGCAACACCCCACCCCTAAACATTTAAAGATAAACACCTGTCAAAGGGGGCAGTCGTGGCTTACTGGTTAGGGCTTTAGGCTTGCAACCGAAGGGTTGCCGGTTCGATCCCAGTGGGAACGGCTGAAGCTCCCTTGAGCAAGGCACCTAACCCCTCACTGCTCCCCAAGCGCCGCTGTAGCAAGGCAGCTCACTGCTCCGGGTTAGTGTGTTTCACCTCATTGTGTGTTCACTGTGTGCTCTGTGTTCACTAATTCATGGATGGGATATATGCAGAGACCAAATTCCTTGTATACACAAGTATACTTGGCCAATAAACCTGATTTACATTTACATCAAAATGTGACAAAACCATGCCAGTACAGTTTGAGCACAGCTAACCTATGGAACCTTCATAACACTGCATTACAATTAAGAACAGGCTTGGGATGAAAACATAACGGTTTCAAACATGTGGACAATTGAAAGCATAATAATTGCTAAATTACAGTATATTTATGAAATAAAGAAAATTGGCATCTTAAGATGTACCACATAAACCAAATATATCACAATATTAAAACATACAACATAGGTGTCACATTTAGCTGCTTAAGCAAACACATTTAGAATGAAGTCTGTGTCTTTCTACTGTGCTCACTTATGTGCAATTGGTTATTTATTGTGGTTCTTTGGGAATGTCGCCTAACTGCGCTCCCCGCTGGACTTGATGAAGATGAAGATGAAGATGAAGGGCATGGGGGTCAGTACGGCTGCCGTCCCCAGACAGACATCCTCAACTGTCACTTATGTGATCTGTTAACTGGAAGCTTTTACCCCCTCGAATGAAGAAATCTAATTTTATGGCAGACAGGCCTCCTGCAGTTTAAGTGAACTGAAGGTTACAGTGCATTAAGGCAAGTCCAGCTTCCCAATGATTTTAATTGATTTTTCAGATAATTAGCATGCAGACATTTTAACATTTCCAGGCAGAAAAAAAGTGTGCATGTCTATGTGCAGTGGAAAGGAGGATTGATGTAAGCAGCGGCAGTGAAAAAAGTGCCCCCTGTACAAGGAAAGTTTGCAGGGATTTAAAACTGTCAGATTTAATTAATTTATGATAATCTCAAAAGCGACAAAGTAAGTAAATTGCTTGTCTTTTTCAGACTTTTCATAAGATGATAGTTTTCTAGCATAGCCTTGATTTACACTTTAAAACAAAGATTTGTTTTTCTATTTCATGATTATATTAATTCAAATTAAATGTTTGCCTCTAAAACTCACCATCAGAGCCTGATTATTACATATCATTTTCAATGCAGATTATTTTATTAAGATTTGTATGACCTTAGTGTCTTAAAAAATACAAAATATCCTGGATTTATAATGATCTTTTCTTTCAGTTGGCATGAACCTTTATTCACATTGACTACAATGTGAAGACTCCACAAAGACTACTCACTCACTCAGTAGTTCCATTCAGGGGTAGTGGTAAAATAAGAGGTGGGCAAACTATGAATTCTGGGATCATGGTAAGGTGGACTGCACCATGCTGTGTCAGATTTTTTTAAAAGGCATTCAGAACATGTTTGATGATGGTGGAGGTTATTGTCCCTTGTTTATAACAGTGGTATTACATGTAAATGGTTCCTAGAGTGGTCATGAGTGTACATATTGTGAATGTGGATAATACAGTGTGATCTTTGAATGTTAAAAGTTGTAGTTGGTTAATACACTCTATTGAGAAGTGGATAAACTATATTTCTGAAATTTCAGAGGTGGATAAACTGTGTTTACTTGTGTGTAGTCTCCACTACAGCCCTGGTTCCATTAGTCTGTTGGTTGTAGAATACATGAGACTTTCCTGCCAACTGCCACAGCTAGTAAATGAGATTACAGGTAGAGCACAGTAAGAGGCAGACATTAAATAGCCAAGGTCATTTGAGAGTTGCTCCATGAAACCAGTGAATACAGCTCCAACTACAATAGCGAATGACACTTGGTGTTTTCAAAGCTCCAAGGATCTATTCACCCCCCAGAGAAATACAACATGTCTTCAGGCAAATAACGGTAATATCACATCACAGTGTTAAAACTCACACTAAGTAATATAGGGGATATAAGTAGGTCAATGGTTAGTACATTTAATTTAGAATGTTCAGCATATCCAAAGAGCTGCTCATCCTATAAGACATTCACAATACATTTCATGGGCCAGCAGGTGGCACTTGTGGCAAGAGCGCTCTGAGGTTCTATCAAAGGCATGAGAACATTTAACAGTAATAGTAATAATAATAATGGTATTGACATCAGTAATAATCATCATCATCACCATCTTCTTCCACTTCTTTATTTAATGCTTCACATCTTTCTATATTGTAAAAAGAAAGAGTAATCTTAATGAATCAGTTCAAGGCCAGTTTCAACTGATATTTATTCTGAGATCTCGTCCTGAGTGAGCAAGGGCAGCCTGTGCTTAATGCAAGCTACTCATCAGAACAGGGCCATGGCACTGTGTCCATAAGTGTACTTCCAAGGTCAACATTTTCTTCACTGCTGGAGCAAAGACCTTTATTTCTCAGGGTTGTCTACACTTCAAAGAAGCATAAGCTCTCAGTATGGACAATATGCATTTGTAAAAATCCATTCAGGCATCTCACAGACTCAATATACACCACAGATTAAGGCAATGCAGCCAGGTCCACACTAGTGTGGTTGAAAAAAAAAAGGTGTATTGGCCAGGGAGGGAAAGGTTGGGAGTCTTGTGACAAGAAAACTCTCAACCCCAGTGAAAAAGAGAAATGGTAACAAACTCACTCTACATAAAAGAAGAACATATTTGGCAATCCATGCACATTCTTCATATTGTTCAAAATGGGTTGGTTGGTTGTTATACAGAGAGAGAGAGAGACAGAGACAGAGAGAGCGAGACAGAGAGAGAGATACATACTCTCACACACACACACACACCGAGAGAGAGGCGCACATACACCCACAGTGTGTTCTTCAGATGTTTGGCAGTCATCCCACCAATTAACCATTTTTAATGAGTGTTTTCAGCAGGGGGAAAAATGAATTGCATCTTATTGAAAGCAATCATCTGTAGATGATACCATCAACAATATCTTAGCAACAAGGACAGAGCAATTGGATGTTATCTCGACTTCTCACAGCTATGCATTCTTTTCCTAACAGGTCCGACAGTAACCTCAGCACAAGGAATTTCTGGACTTGGACTGTTGGAGAAAAAATGCCATTACAAAATAAAAGCACATTGAACTGACAATTTCTGACATTGATTGTTTTGAACAATTTGATAAGGTAAGAAATCATTCCTGTTCACATGAATTCAAGAGGTGGAGCATTCTTCAGTTGGTAATGGACTGAACACAGAGAAAATTGGAATGATGAGTGAAGCATCAACAATGTTTGCATAGGCTATATGATTTGATATTATTTGATCATATATGATATTATATATGATCATGCCATAAGTATTAATACAACATTAATCCTAATATTTCCATACAACTCAACACAAAATGACCTTCACTTGGGAAGCACTACTGGGGACATGTCCAACAGCTTCCTTTGGGTGTAGAGGTTTCAGACAGAGGGTGGCACTGTTACTTCATAAATGAACGCATGGATCCACTAACACAAGTCATACTGAATTCAATCCAAGGTTTGAAAAGCACTTGTCTGCTCTAAATTGTTCTTATAAAGAGCTCGGAAATACTTGACTTTTCTCCTTGTATGGTTATGGCCTTTCTTTTTGTGCACTGAGTGCCATTAAAAGCTAATGTAGCCCATTATACCATGTTACGGGTGCAGGCTACTGTAGCAATCATTATTCGTTGGCACACCTACACATTGTGACAGGGTTATGCCATGGATTTAAATGCACATGGAGCAAACATACATTGGCTGCTCATAACATGGACATTTCCTGGACAAAAGTTCTTTAGTAATGTTAGTTGTTGACCTACCAAATAGACCTATTTCACATTTGAAAGAATGCAGTGGGTAGGTCATAACATGCATGCATTTCAGAGGGAATGTCTATCTAAATTAATTGTATTTACATTATGCATATGGGTGAATTAATTCACACCTTAAGGTATTTTTGGAGAAGCGGTGAAGGATGGGATCAGTCCGGATGATGTTCCAATCAGAGCTCAGCCACCAGGGGTCGTCAGGTTGCACAAACAGTGCATTGAAAATGTGCATAAACAATGCTCACCCTAGTGCTCACAAAAACATATTTAGCTTAGGCCTGGTGTCTTCAATTTTATAGACAATCCTGTTGTAATGGCAAAAATTAATAAACACACTTCACTTCACACTGTAGCCTATTGAGTTATAACAATAAGAAAAGACCTGTATTGTGAAAGATGGTGAAGTCTATGACCCAATGAGCAGAGATACAACTTATTGTAACTCTGCTCAGCATCATGCCTAATAATGCAATCCTTTAACAATTCTAAAATTGCTGTTGCTGACATTAATTCTAGTAATGACAAAAGCATTGCTGACTGAATGTTCTTACCTTGATCATAACCATGTAGAAAAGAATCCATTGGCTTTACCTTTAATAATATAGTCCTCATTAAAAGGCACAAAATATGAAGTCAGCTTGTTCTGGCGTGTCTCCTGCTGTGTAGGTGTTGAGATCTGCCTTAACTGCCAACTTGCCCGAAACGTCACACACTTAATTAACTCTCTTCCAAAAAACATTGTGTGTAGACTATCTCAGCAGATGATCTCCTGTGAAATTAATAGGCAGAGGCAAATTAATTTCTGAATGTGAATAAAACAGTCTTTTTGTCTCTGCGTGGCAGGGGGTTTCTCTGTTAAAAGCATTATACGTGCTATGCCACAAATAGTCTCTCAGTAATTCTCATTCCATAATCTGATTCTAATTTGATTTGTCGTATGACACTTAGACGACGTTTAATTGAAACGTCTCTATTTTAATTGGGTTCGTTCAAATGGCAGATTACCTCCTGAGAGCGAAACTTGTATCGGTAACAACCTTCTGAGACGAGGAGTCTACAGTAGCCTGAATGTCTTCAGTCATTCATTCCTATAGCTGTACTGTAGCACTGTGTTGCATTACTAGATCTTGGCCTTGCATTTCAAACACAGACGTTTATCTCTCTCAAGGTTGACATCTTCATGGTGTACTTTTTTATCCATAAAAATCACTGTAGCCTACACTAATGGATGCCCTGTTTATTTCCTTGCATGTACCAATTGATACAACACCGATATGGCTTTACTATTTGTAATTCTTGTGGGGGTGGGGTGGGGGAGGGGTGGTTTGTGTAACAAGTTATAGAGTCCGTTGAAAAATGATTGATCATTTCTGAGTTTAGATTTGGAAATAGGCTATGCTGTGAAAGATTGTCAGTTGTTATCATCCTTATGGGGAAAATGAACGCCTTTGGAGGGACATAGTGACAACCTCTTGTCTGCCCCTCCCAGTAATGTGAGAAACACCCTGAAGCCCAAATAAACCCAAAGCCAGACCCCACTTTTTTTCTAAAAGGTTTATTGACAACACAAAACCTGATGTCCATTTTGGTCTGTAGACCACCAGTAGACGCCATTTGTCATCATGACAACATTTATCTAAACTTAATAATGGATGAATAAATGAATAATGATAGATTAATAAAATGCTTCAGATTTGAAGTTACAAGTTGAAGTTACTCACTGAAATTTTTGTTCCTGTTTATACATTTATTATCATGAAATAAATGAATATGTTTACGTGTGTGTGTGTGTGTGTGTGTGTGTGTGTGTGTGTGTGTGTGTGTGTGTGTGTGTGTGTGTGTGTGTGTGTGTGTGTGTGTTTGTGTCTGTCATTTCTTAAGGACAAACATAAACAATTCTATCCATTGTGATCCACCTGCACTTGTCATGACTGTTTATATGAAGCAGTCATTCAGTCACTTCTGTGTTCAGCCACAGCGCAAACATCCTGGTGCATGGGGTGGAGCATGCGGTAGCTATGGCTTTTGCTCCTGCGTGGTAAAGCATATTTGTGGACATCATTATCCACGTGGGATCATTATCCAAGTCTGTCTACCGTCGAGTTGCTTTGCACCAGGCTCGCCATCCAAACTCCCTCTCACCCCATCTGTGTCCGCAGGGGTAGGAAATAATAAGCACCGCTGGGACTTCAGCCTCTTCCGCCACAGGCCCGCACCCCGGGCCAACGATGTGGATTGGACCGCGCCGACTCAGTCTCTCACAGAAGTCATTCTCGCTACCTTCACTGCCTCTGCAGCTGTCTCGAGAAATGCCAGGGAATCAGACATCATTATTGTACCTCCCTCCCACTGTGATTTCTGTTTTCTCTCCCTCTCTCTCCCTCTCTCTCTCTGTCTCTTTCTCTCTGTCTCACTCTTTCTGTCTCCCCCCTGACTTCTGATCCCCTCATCTACCCCTTCTTTTATTCTTCTCTCTCTCTCTCTCTCTTTCTCTCTATTTGTCTGTCTCACTCTGGTTCTCTTGCTCTCCCTTTCTCTTCCCCCGTCACTGGTCATAGGTTTGTTTTACTGGTATCTTGTTGTCAGTGTAAAACCTGCTTTATCGCCACTATCAATTGCATCCCATGCTTTAGTGCGAAGACAAACAGTGACAGCGTTGTGACCCCCCCCCCACCCCCCATTGCCTTTAAAATGGCCTGACAGGAAATCAATGCCCGCTTTCCCATGGGCAGTTAATTAACGAGGCACTTGTGTGGTGTGGCTATGCGGTCAGGATCTTTATGTCCTGCGATTGTATCAGGTGGAATGCAGAAGAGACACAGGACCACAGATAACACGTCGGGGAGGGAGGTAAACACACACAAGTGTCACCCACCCACCCTCGATTTCTCTCTAGGCATGTTAGTGTGTGTGTGTGTGTGTGTGTGTGTGTGTGTGTGTGTGTGTGTGTGTGTGTGTGTGAGTGAAAGTATTTTTTTTCTTGTGGGGGGAGTAAGATTAATGGATGGACTTTAACCTGTGAAACATAAATTCAAACTTCTCCATTGATGTTTTTGGTTTCCCTAGTAGTGTTGACATCTTTGATGCTACACGGCATTCCATAAGTTTAACATTAACACAAAGCTGACGTTGTTCAAAATATACTAAAAATATTTTTCAAATCCAACATTTAGGATTTAAAATCAGGATTTGGACTTGAAACAGCTCCTTTCATTAGTGAGCACAGTGGTGTTCTAAACAGGTACGAAATCCTCAGCCACTTTGTGTAGAGGGAGAGAGAGGGAGTGGGAGAAAGAGAGAGAGAGAGAGAGAGATTCAAAATGGTCAATCCTGCTCAAACCTGTGAGAGTGACACTTGCGAATATCCAGTGCAGACTGTGTGGCAGTACAAACGCTGATAGACATGGTGGAATAAAAGGGCTTCTCATGACAAACTTTCGGCAAATGTCAGCCTTTCATGGGGTTGAGAAGGCCTATTTCATATCTATTACAACAGGCTTTCCACTGACGATATTTTAGATTTTAGTGCTCCCTGAACTGCAAATCCTCTGCCAATCTTTCCCTTAAGAATCTCTGCCAGCTCAACCCTCCACCCCCCCTCCTCCGCCACTAATACATTCGCTACCCCCTGTACCTCCCTCTCCCTCCCTTTTGATGTGACAGAACAAACCTCGACCTATTAGGATTAAGGCTTTGAAAAGATCTTTGATGCTGCTCAAGGTTCCTTTAGACTGGGGAACTGACAATATGAGCTGTGTGGTGGAGCCAGTTGAAGGAGGTGATTGGTCGTCCTCAGTGAGGTCTGCTGTCATCTCACAAACACACGTGCACACACACACACACACACACACACACACACACACACACACACACACACACACGGACACACACACACGGACACACACACACACACACACACCTACCACAGTCTCCCTTTCCCTCTGCACAAGGCTCAGATGTATACAGACACATATTTTCTTATTGAGGGATTTGTTGGTATTTTTCTGTATTTGGCCATTTTGTAGCTCTTAATGGTGCACCTCAAGGATTACTTGGCTCCGTGCCCTTGTCATATCTGAACTGCTACACAGAGTAAATTCAAGACAATGGTCTTCATTTTTTTTCTTCCATCTTCCATTCTTGCTCTCTCTCTCTCTCTCTCTCCCTCTCTCTCTCTCTCTCTCTGTCTCTATCTCTCTCTCTTTAAGGACATACAGACAGCTTCAAAGGGACGGAGAAACTGAAAGCTGATGAAATGCGAAGGACAAGGATGAAACGGTGCACCATGCTGTTGAAAAGTGAAAAGTGCAAATAAAAGAAAAATGGAGTGAAAACCAGAAGCGTCGCAACATCCAGGGCTGAGCTCAGTTTCTCCAGGGTTGGGGGTGGGGTGGTGTGCAGTGTGGGTGGAGGTGTGTGTGGGTGGAGGGGTTAGTGTGGTGTGTGTGTGAGCCTGCAGAGTGCATGATACTCATCAATGCTACATATACTGTAGGTGTTTGTAGCGCCACCATCTTTCAGTGATGAGCATGACACTTGAAATAATATCTGTGGTATTTATAATTGAACTGTGGGAAAAATGGGAAAAATGTAAACCCAGCCCGGTCTGCTGGCGATTTGATTTCGCCCTGCAGCTCAGGCTGGAAACCTCCACATTTTTTCCTATCCTATTTCCGTTATAAATCTGTGGGGGCCAATCACAAACTGGCTTATCCACCTGGCGCACCCGGATCGTTGGTTGACGGACCATCCAATTATGTACAGAGTCATTTGAACTATGCCCGTTGATCACGTCTCTTGCAGAAAATACAGAGTAGACCCCTTAGACTAATGTTCAATCTTAAAAGATTGAGCTTGGTCTGGTCATAGCCAGGCTAGTAAATGACAAATATGAACCATATAAGATGTCTATATCATTGGTAATTGAGCTAAAGTAAACATCTGATAAGTATTTTTACATAAATTGTTATGGCTGTATTGATTTAAAAGCCTAATAATGTGGTGGGTCCACCAGACCTGGGAACATTATGAGACTTCCCAAATTATAAATAATTCCCTACAGGGACGTTGTAAGTATTTTCTGAGAGGGGTGTGGGCTATATTGGTGTGCGGCAGTTTCTACCCCGAAAAAAAATGAAATTCTGATTGCTAAACACACCATTTTAATGCAGTTTGGGAGGGACAGAAGAAGCAGCGCCCCTCATACTGTATGTGTGGCTCATGTGACATGTAGGCCTACATGATCTACCTATCACTTCACTATTTGAAACTACCCTACATGGAGACATATCTCATGTTATAAATCAAGAAATCATTTCAGAAATTATATTTTGTGCATATGGGTTAGCAGGCTACAATAAATTGCCCTAATAGACAGTAGCCTAATTTCGAGGTATCACTAATACCTAAATAAATATAATAATAAAGAATACAGAACTGTAAGCTCAAATTCAAAAACGTTTGAAGTCTACCCAAACATATGCAAAGGGAATATAAATAAATTGTGTTGCATATAGCCAGCTTAATTAATGTCAATTTAAAGATTATGATTAGCAGTTTCTATGCTTTTTCCATTAATAGTTACAGGAAGCCACGTTGTTGTTTAAACTATTGTTGCTTCTAGCCCATGCTTACAGTTTCACTTGCTGCAGGGACACACACATTGCATGAGCGCTCTATATGAGTTCTACATGCTGGAAATCTTAGTTCTCAGATGTAGAACTCAAATGTGTCTTGACGCCTCCGTTTGTAAGATCAAAATAAGATGTTCTAAATTGACATTAAGATCTCCAGTAGATGTAGCACTACGACACACATTGACAGTGAAATCAGATCAGACGTGTGAAGCACCAGGCATAACTTAATTTCGCGGCTACGTGGACCAGTAGCCTAGGTTAATTGTTGAGGAGGCCCAGTTTGAGAAAAGCTGCAGATCATAGACAGAGAAAGCATAATGCTCTGAGAACAGTAGCAAAAGGTCTTTCTGCACAAACAAGTGCATTGGTTATGACTGAGCATGTTAGCTAAGATGACCTACAGGCATGGCATTGCCACTCCACAGAAACTAATGTGATTCTACAATCGCTAAACTCACATAACTATGGTATTACACTGTAACGTCTCCTGTAGTATAGCCAACAACTTGAGACCAAACTCCGCTCCATAGCCTAGGGAGAGCTATGTTGCAGGTAAACCAGGTTTAAACTTGGAGAGATTGGAATTGAAGTCCGCTCCATTCAACCCCCCATTTTGTCCCTCACATTGCTAATTGTGGAGCAACAATGTAGCATAAGAACCCTATTAATCAATTAATCAAAGCCAAGCATCTGATGTTCCACATGTTATTGTAAACAAGATATGTTCATGTTATAATAGGATATTTTCATGTTATGACAATAAACTTTTCATATAATATTTCTAGTCTGGCAGCAATGTGCTGACATAGCCCAGTCTCCATTCACTGAAAATAAAATACAATATTTTACTAATTGAAGGCAATTACACACTGCAGTCTTCTTTTGCTTAACGACAAACTGCCCAAAGAGTAGAATGTATTTGCTAAAGGAAAAATCTACAGGGGTACAGGCAGCCCCAAATCCCCAGACCAGGCGACGCCTCAGGACTTCCCTTTATAGCCCATGTGTTATAGCTAAACTGGAGCCAGCGAATAACAGAAATCTTTTTGGTTGTGTGTCTTCCAATATAAAGACGATAAGGTCTATCCCCACTCGACTCTAAAGATTCTGCTCGGTCAATGAAACTCAAATTTTTCTGTTGTTGTTTTTTTTTTCTGTGGCACACACGGGCACCACAATAGTTAAAAAAAATAATTGAGCTAATACTAAGACAATTATGTGTTCAGGTGGGCAGTGGATCACAATGTCCTCTTTAGGGTATTACTTGTTCACTCTCCTCAATATCATCTCAGATCTGAAATTGCTGAAAATGCAAATACCCAGCTTTCCTTTTCTTTCTCAGCGGAAGATGCATGGTTCAGAGTACTTTTCAAACACCTGTTATCATTTCTGTCTTAAGCAGTGAAATTGGAAAAGACACCCAAGTAGTATCTACCGAGCGTCATTTAGATATTCTGAAGCTCCGATTACAGGGCGATATTGCACTCTAGCTCTTGCGGTTCCCCAGGTAAATTGAACGAGGTATGTATCTGTGAAAGAACCTGATGGCTGATGAGCACTGACATTCAGGGACATCTTTGATCCTACTCAGACAAAGAAAAAAATAGGTCTCTCCAACACACAGCCTCAGTGCCCGTATTGACCTGCCAGTCTATTTTATCTCCACAGATTCACATTTGAGAAATGCTCCTTGTGGCTTCTTCAAGGCAGTAAGTCTCTCCATCTCATGAAGTATTTGTAATCTTTCTTGCGAAGGCTCGCCATTTTGAAGTGCGTGCCTTGAAATTAACCTTCCGGCTATCGGGATGGAGGGAGGGGGGGTGATCTTTTGATCACAGTTACACTGTGAAAGGCAAGTCTCCATGGGTTCAATTCATGGGTTGTATCATCAAATTGGCAACGGTTATTTCTCTGCCTTATCACAAATAACTTCTCCAGTGCTCTTGTCTCCTTATCCCACCACTAAAACTGCCATTTGGCTCCACAGCCATCTTGCACTCTGGCTTTAGAAAAAGGTCTAGAATTGGTTATGCTCCATGGTCTTGGTTTTAGTTTCCTTTGAAACGAGTGTGGAAAAAGGGTGATTTCAAAAGGTCAGGGCAGGCTGACTGTGAGGCTGGACAGTTGCCCATGTGCCTGAGGGCCAGACAAACATTTGTTTTTGAAAGTGCTTAGCGGGCTGGTGACTTGGCCAACACCCCAACCCTCCCTATCTGCAGATTCATGCTGAAGGGTTGGAGTCACCTGTTAGTCCTACAAAAAATAAACAAACCCTGCATTATAGTGGGTTCCACTGTGTGTGTGTGTGTGTGTGTGTGTGTGTGTGTGTGTGTGTGTGTGTGTCAGATAGAGAGAGAGAGAGAGAGTTGTTTGAGTGTGTTGTGCTTTGTTGTGCTTTGTGGGCAGGGTATTGAGTAGGGTGGGAGGACACGTATCACAATGCTGTCACTGTTTCACATTCATCTTTGATGTTCATTGATGAGAGAAAGCGGCAGGCTTTGACTGGCCATTGTTTCTGCTGAGTGGCCCCCATTCATGGTCAGAAAGCCACGTTTGTATTTGGGCCCTGATGGGTGGAGTTCATTCTAAAGGGCCTAATGATGCAACTAATGCCCCTTCCCCAAATCAACAGACTCAGACAGGGGACGGCTTCTGATACCGCCTCCAAGAACTTCTATCAACTAGGCCCAAGAGGGCTGGTGCCACGGAGTATCAATTTGCCCCCAAAATGAATAGGAAACACTCATCAGCATGGATGTATCGTTTACAGCTGTGTCTCACTCAACTGCTTGGGCAAGAATCAAGATCCAGAAAACAAGGGCATCTACTGACATGGACGCCCCCCTTTCCCTCTCACCAACAGCGATTTCCAGTCCCTTTTGTCAGTAAAGCTGGATTGCTTCCATAAAGTGGGTTCTTATGCCATTGTTCAACTAATCATATCCTCTCCAGTAATTTCACAGGATGTGACAAGATGAGATAGCGACGATTAATCTGTTATCACATCATCTCAAATTAAAGAAAGAGCACTGGGGGAAAAAATGTGTCAGGAACAACCGGGAATCAATTTGTAGCAGGTTTTATTTAGAACATAGGCTTGAAAAGAAAACATTAATTTGCTATGTTATCTGTCTCAAATCCCATTAAAATTAGGTTAATGTAGTAGCAGCAATTTCAAAACCTGCTCCTATCAGTGGATCAGTGTTTTTTTCTCTCCCTCTCTGTGTCTCTCTATCTCCTTTCCGTCTCTCTTTCTCAGGGAGGGACTCGTTTTGGGCACACCATCTCATAATCGATGGTGTTAAATCAGGAACTTGAGTATTTTCTCGGCATGCACAGCAGCTCATATCATTTCATGGTCACAGGTTTGACTGTAATAATACACTGTTGGTAAGGCAATATAATTGTCCTCGCACACAGTACCTGAGAGTAGATTACCAGATAGACTGATTCATTTCATCAACTGCAGAGCGGAGTGTTCCCTCTATGATTAAGCCAACAGTTTCCTATCTTATTACATATCCCTCCTCAGTCTGTCTGTCTTCTTGTGCTGGGCAAATGGCATGTTCATTAACTACCACAGTGATTGATAAACAAGATGCCCAATGACTTCAGCAGAAAGTGCTGTTTTTTGAGGTGAGGCAATGTGGATGACTAGCATTGGAGATAGCGAGGAGTACATACTCTGCAGGAATATGAATGTTGCCTTTTCACATTGTTCTCAGAAATCAAGGACTCCCGCCATTGTTAAGGGCGGAGCCCTTGGAGAATAGAGGTGCAGCCACATCAACTGAACTGCCACTGTTTACAACAAAGCCTCCAAAGAATGCTCTACGACTGCCAGAGTATTCCTTTTCTTTCTGCATAAAGCAGTCTGTTCCAGGAGGAGTATTAGATGATGGCTTTTTATTGGTCCCAGGGATTCATTTTCTCTGCTGCTCCGTGTTTCAAACCGCCTTGATCCCTTTAACATGCCACAAGCAATTCGCACATTTTCCATTTTTCATATAAATGGCTGAGACATTTAGTGACAGTGTTGGACATTCTGCCTACATTTTGGCTGTTCAATTGTCAGAGTCTATATCTGACATAATTCCCTTTCAGAATGTCTTTTTTCCCTCAGTCCTTTCAGAGGAAAATGGGGGGCTATTTCATTCTGATTGTATACAAACATTTTCCCCTCGCTGTCATAACCATCTGATAAATGAAAATGATACAGTTTTGCTCTATATCTCCAGCAACAAAGCAATGAATGTCTGGCTCCTAAAATTCTGGGTGAAATATAGGCCAGTATTTTTTTGGGGGAATTTTAGGTAAGACACACATTTTTGTATTTGGGCACAATGATGCGCTCATGAATTTTGAACTAAAAGTAAGACACTGTTACGGGACAGAAGCCTGAAAAATGTCTAAAAAAGGCTTCAAGGTAGAGCAACTGATCATCATTGCTTGTTTTGCATGTTCAATATAAGGAGGAACTGAATTTCATCATAAAATATTACTTTCCTGTTTCACAGACAGTATATTCCATATGAACTGATGCACCAGACATGCAGTGAATGACAACTGTATACAATATGGTACAATGAAAATAGGAACAAGTCTGTAGTCTGTACCAATCAGTCTCTTGAGATATACTTCCATTTCCTCAGGAGCAGGTAGAGAAAGTCAGAAAGAGAGAGAGAGAGAGAGAGAGAGAATAAATGCAGTAGCAGCAGGAAGAGTGAGACCTCTTTTGTTCAGTCACCTCTGTAACTGGTAGTGTTTGACTTCCCTCTGATAGAAGTGGGTAATTCAGAGGCACTGTGTGAGCTTGTTAGATCACTGAGTCCCGAGAAGGCACCATTCTTTGCAGACCCTTGACAGCAAATATGTAGTAATGATATTGTCTCCAGCTGGGTAATAGCACACAATTCGGGCCGCCTCACTCTGTGGTGTTGTGAGTGTGTGTGTGTGTGTGTGTGTGTGTGTGTGTGTGTGTGTGTGTGTGTGTGTGTGTGTGTGTGTATGTGAGTGTGTGTCATGTGTTTGTGAAGGGAGGTAGATAGTGTGTGAGGTGGGGAGGAGACTAAAAAGAATTATACTGAAGTACTAGAGAAAAATGACAGCAGAAATGTCTTCGGCCCTTGAAGTGGAGCACAGAAAAAATCCCCCTTCCTGCAGAACTAGCCTCTCAAAAGCCTCACTTAGCTGGAACAGAGCATGCGACACACACACTGGCCACTCAGAAGAGTGGTTTGAGTATCAATGCAGACTCGCCTCTGCATGGTTCTGGTAGGCTACCCCCCCCCCATCAAGGCCTATGATGGAAATGTTTAACAACACCACAACGCTCACCTTGACCCCGTCGCTGTTACTCAACAATGGCCACCATGCAATAAAACGCAACCACAACCACATGCTCGATGGTGGAAAGGGGTGGTTGGCTGGTTTTTGCTGTAGGCTTGCGCCCCCCCCCCCCCCCCAGCTAGTGTGAAATTGTGGCATTTGATCCTTAATGTGTGTGAAGTAGACACGGCTTTGACACAATGCCCCAGGCCTCAGGGGGTGTCCTCTGGCGCGGTCTATTAGCTTCCTGCTGGGCCTGGCCGCTGTCTGGGACTTTATTTCCCCGGGATAAGTTGGGATAATGGCCTTTCACAGCCGCCTCTGGCCATGCTCTCCCACTCGCCCCACAACACTTTCTGTCAATCAAACGCTGGGCAGAAAAAGCAAGCATGTGAGAGAGGGAGGGAGGGAGGGAGGGAGAGAGAAAGAGAGGATAAAAAGAGCAACAAATGAAAGTGTAGATATCCCTTGCCACTGCACTGCCTAGATATGGCACATGCACGGCCTTAGGCATGAGGTCACTGAAAGATTTTATTCTCTTATGTGCAGAGCCGGACAGTAACGGAGTACATTTACTTAATTACAGTACTTGAGTACAATTTTGAGGGATCTGTACTTTACTCGAGTATCATTTTTGGGGAGTACTCATGACTTTAGTACATTTAAGAGGCAAATATTGTACTCTTTACTCCACTACATTTCTATCCATAACCGTGAGTACCCGTTACTTCTTCTAAAAAAAAGAGAATCTCAGAAACCCTCAATTTTTTGTTGTTTCCCTCTCAAACGTGATTGGATTGTGCAGGCGCCACTGATTGGGACAGCCTATCAGCAATCACTTTCAGCTTTCCGCCAAAATCAACTCCATGGTCAGATTTAAATAAGAGACAAAACCATGGACGAAACAATGGATGAAGACGCAGCAGGTCCATCCTGGGAATGTGCCAACCTGTGGCCCCACCTCGCCAGACTATTTCAATTTTCTGAACAAGTTAATGATAGTTTTCGCTTCAAGTGTTTAAATTACAAAATAGTATTTTGTATTTTAAATACATGTATTAGAAATACTGCCCATCCCTGGCAACATGGTAAAAAGATGTAAATGACTTGATTTTTACTTTCAATTCCTTTTACATTCTCCAAGGTATTAACATTAACATTTTTCATAACTCCATCTAGGACGTTTCTGTACATAAATGTAAGCACTGTGGCAGTAGTAATGCAATATTTAGAAAATGTACTCTTGTACTCTCAATACTCAAGTACTTTTAAAAACAAGTACTTCAGTACTTTTACTTAAGTAGACATCAGACTGTTGTACTTTTACTTGTACTTGAGTAAAATTTAGCAAAGGGTATCTGTACTTTTACTCAAGTAATGAAGCTGTGTCCTCTGTCCGCCTCTGCTTATGTGCCATTGAATGGTCAAATGGGAATAGGTCAAATTTGAATTGATTATTGGCAGGCAAGGCTTAATGACATATAGCAGGAACATTTTGGAATAATTATGGATATCCTCTGTGTTTTGCACTGGCATTGAGTGAAGGGGCTTGTTTAAAGACAATCCACTGGTGTTGTGGGGTACAATCAGTAAGTGCTTGTAAGATTCCATTGGCAAATGAACACTGTCTCCCACAAAGCTAGTTACACTTGAACTAGACCTTCACCAAATTACTAACTTAGTGCTATGAATATAGAAGTGAAGAGTAGACCACCCTACATCTGTCTGAATTGGGTCGTAATAACTTTATAGTGAAAAATATAAAATCCCACAATTGAGAGATTGAACTTGGATTAATTCTCCCTCTACAACTGCTGAACTATGGTTGTTTTTCAATGTTCCCATTCACAAAGTAAAGTGTGAGTTTAACAATGACAACAGCTGACTTGGTGTGTTCATTTGATCTCGTTGGATGTTCAGAAGCAGCACTTCTACGTGCAAAGGCTCTCTGCAAATCCACACAGCAAAAAAAAAATGAATTGTTCAGGAGAGAGGCGTTTTAAGAACTATCCTCCGGCAGAGATGAAGCATCTGTTCCCCCATCACCCCACACTCCTCTCTCTCATCACTGTCCTCAGCTCATGGCCACGACCTCTGACCTCCCTCCTGAGCTGGGAGCAGCTTGGTGGTGGGAATAGAGCCAAGGGGAGCAGTGAGTCACCGCCGCAGTTTGACTGAGGCACGCATTGTGCCGCGGGGAAAATAAATTAGAACGCTATATAAAATGTAGCCTTGATACTTGGCAGACAGGCAAAAAAAGAGAGGTGCATTGGACAGGAAGAATTCATTTTATTTTGCCATGCCCCATGCACACCTTCCCCTTCTTTTTGAGACAAGAAGAGCATATTGAAATGAGTTCAATCTCAGCTGCTTACATTTGCATGACATGCACAGATGACCTTAAGTGATTGAATTTAGTCTGCTAAAGAAAGCCATTGGTGAAATGAATGACTTCATGTCTGCAGGCAGGAATTGTATGTAATTCATGATTTTTTTTTTACCTTGAAATAATTAAGAATATATAAAAAAAAAAAAAAAAAAAAAATAACATTTCTAACCCTGCATGAATACCTCCTAAACCCTCTTAAAGCTTTAGCAAATGCAGAAGGATGTTTGCAGGTTCTCTCAATGGCGCATTCACTTGAAGTTTCAAGTAGAGTGAGGGATGTGTAAGGAGTGGCAAATCTGATGCAATTCCAATCAATTCCATCAATGCTCTTTCAATTTAGCTCTTTGGCACAAAGACAGCAATGTCAAATCTTGCCTTTCACCAGACACAAATAAGTGCTACCAATAGGCCTCACAGGGAGCACACTGTAACAATGAACACCAAACATCTTTAGCTACACTGATATTTCGGAATGTGAAAGCTTTAGTTTTGTGAATATTGTAATTTGCATTGAAAAATACGGTCCAGTTCATGGCCAGCAAAAACCTTACCTGTGATCATATCATCATTAGAGAACTTCTCCCAATACCAAGGAACCTTATACTGTAATACTAAGCTACTTCTACTACTACTGCTGGTACTAATAATATAGTTAATAAAGAGTTAGAATAAATAAACAGAATTTAGAAAAAATATGGTTTATATAATTATTATTATTATTATTATTATTATTATTATTATTATTACACACCTAAAAAGAAGGCAAGCCGACTGTGAAGTCCTAACCTTGAGCCATTATGGGCGAGTGATTGCCCATGTGAGCCTTACATCTAACCCAGGCTCTGGTATACATTTCACAGGCTCTCTTTGGTCAGCAGAAGAGTGGAGGGGAGTAATCCCGGCCCTCAATGCTTGTTTTGTCATCTGTCAGTGATGTAACACTAATGCACCCCATGACTGTCCGCAGCCACACAGCAGTGGCGGGAACTGCAGGTGGGGAAGAAAAGCAATTTCATGGTTCACGCCGCCCTTAATGTGCTGCTGTGATCTTTGAAGAGGCCCCCGTCTTTTTTTGTTTAAGTTTCACAGAGTACCGGGGGTTGAGCTCAGTCCAATTAATCATTCGGCTTAAGTGAAAAGGATGGTGGCGAGGGTGGTGTGTGTGTGGCGTGAGTGTGTGTGTGTGTGTGGGTGGGGGGGGCAGTGAGCAGGGGAGAGGGAGAGGCAATGGGTTCTAGTTCCTGCTAACCAAGTGAATCGATGTGAGGCAAGAGGCTGCCTTTGAGCATGTTAGAGTGTTTGATCACGTGGCTCTATTGGGGAGTCATTCCATATAGGAAAATATGTTAAGTGTGTCTGTGTGTGTGTGTGTGTGTGTGTGTGTGAAGCAAGTGTGTGTGTGTGTGTGTGTGTGTGTGTGTGTGAAGTAAGTGTGTGTGTGTGTGTGTGTGTATGTGTGTGTGTGTGTGTGTGTGTGTGTGTGTGTGTGTGTGTGTGTGTGTGTGTGTCTGGGTGGATGGGTGGGTGAGTGTGTGTGTGTGTGTGTGTGTGTGTGTCACTCTTGTTTATCATGAGTGGGTCTTCTGGAACTGTGTGTGCAGTATGTTAATTGTGAAGAGTTGTTAGTTTATGATTAGCCACAGGTGACTGAGGGTGTGTCATGCTGAGTATGTGGTGTGTGTGTGTGTGTGTGTGTGTGTGTGTGTGTGTGTGTGTGTGTGTGTGTGTGTGTGTGTGTGTGTGTGTGTGTGTGTGTGTGTGTGTGTGTGTGGGCCAGCACAGCATGTGCATTTGATGTACTCTACTTAGCGGTGTCTCTATGTACATTCACTCGGGGTAACAGGCCTTAATTGCCAGCTGATGCATTAGCTCTCATTCCCTCCCATTGTTTTTTTTTCTCCTTTTAGTGGCAGTCAGGGGTCTCCAAAAAAGCAAGAGCTGTGAAAAACACACACACACACACACACACACACACACACACACAGATAGAGAGAGGGAGAGAGAGAGAGAGAGAAGAAGAAGAAGAGGAGCAATCAGACCATAAGGGTCATTTTCTGCAAGAGCTCACCTCGCTCCTCGGAGCCGTCGCCAGCTCCCTGCCACCCAGCGGGAGCAGCAAATTAACACTTCACTTCTCGCCACCGCCGCCGCTCAAGCCTGATGAGTCCTGGGAAGGCGCGTTGACGAGACGACACGAGTGGAGATGAGAGGAGAGGAGGCGAGATGAAGGAAGAAGGAAGCCGAGGGTCGAAAAAACACAGGTCTGGGAAAAAGATTGTAGAGAGAAAGAGAGAGAGAGAGAGAGAGAGAGAGAGAGGGAGGTTAAGACAGAAATGTGTGAGAAAAAAAAAAACACTCCATCACTTCCGCTTCATTTGGCCCCTCGAATAGGCAGAGACGCTCACCTGGAGGATGCTGGGGAGTGGGGTCAGCGGGGGTCACTCGGAGGTGATTACTGTCTCTCACCTCTCGGCTTCCGAGCTCCCCAGCAGGTCGTGTTGCTGGGCGACTCCGATGGATGGCTGCTTGGGTTGCCGCAGGCGTCGGGATAAGGTGAGAGGATGAGGACAGGTAAGCCGAGTGGGATGATGGCCCTGCATACAAACATGAGATGCTATAATGCTAACGCTGTTCTCATTCTCTCCCCCCCCCTCTCTCTCTCACACACACACACATACACACACGCACACACACTCTTGCACACAAGCAGCTCGGAGGAAATCCATCTCCAGGCAGCGTGGGGCGAGAGGCCTCGGGGGTGATTATTTCCCTTACACCTGTTGGGCTCATCCCTAATTGTTCATCCATAAGATTCGCCGGTGGGATTGGAAGCCAAAGGCCGCGGCAGAGCGTGAAATATGAAGCAGATCGTGTGTGTCTGCGTAAGGCGAGCCAGGGTGGGGATTGCAGTCGGCGGATTTCAGGAGCCTGGGATTTTGACTGGGTGTATATATGTGCGTATATGTTTGTTTATTAATTTGTGTGTGTGTGTGTGTGTGTATGTGTGTGTGTGTGTGTGTGTGTGTGTGTGTGTGTGTGTAATGTGTATGTTAGTGAGCATATGGAGTGTTTGAGTGGGCTGCATGTACATTTTGTGTGCATGTGTGCTGTAAGTTCATACACAAGTATGCTTGTGGATGTATAGTATCTTGTGTGTTTGTTGTGTGCATATTGTATATATATATCGGTTGCCGCCCGACTGGGGTGGGGGGGTTATGGTGTCGGTCCGACTGGTGGGGGTTGGGGGTGTGGGTGCTGGCGTCTTGTTTGTGCGATACACTACACTACAAACTCTGTACATTTAACAACTATTTATTAAACTCTGCATATTAAATAAATAACCAGCTTCTCAAAATAACAGTTAACAAAGTAATAACACCAAACAAACTATACAACAGTATACAAATATTTCAAAATATTTGTGTAATTTGTGCAATTTTAACAATAACTACAAACTATAGAACAAGTGCAAAAGAAAGTGCAAAACAACAAAATGTGCAAATGTGATCAGTCACTACTTATGGCAGAGCTGACAACTAGCATCACTACAAGTCATCCTCCTTGGCTTTAAAAAAAAAAAAACATTTCAAGGGCCCTTTGGTAATTGCACTGAGAATACAAGAGTATATTATACTGTTTTACTATTGGACCATTAATACCTATCTTCATGTCAAGGGTTTTCGCTGCTTCTTCGCCGGCTCTGCCATACACACGTTTGCAACAATCTCTAGCGTTTCGTTAGCCTGCCTGCTTCGGTCGGCGGGTAGGATACACTGAACTTGCAAGTGGGATATTCTTCCTACAGGCAATAGGGGCGGACGAGAGAGTCTTCACTCGCCCTGTAATTCGCCCGAGTCATTTAACCATATACCGACTTACGAAGATGAGTAATTAACACGAAAACGTTACCTGGTTTCCCTTTAACTAGGCTACTCTGTTAACATTACCTTTTTCAGCCATAACAAATTTCACATTACCAAGCTGACATATCTACAATATACTCTGTTCAATCATTAAACTAGCTTCAGCTCACATAAATGTTCCAGACTATCTTCTAGTTTAGCTAGGATAATTATTTTGATCAATGTCCATGATTTTTACCTCAAAAGCTAACTACCAAGGAAAACTCCTTCCTGGCTATGGTTAAATTAATTTGCAACATGAATAATATTATGTAATTATGCAATAATATTGTTTGTTCTTAGTTAATCTGTTTACCTGTTAGAATATGTCGGTTGAAGTGCTCTTTACATTGTGCGTACTGTGGCCTGTAGCAACAACTCTCTAAAGCAGTGTTTTTTCAACCAGCGGTGGTATTGCAGGTGGTCTGTGCAAATGGTCTAGGGGGGTCACCTGTGGATAATTCTGTGCTGTGAAAAAATGAAATTAGCCACAAAATCTCATGAAATAACAACTAATAACTGAATAATACAGTGACAACAAAGAAATTAATTGGGATACATAAAAAATGAATATTTTGATGTTTTGTTTACCTTGACCTTTGTGGTTTCAAAGTTATCAGATACAGAATGGGCACCCAAAAGTTGGTGGGAAATGACACCTTAAGTGTTTTTCTACTGTGTTTGGTTCCAACGTGAGGCACTTTTGAATATTATTGGCCGCCATCTTGGATTTGACCTCTCCCGGGCCTCAGAGGTCAAATTTGACTTCCCTCCCAATCTGAAAATAAACCTCATGGTATAACCTAACTATGGTAGAAGTTTCATGTTTCTTTAAAAAAGTGCACAATTTTCATGGTTACCCACTGTACTATTAGTTGCAAAATGCAAGGGAACATGAATCAGCATATTATTTGCACAAACAATAACGGACAGTAGCTCTTCAACTTGGCCCGTTAAAATGTGTATGAACAGTCTAGCAACGCATTTCATGAAGGCCCTTTTGGACATTTCAGTTATTTGCACCACTAAAACGGCATTTTGTTTTAGACTACTGGTATTTAATTTGTGCATTGACAATAAAGCTGAATATCATATGAACTAGATGACTAAACTCATGCATATGTAGAAGAAGAAACATTCACAAAAATCCATGACATGACCTCTCTTCATGATAGCTGTTGAAAACTGCATGGAACTGACAGGGATTGTTTTGTTTAATAATAAATAAATAAATACATTATGCTGCTACCTTCTGCTTTTCCCAAATACAATGTAGCCTACAGGTGTACCTTTCATCAGTCCAGTTGCAATGGATGGACTGTGATGAACTGCCCTACTTGTGATTGTTTAGATATTTTAAAGGTTTTATAACAATGCTACAAATTGTTTGGCAAGTGCTACAAATATATTCACATTTGCAGCGCCAGTAGGCAACTTTGTGTGCGGCCCGCAAACACACATTCCAAACAAGCATACACAAAAGTTTCAAGAGTGGGGAATGGAGTAGAAGATGGAGACAAATTCATTAATAGGATTTATTTTCGCGGAATGAATGTACAGGACTGAGCGGCAGTCATATTTTGTACCGCTATGCGGTACATCTAGTTTTAAAAGATAGTGCAACACCGATAGTGCAACAACAAACACGCTTGACAATGTTAATACACATAAGCCTAAAACTAAAGGGATCAGTGGGATTAATTGCCTAAAGAATACAGGCTTAGCATCCAAGTTATACTTTAGTCTTCTACTTGATATGAAGCATATTCAAATTGCTCACGTTTTTCTTTGCTCTCAGTCGCACACTCTCATGTTTCCACGAAATGTGTCCTCTTAGATTCTAAAATTAATCTTTACTCACTGAAACCACATGGTTATTCTTATCATTGTTAGTATCTAGTTGTTTGTAGGAATAGTACACTTATGACTTATCACTTTCTTTTCTAACAGTAGCGTAGCCAGAAATGTTGGGCACAGAAAAAATGGGTGGGCACAGAAAAAACGGGTGGGCAAAGCGAATTTGATTGAACATAAGAGAGGCCTAGATTATATACTCCTGACCATACAAGCATCAATGGGCATGTTATATTTCTGACATAAAAGAGGAATTTATTAAACGCATTATCACAGCATATTATGCAGAAACATTTTCAACTGGAGCAAAACAATGCATGGAATGTAGCTTCTGCTCGTCACATGAAACACAATTGAGACAATAGATTGACCATATTGGACAACTGCAAAAAGCCTTATCATAGGCATGTTACATTCATGACATGAAAAGTGAAACTTATAGAATGAAAATGACAAATTACGCGGTCAGATAAACATTTTAAACGTGCGCAAAACTGATGAACCCAGCATCATTGCGTCGCATAAATTAAAACACAAATTGAAGAAACAACTTGACCATTGGACAATCCTACCACAAAACCTTTCTATAGGCCTGCAACGTTTAAAAGTGGAATATGAACGCATTTCATCACACCTGACAACTAAACAGAGCTGGCTGTTCACGATTTAACTGTTTCTTGAGAGCGAGGAGCGGGATATTTGCGCGGCTCAGCTCCACTCACTAGCTCTGATTCGGAGGCATATCACTTATGTAAAGATTATAAAAACTGATTATTTTTCGATTTATGGCAGGTTTCTTATTATTTTCTTAATGCGTTCTGCGGAGAAGGAAGACTGGCGTTGGGTGGTCACGGTTTGGAATGAAAGGGAGAAAAACAGGACAGAGTAACACGGTGGACTACTTATTTTTTTTTTTGATGTAGTTAAGGCGGCAGGCATGTTTTGCCAAGGCAGCCGCCTTGACAGCAAAGTGCTGCGGGAAACCCTGGTATTCGTAGTCATGTTTTTTATTCCATGATGCACCTAATTTGACAGGTTTGGACTGCAGACAGGCCATTTTAACACCTGCACTCTTCTTCTATGGAGAAATACTGTTTAAATATGTGCAGAATTCATTTTGCCATTGTTTTCCTGAAATATTCAAGGTCTTTCCCGAAAAAGACGTTGCCTGGATGGCAGTAGGTGTTGCTCAAAACCTGTAAACATCATTCAGATTGATGATTGATGCTTTGCCAAATATGCAAGATGCCCAGGCACTAATGCTCCTCCACGCTGTTCGAACTGAGCACTAAAACAAGTTGGATTGGTTGGATATTTTGATAGGCCCTCTCCTCTTTAACCAAGATGAGTCCATGATTTCCAAAAAGAATGGCAAATTTTGATTGGTCTAACCACAGGACCTTTTTCCATGTTACTTCAGT
>NC_063207.1:20508057-20520557 GCF_017589495.1 Alosa alosa | reverse complement strand
TTTTCACATAACTACAATGTACAGATGCATGGTCTGTATGTATTATGGACCCTTTCAACTGCATAAACAAACAGGCATTTCCGGTGGCACAGAAAACAACATTGAGCTAATGGTAACTTGGGGACAAGCAAAAAAAAAAAAAAAAAGGTGTTAAAGTCAACATTTTGTAGACCATTATGCTAAAGTCAGATTAATTTTCATTTCAAGCATCTGCGTTGGTTTTGAACATTTCAACTGGAAACTCTCTAGGAACATATTGAAAGGGTCAATATGTAGAATAATTTGATTTAGCAGCATAAGAATACATACAGTAGCAAGCACACCGTGCCTGTCTCTGATTTGTGGCGATCACATGAAAAAACAGACACAACTCCAAAAAAGCAGAGAAAAAATCGTGGAAAATTGTGCTCCCTATGTCCCCTGATGTGGTTGGGTACGTGCATCCACTGTGTAGTGCTTCAGCCTCGACCCACGTTTTGCCTCAGAGCAGACCCTGTGCCTTCGACTGCTCCAGTGAGTGGGTTACCAAACATCCTGATTGTGTCCGACTGCATCACACATGGCCGCTTCGGGCGGGGGCTTGTATTGATTTCGCCATTCAGCGCTCATGTGTGTTTGTTTAGATGCATTTTACCTTGATTGAATAGGGCTCATTATGGCAGCGTGTGGCCTTTTTGAGCGATGAGGAGGAATGGGTGGCCTTGGAGCATTTGTCTCAGAGAGAAGCTTATAATCAGGCCATCATTTAGACAGTTGGGCTAAATAGGGATTGACATGAAACACTGAAATTGCACAGCATGTGTTCAATTATAGACACTGATGAGACATTTTAGAGGCATCTGATTAGAAGGATAGATGGTTCTGGAGCCAACCCCCAATTTTTCCATGTGAAACCCAGCTGTATTGACAAATATGCACAACATCAGAGAAATGCGCAAATGTTTTTTAGACATTAAGCCGTTTTTTTTTCCTTTTTATTTATGTATGTATTCATTTATTTATTTACTTTATTATTATTTGAGCTTTTGGAAAATAAAACTCTACTCAACACTAAATGCTCACAAGGATTACTTTGCTATAGGTGAAACAGAATAGCATGCCTAGCATCTCATCAGTATGCCTGTCCTTTCAATGGCCCGCGTTCCTAATGGCTGCTCCACCACCACGCCACACACACACACACACACACACACACACACACACACACACACACACACACACACACACACACACACATACACACACACACACACACACACACGCACACACACAAAATGTCCCTCTGCTCTGGAGCACCCTGTTTGCAGGCATTCAGACTAAACAGCTGCACATTTAAGTGTCATTCCACAGCGGATGCCACAATGGCAAGGCGCTCTGGCAACCCTATTAAGACAATAAGGTGTCCAAATTCACTGCGTGGGTAACCGTAGATGGCAGATGCAGCACTTGGTAATCCTGATGGTTTGAGGTTGCCTCTTGTTTGCACACCTGGGAAATGTCTATGGTTGCTCTTTATGGTGCTCAAAATATGTGTTTAGATCTTTGAACCACTATTACGTTGTTATTACTATCAGCATAGAGGATGCTACAACAATATGTTTTTTTAAAATTAAGACTTAAAAGTCTTATTAAGAGAAACATCTCATCTGAAATGCTTTGTGACTCAATGACAGACTTTATTGGGCATCAGTGGCAACTTGACTCTGACATACAGGTGCTCTAGACTGCTAAAACTGTACAAATACTGCTGCAGCTGTACATGCATATGTAATTACACCACAGTATGTCTCAGCTGGTGCTGTGGGAGCCCACTGCTTTCATGTCATCTATTCTCAAAGACACAGACAGACAGAGAGAGAGAGAGAGAGAGAGAGAGATTTATGATTTCATCAGACTGGCTTTATCTCTTTTCGGAATGATTGTGGACCTGCGTAGATGGTAGGAACTGTTTGACATTCTCTCCAGAGTGTTTGCAAAGAACTGAGCTGTGACCAAACTTCAAATGAGTGACCAGAAACCAACCGGGTCGCCTTAATCTGTTTTGCCTGCAGATCAGAGCAGGCCGTGTTTTTATTGCTTTGTGATTCATTTGCTCGGCACATCCATCCCTTTCCCCAAAAATATTTACCCAAACCCTCCACACGAGGAGAGCTGGAGAGCCTGTGCAGTCGCTTGTTCACTTGGTCTGAGCTCCTCTTCACAGTGAGTGAAAGCCACTATGTGTATGTGTGTGTGTGTGTGTGTGTGTGTGTGTGTGTGTGTGTGTGTGTGTGTGTGTGTGGGGGGTTCTGTGTGCATATGCAAGACAAGTAGTGTCTGCAGTTTGCTTGCTTTGTCTCTACTCTGCCTTTCTTTCTTTCTCTCTCTCAGTCTCTCTACTCTCTATCTTGCACTCTCTTCTGTCTTTTACACACACAGACACACAGACACACACACACACACACACACACACACACACACACACACACACACACACATAGACACACACACACACACAGACACACAGCTGTCGCTGGCACCCCACACACCCGAGTGCGGGGTAGCAGCAGGGCTTGGCCTTGATACAGGCCAGTAGGATCCACCACTGTGCTAAGCCCCTGACTCACAGCTCAGTCCAGTCATGAATAATGTATGGGGGAAATACATTTATCTTTTAATAGCCACAGCAACCCTCCCCCCACCACCACCACCACCACCACCCATGCTCCCTCTCCCACCCCTTCACCCCCTCTTCCCTCCCAGTCCTGCGTGGCTGTGTGGCTGGGGCTGCAGGGTTGGCTGCTTCGTGATTCACACTCGTCGACTGTCACCCCCACACCCACTCTCCCCAAACACCCTCTTTTGAAGTCGGTCGCTTCTCAGTGTCCTAGAGAGAGGTAATCAGGCTTGAGATGCAGCAGGTCAGGATTCTTTTTTTCTCTCAGAGAGAGAGAGAAAGAGAGAGAGAGAGAAAGAGAGAGAGAGAGAAAGACAAGGGGGCATCCTCAAGTTTGACTAACTGTCTCTAAGGGCTATGGGCTCCGTTGCAGAAATGAAGTCCAACCAGTCATCATTATTGCTCAATCGTTCTCATCCTCCCCTTTCTGTCCGAGGATTCGCCAGCCAGCGCTGTGATAAGATTTTGCCATTACGTTCGGCGGGTAAATATTTTGTGAGGCTCGTCAGCGTGTCTCGCGGAGGCTTTGTAATTACTTCAGATTTTATAATTGCTTTGGCAAATTGTCTGCTGTGAGGTAATCTCAAGGGAAGCATATTGAGCGACTCGTGAGCGTTCAGCTGTGACATACCGAGTATTACTCCTTGGGTCCGACTCACTAAAACTGCAAAAATGGAGAGAGAGTATAGAGATTTTTATTTCATCATGTCTGTAAAATTAAGGTTTCTTATTTTTCTGAGCTGAATTGGTTTCCGTCCTCTGGAATGTCATTCATGAATCATTAATTGCAATAGACATGTTTATTTATATGGGGCATCGTATTCTGGTGCATTGCTGAATAAGGTCAAAAAGGTCATACACAATAGTTTATTAGCATGGCTATAATTTAGCAATATATGCACATAAAATGAAACAGAGAAATACATGGAACGCTAAATCCCAATTGAGAGGAGCACATAGCTTGAAATTAAACAATAGCATGTTACAATGACACGCTAGCTCTCCACAGCAGTGGCAAATAAAGGATTTCCTGCACAAATAAAGAAGGCACACTTCAGATGATTATTTTTGACTCTGTCTTAATAAAGTGCTTGCGATTCTCAAGTCCACCAGGCTCTTAATGTTCTCCAGAGCCACATATACACAGAGAAGTAATGCAGCTTACTTTGTTTAAGGAGGATGAGGAGGATTTTTGCATGCAGGGGGATCTGTTCTCACATTCCGCCTTCACATCTGTGTGAATGCCATACCCCCCTCGATGTTTGAATAATCTAATTCCATTTTTCTCATTGATCAAACAGCCTGTACTTGCAAAGTGAATAAATAAATCCAGATAAAAAAACAAGCAAATAAAATGCCTTACATACATAAACATCAATGCTTATTTATTTGCAATTGTGTGTATACTTATGATCAATATTAAAAAAAAAAAAGTTTTGATGTAGCTATGCTGTATAGGGAATTATTTGTCTGGCAGAGCTCCAGTGCAATGCAGCTGTTTGGTTATGTTTCAGAATGGTGCCATTTTTAGTTTAGATTTGTAATAGAAAAATCCACATGTGGTTCGGTAGTTCCAGGTTGAGCTAAAAATTCTGCTGAGACCTGTTAATGTTTCAGTTGAAAATGGAGAACACAATTACCACAGCTTGAGAATAATACCTAGTGTGGATGACAAATATTACAGTTTGTTATTCTCCACTATGGTCCTCAAACTCAAATGATTTTAGCCTCTGTTTTATCAGCGCTAATTACTATCACCACATGTTTGCAGCAAGAGACCTCAGGCACATCCAGTTTCAGCCTGTGTGTGATGTGATAGCACTGCTACCGATATGAGACTAGCATTTTAATATTGCTCGTTACCTCTACTCTCATGCATAATAATGGCTAGATGGCACACACACACACGTGTGTGTGCGTGGACATACTCAAATACACAGAGTCCCACCTCCATCCCTGCACCCCCATAGGCCTGTCACCCTTCCATCCCTGTAGAGCTGACGCTGGACTGGGGCCTAGCCAGGGCACCCCTTGGCTCCCCTGCTCCAGTTTTATGAGAGAGAGAGAGAGAGAGAGAGAGAGAGAGAGGAGGAAGGGAGAGGGTGTGTGTGTGTGAGAGAGCGAGAGGGATTGAGAGGGAGGGTGTGAGAGAGAGAAGAAGAAGCTGAAAGCACCATTTATCATCACTTGTGTGGGCAGCGTCACCAAGGCAACACTCAGGCTGGCAAATGCCACTGCATGGAATACTAATGAGGCACTTGGCAGGACTGTTGGCGGCAGCGAGGCCACTGCTGCCACTGTTGCCGCCGCTCGGCACCGGGAGCCTTTGCTGTGGAGGTAAACAGTCGAAAGGAAATCAATTAAGGGCTTCCACAGGGTTTGGCAAGGGGGCTAATCTTCAGAGCCACATTTAAAATAATTCTACAATCTGCCTTTAATACCCACTGCCTGCTGCCAGGCTAAAATAAAAGAAGAAACACAATAACTAACAACAACAGCAACAACAACAGAAAACAACACAAGGGAGTTTTCCCTCTCATTGTTGAACTTCCTGGAAAGGGGGGAAACGGTTGCCTACTCAGTCTTTTTCTCCATTAGAAAATGTTTAATCATTGAGCTCTACAAGAGAGTTTTTCCATCATACATTGGCTCAAGGTGATCCTTATATTACATACCTCAAGAGAAAGTAGCCTTTTATAGTCACTAAACACAGAATGAAATACCTTTTTCCGCAGCTAATATTTAGCACAGGTCATAAAAATACAGTTTTTAAGAATCACTGCCCTGGCTGGTGGCCCTCATTAGGAATGATATGGTACATTGACTTAAAACCCTCTGCCGCTTAAACGTGTTAGTAATGCCACCCAGAAGATGACCACAACATACTGCAAAACTGACTAACAAACCACAGGTGCACCCCAGGGGGTTGAACCTGTCATTAGCTTGCATTCTAAATAGGTACCACTATTTCCACCAGACAAAATTATAGCTGGCTGTCTCTTGCACACGGGAGCAGTGTCAGGAATAAATTGAGCTGGAGCATGCCTTTGCTCCGCTCAGTGCCTCTCATTATTGATCTCCGCACTTTGATCGAGCAGGTTCTAATCAATCCCTCGGTGGCACGACAGGGCGTGGAAATCGTTTCTTTCCCTTGACAAACCTCTTCAAATGACTTGTCATTAATGTGCCTCTTTAGCAGCCCTTGTTTGCTCAGAAAACGGGGATGCATTTGGCTTTTCCCTGTCTATTAGCGGGGGTTGTGCTCTTTGGGGATTTTCACGGGCTTGCTCAGAGTCGGGGAGGGAGAGCAGCAGGATTGGATGGTGCCGTGTTTGCTCATCCTTACCGAGTCACTTATTAGCACTAATTGGGAGGGACAGTTCAAACAGGCGCCGGAGAGTGGTTTGTCACACGGACCGTGACACGGGAGCGGAGAGAGGCAGCTGAGGCCATCAGCGAGGTGGAGGACAGGGGGGGGTCTGGGGGCAGTGGGGGTTGGTGGCACTGCCCGCTGGCCCTCGGTGCCCTCTCGTGCCTCCGGTCTGTGGCACTCGGCCTCTGTGCCTGGGCTTGCCACGCAGCCGGCCCCGCCACCCACCGCCGTTCCCACCGACCCCGCGCACCACCCCAGCGGTCTGCCATTAGCAGTCAGACCTGCGACTAGGGGCCTGGCCGGGCCTGCTGCAACAAAGCCGCAGACACAGCCAGCTGTCTGAGCCACTCTGGGAGTCAACAGCTGATGGAAGAGGGCACACAAAAGGCCCCACTAGGCCTACTCCACTGCGGATCATCTAATCTACTGCAGCATTTCCCCTCTCTCTGCCTCCCCCCATCTCTCTCTCTCTCTCTCTCTCGCTCTCTCTCTCTGTACTGTCTCTCTCTCTCTGCACTTTCTCTGCTCTCTCACATTAGTCCTGACACTAATTCCCATACTCACCACGGTCCAGAGCAACATTATATTACCGGAAGCCCCTGTGGCCTTGAAGCGTTGCACTGAAAAATCACACTGATTTGCTGTCGACACCAAGACCCCATTTTCCCCCTACAAAGTGCCCCCATACCACTATTTAGTATGTGTTTGGGCTAAAAGATGCTAATTTCCCAGGATTATTTACGACCATAATAGCTGCAATTATATTCCATGCAAACCGATTTAAGGTATAAGCACCAATTAGTAACTGGTCATTATCTTGAGCATTTGAAACTCAGAGTGAAGTAATAGGCTGACATTCTGCTACCCGTGCCTGGGAATTGCTGTAGTGTGAGCCTAATTAGTGCTTGTTTTTCTCCAGTCTTGAGAGGATGTCATATTTGCTGCCCTGAAACACTGACTTGTGCCAGAAGTCAGATTCCATTCAAATTGAGATTGACGTCTGACAGTTTTGTTTCCGACAATCTACAATGAGTGCCTTTCAGCAAGAACCATGAGCCAAGGATCTGTTCCGATTTGCCTGTCTAAATTTAGGATTCCCTCATTCTTAAAAGTTCACTTCACTTCTCCGGCTGGAAAACACATTGACATTTTAGCTTTCGATGAGATAAAAAATTGTATGTGAAGTGGCAAATGTTAATTAACTCCACACGGCTCATGTATAATGCATAGGCTCACTGGTCGTTTAACTGCTATATGAGAAATCTAATAATTGCTGATGACATGCTTAATATAAAAATATATAAATATATTTCATGCCAAAATCAGCGGCATGCACGTGCTGGAGTTTTATCAAATACATCATGCTCTGTCCAGTAACCAAATAACGTACCAACCAAGCAACATTGCAACAATGTTTCTTTTTAGATGTAGACACTGAACTTGTACTAAACTGAGAAATTTTAGTTACCAACCATTGGACCTCATTTTTTTTTTTTTTTTAAAACATTGTTTTTAGAATGAAGTGACTGACATAGCGCCTCTCACTGGCCAAAAGTAGTATTAAACAAACTGCTGATGGGAAAGTCCACACATCAATAACCCAGACTGGATGATGTTGGTCACAGTGTCAGTTTCCCTCTCGCACATGCAGACAGTGTGGTGGTGTTGTTGTTGTGGGCTGTTGGTGTCTTGGGAGTCAGCAAGGCACATACGCCACAGTGCATCTGCCTGTCCAAGCTCAGCCCCCCACATAAATCAGGGCAACACATAGGGTCTGGCTAATAGATGTTTAACTAAACCCCCTCATTTGAAACAGTTTGACCCCGGAGTGCTAAAACACAATGTGAAAACTCCCCCAGGATTAGCCGTGACCCCTCCGGGCAAACAGGCCACACAGGCAATAAAAGAACCTGCCATTGTTCTGTCTCGGGCAATGTCTCTGGGTGTGTGTGTGTGTGTGTGTGTGTGTGTGTGTGTGTGTGATCAAGACTGACAGACAGAAAGAGAAAGGGACAGTGAAGTAAAGAGGGATGTGCAGACACCCACAGTGCTGGGAGGGACCAGATTGCTGATGACATCTTGTTGGGACATCATTCACGCCCACTACAGCTGTACAGGCTGTAGATCATTGTTAATTAGGTCTACTGTGTTGGGTCATGGACCCCCAGCACTGGGGGGTGTGTGTGTAGGGGGGTCTACAACATGTTCACCTATCACACAACCCATCACAACATGAATGTACTGGCTGCCTTTCTCATCTCTACCTGTGCTATTCTCCATGCAGGCCCGGATCTAGGCTGCTCAGATTGGGGGGGCAAATAGAAATTTGGGGTGGGCAAAATGAATACCCCCCACCACCACCGCTCAGTTTCACCTACAAATGCCTTACTTTTCACCTTAAAACCCATATCTAATAGCAAACATGACATATTACATAGAACTGTTAATCATAGCCCTGATTTTAATATTTACAGATATCTAGGCTATATTTAACATTTATTTTCTATGTGGCCTGTTATGAAATCATGTATTAAACAATTAAAGCACAGTTAAGCTTTAAGAAACTCAAATAGTCTACATGCATGCTTAGCATTTTGTGATCATTACGGCTACTTTAACAAACTCTTAGTCAGCTGATTTTAATATTTACAAATATCTAGGCGATATTTGTAACATTTATTTTGTATTTGGCCTGTTATGAAATCATGTATTGGACAATTTAAACACACTGTGAAACCTGAAGCCCAAAGTTGGAGACATACATTTAGACATTGCTGCAAATGTAAAACCGGATTACTCTGGAAGGGTTATAACTGTACAGGGGAATGCTTTACACCTTTGTATTCGGTAAGGTCTGCTGTTTCTTCTAATATATGGTTTGTCATGTGTTCGGGAAAAATTCGTGAAGTATTCCACCGAGATGAATGGGTAGGGAGATGGGCGCAGAATGTAACATGATAAATTAAAGTTACTTTTCTCGCGAACCGTTTACCACAACAAATTGCGGCCAACATCGTTTAAAAGCTGAGAAAAAGCTCTTTCGTGTGATGTGATACATGTAATATCTGTGTGAAGAGTAGGCCATTGGAGTATAGGCTAATTCAGCAAAGAATGGATGAATTTGGACGCACTTTCTTTCTTGCCATGCGCTTGCCTTTCTTGCCGTGCGCTGACACATTCTCCACTGCGTAAAAGACATAGGCTAAATTTATTTGCGTTGTGAATGCTAAGCTTAATCAGGCCATAGGCTAAATAAAAATCGCTAGTCGGATGCAAAGCAGAATATAAAAAAAGAAATGGGCACCAAGGCCACAGTGGCCTGTGAACCTCCGATTTTCAAAGGGACATCACAGCCAACCAAGGGGCAACGACGTGGCCGCCGTAAAAATCCCAGCCTGCTCATAACACAGTTAAGGAATGACCAATGTTAACAAACTAACTGGCTAGATCACCTTAGAAAGCTAACATGCACATTAGCTATAAACAAACCTTATTCAAACGAGATTAATACAAAAAGGTCTTTATTTAAACCAGCAACACGAATCTATATTACATCTAGTAGCCTATAACCTTTATGGAAATATAGCTAAGCCATCTCTACTGAAGTATGAAACAGCAGGTGATGCACTCAGTGTGGAATGGTAGAGGAACACGTCGTTGCTGCTCCGGTAGCCTATTTATACTATCCAACCAGCAAATCAGCACCCTCGAAATTCAGACGGGACGAATTAGAAAAGTGTGATTGGCAGATTCAATAGCTGTCAATTAAAATAGACCAATTGGGTGGGGCAGAAGAAATATTTTGAGGGGCATTGCCCCTCCCAGCCCTAATCTAGATCGGCCATGTCTCCATGTGACTTTATAAAAGAATGGTTATAATGCATTTCAACATCATGGTCGCTTCTCACTTTTATTAATTGCAGTTGTCCATTGTTTACTATTGTATTAATTATATTAAATATAATATTCATTGCTTTTCTACCTAGTGTAAAGGTGCTTCCACTGTACGAGTACAGGGTTGTAACAAAAATATATTGATTTTAATGATATTGTCTAATGTTTGTTCAAGAAAATAACTGGAAGTCTTTGTTTATGATGTTAACTTGGGTGTGTCAACATTAGACATTGCCCAGATATTTTTCACACAGTCTGCCATGGAGGTATGGAAGTCCTTTCACAAGCTCTCAACCTGTCTAGATCATTCGTCTACAGCGGCGGAGCCCCACAAAATGGTCATGCTTAACATGCAATTGCCTCTCATACTCTAAGATCACAATAATTTTGCTTTAAAACAGCTCTTTCTCACAGGAGTGGGTCCCATTGAGACTGTGATGAATGTGCTTGTCAGCGACAGGGGAAAATTACCTTTCTTGAGGAAAATATGCCAACAGGCTCCAAGATACATTGTGTGGAATGCAGATTTTATTTTCTTAGTTACTGACCTTGATGTGACAATTTGCAGGGTCAAAGCCTCTCCAGTTGGCATTGTGTGGACAAATAGAATGCTAATGAATTGTGGTGCTGCATAGTAAAATGGGAGCTGGCTGGGTGTTTTCTTTTTTTTTTCCTGCTTTCTTTCGGAGGCTTATGCGGGACTGCTGTGGCATGTCGAGTACCTTTGGCTGGGGGGACGTGGCTGAATCTGGTTTAATCGAGTTGCAGGACTAGGGAAGGATGGTGGAGAGGCTGGAGCCGTTCCACTCCCCTCCAGCAGGGCTGGCCTTTTTGCTCTGCTCCCCAGGCTCACAGTGACGGCCATTAAGATAAAGGAGGCAAATAATAATTTGACTCAAACGAGAGGCCGTGCAGCATTGTCGCTTTCAGGAGCACCCCGGACAATAGGGTCCTTTCAGGCTGAGGAGCAGGCCTGGTTGCTTCCCCTGGCCCGGAAGTGGTTTGTTTTATCATGGGTTTTGTTTTTGCAGACAGCTGCAGGGCCTGTTTGTCTTTGGCTAGGCTTTTCTTTCCCTCCCTCCCTCTCTCTCTCTCTTGTTTTCACTGATCGCCGAGTACATGTGGAGAGGGCACGAGCCGTGATTGTTTTAAGACGGAGTTTGGCACCGTGGCAAGCTGGGCTGCTTTGGTGGGCACCGTCTGGACTAAGTAAACAAAAGGACTGGGAAGCTAGACAACGTGTTGGATGTTGGGCAGAGGGTAAAATCAGTGTTGTCATAAGACAATGTAAACAAATCAGCTAATTTAAGCTAAGTTCCGCAGAGGAACATTTTGGAGAGAAAATGCAAATGATTTGGAATATACCAAAAAGTTGCTGGACAAGGAAACAACATTTCAAATGGCTTTGGGGGGGGCATTTACACAGTTCTTAAGACTCAAAACATAACTGTAACTAAACATTTTAACATTACATTTAAATAACACCAGCACAATATTACAAAATACAGATTTCGTTGATTGGAGAAAGTGTCACTGCAATTGTGAGATCCACCAACTCTTATCTTTCATCAAAATATATCAGTGCTTTTAACTGTTATGGCTATTATCCTTGTCTGAGCTCTATTGTAATGCAACTGGGAAGTAGATTCCAGTAATTTCACAGTTGATTCATAACTTTTTCACAATTGTAACATAGCTGCAGAAAAAAAAAAAAATTAAAAGAAATAAAAAGTCTCAACCATCGGTGACAAGAATGTATCTGTGGCAAATTCAGTCAGTGTATGACAAACAAACCAGCTCTAAAACGCTCCAGATGTACGTGCAGAGAGTGGTTTGGTGAACAGTGCACACGTGCACACACACAATGAAGTGTCCTTGGAGGTGGGGAGGAACCGCTCCAGTCAGTAATTCAGTTCACACAAAAAAATAGAGAATCTGAGTGCAGAAGTTAGACAACCCCATGTACCTTACAAAAAAACAAACTCTATAGCCTAGCTGTAGCAAGATTGAAATGCAAATAAACTGAAATCAGTACATGTGTTGATTCAAATATGCCCATAAAAGACAGAATTTTAAACAGAATACAATTAAAAATAAAATGTCATGATAAATGTATACAAAATGTACTGGCTATGAAAAGTGCATAAAATGAAAATAGATAAATAGAATAGTGAATTATAGAATAGTGTTTATACAACTTTCACAATACCTATGAAAATACTGTGTTGGGTTTGAATAATTTAGCATATCTTTGCACAGTTTTCTTTAAAAATACATACCTGGCTTTGTGTTTAGTTATAGATAAAGTTTAAGAAAAAAGGTAAATTAAACAAAAGCCCTATAGACTGCTTTCTCATCCTCTCCACTGACACCCTTCACTCTGAAGCATCTGTGGTTAAAAAACGGAGTGCTCTTCTCATACCTATCTCAGGCTTGCTCCTCTCTCCTGGACCAGTTCAGACAGTAAGCTCTGATGACACATCTGAAAGAAAGAAGAGTGAGGAAGTGTGTGTGTGTGTGTGTGTGTGTGTGTGTGTGTTTTGTGTGTGTGAGTGTGAGAGAGAGAGTGTGTACTAC
>NC_063207.1:20485557-20503057 GCF_017589495.1 Alosa alosa | reverse complement strand
TAACCTGTCCAGTGAAGCAATATTCAAGTGTTAAAATGATCTACAATATAGTTTCTGAGCCCTGTGTTTGTGTGTGTGTGTGTGTGTGTGTGTGTGTGTGTGTGTGCGTGTGTGTGTGTGTGTGTGTGTGTGTGTGTGTGTGTGCACATGCATCTGTGTATGTGTGTGTTAATGTTCTTGTGCACATGTGCTTGTGTGCACCATTTTAAGTACCCAATTGAAACAAGCACAAACATCAAATAGAAGCAAGCTCGGCATTGTTATCTGCACCAGGTCATTCTGTAGTGGCCGTATACCCTTTCCTCATTGCTTCTGCATACCACATTCAATGACTTCTGGAATATTAATTGATTATTCACATCAGCAATGCGCTGCTTTTTCAGGTCTGCTAATGGTCCCTAACCTGTTGTGTCAACACCAGGTTTGTGTGAATGTACTGCTTGGCAATGTGTAAACAGCAACACAAATTGCTGCAACTGTTTTCTGTTTTCTGTCTATGGAGCTCTAACATAAATGTTGCCATTGCCAAATACTCCAGACTGAATTGGCACGGTTGGGATATGGCCACACCTGGGCATTTTGGAGTCTTCACAACCTTTTCCTGATTTCCCATGTTGTTTTGGATGCAATCCCTCTCATTTGTGGCTGATCTGTACTTATTTACTATCACTACTCTCCACTGAAAGAGATATTTATATTTTGGTATAGGTTACTTTCATTTACTTCTATTAAAAATACTACAGATGAGGCCTCAGAACATTCTCACCTGAGCGGACTATTTAAAAGTGAGTGGTATTTCAAAACTTTTTTCGAATAGGATAGGGACTTGCAACATTCAGATTTTGAGTCGAACATTTCTCAGGTGGCGACACTACTGATGTTCCAACATGACCCTATATGTAGTTGTCCATTTTCGTAATCTATTTATTCCAGACAAATTTTGTTTTTAACAAAATAAAGTATGGTGGGTATTTTTGAAAACCCTGTTTTGCCCTTGCCGTGGGAACAGCAGAAACAGCATTTTCGATGACGACATATCCCACCCATTACCTCTGACCCTTAAACCCAGCTGCACTCGACCTGTCACTTATTATAGTATTGCCTGGTAATACTTGTTTTCATAAATTATTAATTAATTAAAGATTACACTCAGTAAACATCACAAACTGCTGCTGCACCGCACCAATAGCTTATCATGACTTTGTGAACAGTGTTTTTCCTATGTGTTTTCCTGATTCTACTGTCAGTGACTGACGCGAGAGAACTATTCAGAGGTTATTAGGGCAGTACCGTTTTAGTTTAAATGAATTTGTGCATAGTGCCGGTGTCATTCATTTCTTTCACGTCACAACATAAATAAATGCATTTTTAGTCTAGTGAAGTCAGAAATGAGCCTGTCTACAGGTCGCTTAGAAATGTTGTTAGGCCTACATTAGATGCTCAAATGAAAGCACAATTTGATTCAGGCAAAAAGTATCGACTGTTGGTAACAAAGGTAAATGCCATTATAGCAATATTACAAATGTGGAGACGGAATAGCCTACAACTTGGGGAATAACGTTTTGTATGCACTTGCAGTGATAGCCTACAGCTAATGTGAATCGCGGACTAAAGAAAATAAAGGAGATTATTTGCATCTCCTTTCACCAAATAAAGGACTGGCCTGCACCCTTCACAAATCGTATCAATGAAGTTTATTAGTTGAAAACTGAGTTATTCTCAGGAATGCTTAACTCGCGACTGCTTCGGAAAATGCACAGACTGTCTAAAATAGAGAATTCTATATTCTATAAAATAATGAATTTACGTGAAGCCACTGCTCCGCCACGGCGCCATCTACTTGCCTGGCATATGCACTACAGCATTTTCGATCGTTTTCACCTCTTCGTGCGGACGCGAGATTTGTTTTACTGGTGTTGTTAAAGGTGTGAAAACGGTAAGAAAAAATATACCGGTCATTTTCGTGTAGACATGGCCTTAGTTGTACGTTTCATGGTATTGAAGGACATGTATCAACAAATACTGAATGTGTAATTTCCTAGAGGGTGGCACCCATCACATTGTCAGAAAGGGGCTGGTCGGTCCCATGTTTCAGCCCTCCAGTGGATGCGGCCAAAGGCCATTCCAATCCCTGTTGGTGGTTTGACTTCACACCCCACTGGCCCAGGAGCTGATCCAGGTCTGAATGAGGGGAATGAAGCTGCACAAAACCTGATCAGTCGTGGGCAGGGAGACAGGGAGAATCCTCTGGGCCAGCCTATTTGACTTAGATGCTCCATTTGTGTTCTCCCTGATCCCATGGTCTTTGTGTACATTGTAATGAGTGTTCCCGTAATCCGCGGATTTTCTTGGGGGCTAACACCCCCCGCCGCCACACACACACACACACACACACACACACACACACACACACACACACACACACACACACACACACACACTCCCACCATCCCAAAAGCCAACCCAGCCAACCCTCTTCTTCTGCTCTCCTAAACAGAGTCCCCATCGAAGGGGACCAGAGAGAAACAGTGGGTGATGGGGTGAAGAGCAACAATGACCCATCCCTCAAGAGAACCTTCCACTGCAGGCTCGTTGGTGTCTCTCTCCGATAGAGCTAGTAACCATCTTTAATCCTATTAGTGCTGCCCAACAAAGGTGAAATCTGCAGCAGGCAGGCAGACAGGCAGGCCAAGGGGAGAGACCTTGCCACTAGCATTGATTGTGGAGGGGAGGGGGGTAGCCACAGTTCAACAGTAACACCCATCCATTAAGTGTTGAGACAGGAGGAACGGAAGAAATGACAAGACAAAAAACCCCACCAACAAACAGTGTCATTGTTTGGTCGGGGGGTGTCAAAAGAGTTGGACCACCAGTCCAGCAGTAGAGAGCGTCTACAAAGTGAGCTCATTCGAACGTCGATTTGCCCCGGACGTAACAGGACTTGGCATTATTGACGGACGAGCACAATAAATTTGTGGCCCCGGCGAGGCACAGGAAGTGGTGCTGCGGTGCCTTGTGGGCGTTGGTACCTCAGGGTCGTCTCACAAAAGCCCGGGGAGGCCGGGAGGCCTCAATGCTCCTTTGTTTGGGGTGCGATTATGGGGCACGCCGTGGCCAAGTGTGCTGGTGGTCCGTCCCGTTGCCCTCTCCCCATTGCTGAATGTTAAAGTCCCCCATTGTGACAGCCGAGGCGAGGGGGGGTCACGAGAGGCGATGGGATCTGTACAGACAGAAAGTGTTCTTTAGCCAAACAAGGCAGGATATGACTCTTTAAGGGCCAAGGGCGTGAATGGACAATACCGCCACCGAAGACAGTCCGAAGCTCTGTGTGGGACAACAGCGAGCGTTGCCTCGCTAGGTGTGCTCTATTTGGGCCCTGTTCCCAGACTCAACAACATTGTGTCTAGGGCTGCTTCCCTTGTCCTCGCTCCCCTTCAAGTGCTTGCGAATCTGAGGAGAAAAGATGCCATCAAATGATAATAGTTTTTCCACAGTGGAATGCCTGGTTATCTGTAAGACCCCCAGAGACTTTGTGAAAACAAATGCTGCATACAGCAACGCGAGTTTGAATTTCCATTTAGCATTGCAATGTTAGTTATTTTCGATAATTACATAGTTATTCACATATTCACACTTGCGCTATCTAACATGTTATAAAACATTGTGGTGAGGACCCTTATATTTTGGGTGAGTCTTTGTAGCTACTTCTCTTTACTCTTACAATGTAGGGCTACCAAGCTACATTAGTTTGTTTTTGTCATGGTGAGGAGAAGAGTCTCACTGCAAAGCTACTTATTGTCTATTGGATGACATTTAGGATTGACCTTTGTGTTATTATATTGATACATTCTGCATGGTGCTTTGATGCTCCCTTCCCCCCTAGTGAGAGATGTCTCTCTCTGGCAAGGGAACGCTAGGCCTGTCCTTGTGTGAGACAAGCGAGACAAGCCTCGGGCAGTGCATTGTTAAGGATGATAGGCTTTTTCTTTCTTCCTCTTTTCCTTTTTTTTTTTTTCTCATCTGTGTGTTCTGAGGGTGTTCAGGATGTTAACCAGCATTTATGCATTTATGTATTGGGCGTGACCTTTAGCGTAATGAGTCCAGCGCATAGCCGTTAACCTCAAGCCGATTCTAAAATGTCCTCTGTGTGTCTCAGGGAGAGAGAGAGACACTCACACAGGGAAGGAGATGAAGACTGGGAAAGAAGAGAAAATCAGTAGAGTGGCTATTCTCTTTTAGTGAGCACCTTGAGCCAGGCACTAATCAGAATAACAGAGTAATGGTTTAGCCAGATGATGACGATGACATGGTAACGATACTCATTTTGACGTGGTAATGATGCTGATTAAGTCACTGAGTCGTCAAGCAAAGCAAAATGGCAGAAAATGAAATGAGGTATTGCAGAACTTTCAAGAAGGCAGCGTTTTGTTTTTTTTTTATCACCAAGATGACTGCATGGTACCGTTTGCAATTTAGTCTCACATAATTAGTTCTAGACACTCACTCATTACAACTCACGTGAGATACCTCTGAGTTCTGTGTCATTTTCATGCTTTTAATATTCTCTTTCTCCCGGTAGCTTTGTCTCCGTGTTTGCCTTCGATAGATCAGTGAGGAAATGGGAAATTATGCACCTTTATTCACTGTTCACAGACTGTCTTAAGTGTTGGTGCACAGGCATCCTGAAGCCAAGGTATCTTGATAATCCCTGTTTTTCTCTCTCAGGATTATCGCCTTGCCAGTCAGTCCGTTTGTGTACCTCCACTGCATTGCAGTCCTTTCCCCCTGTAAGTATTTCTAAAAAGGGTCCTAAATGTGTGCATGCCGCGATACGTGCTGTGTAATGAAAGGCAGAGGTATAGTATGTATTTGGTGGTAAAAAAAATAAAGAGGGAGAGAGACAGACAGAGAGAGAGGGAGAGAGTGAGAGAGAGAGAGAGAAATAAGAGTGTGTTTGTGTGTAAGAATGTGCTTGCTTCGGTCACAGAGACACCCACAGACTGAAGTCACCCGCTGCAACAAAAGACATGAATCCTGACCGGTTAAGGCGGCAGATCTTACCAGGCCAATTGTGCGTGCAGAATTGACCAGCAATATTGACTGTGACCTTCTGGCTATGGGTACATGATAAGCACTTATCTGTCAGCCCTGCCAGAGCGCCAGCCCATTCACAGTGCTTCCCCCACTACTGAGCACTCCTCTCAGTCGCTTCTCCACGTGGCTATATCTTGTATCCTGTGGAATCATGCCTGCACAATGAACACAAAGAGAAGGAAATAAGCACTACGTACCCCCCCACACACACACACCTCAACAATGCTTCACCCTCTATTTGCACATACATAATTACCTCTTTCTCTGCTCTTGCGAACTGTGCATCCTCGACACAAACAAGCGCTTCTTATTTGTGACTGCTTATATTTCCGCTGGGTGTTGCTGGCAGAGGTGTAAAAAGTGATAGCTTCAACTTACATTCAACGACTGGTTCTTTCGTTCTGTTTTTTCCCCCTTTCAGTAGCCCGATTACATTCCGTGGTTTTGTCACACGCAGAGCTGTTGCATTGTATGTCTGATACAGCAGGGGAAGCTGATAGCAGACGCGGCTAGCGAGGGATCAGCTATTATAGAGGAAAGTACTGAGTTTCAGCGGCAGACGGCATTCCAGTAGGTCAGAAAGTGTACTTGACAGGAAATATGCATACTGAGTGGCTACTTCTGCTGCTTTTCATTTGCATTGTGTATTGATTTTTTGCGGGGCCCATTTAATCTAATATTATGTGTGGGTCCTTGGCAGCTTTCAGCTTTCCTGAGAGCACTGGTTACATGGGGAGCTTAATGATAATTGCACGAGTCGAGGCAAAACCAGGTAGATTTCATCCTAGTGCCCACACGCCCACATCCCTTTGTCGACCCCCTCTTCTCATTCTCTCTCTTTCTCTCACTTTACCATTCTCTCTCTGCCCCTCCTCTCTCTCTCTCTCTCTCTCTCTCCCTCTCTCTCTCTCTCGCTCTCTCTCTCTCTCTGTCAAACTCTCCATAACACATATGCCTGCAAATGCTTTATATGCATAATGCTTTGAAGCCCATGAAAGAGTCCTCACTATTCAAATTTCCATTCACCAAATGTATGGCGATAAAGTAGCTTGAATTTTTGCAGTTTTTTTCTCTCTCTCTCTCTCTGCAGATCTTTCGCTGTCGGTGTGTCGCTAAAACGTAATTAACCTCAAAAGGTTATAGTCAAAGTGTCACATCCGTGTTGGACATAACAGGAATACGATGTAAAACCCTCCAAAAATGTGACATTTCTAATTTGCAAAAGATTACCGATTCTGCGTTCAAATCCACCACAGAATCTCCGAGCCCATGCTGAAAATTCCTGGCTGCCACCCCACACCGCGAGTTCCTGGCTTGAAATGTCAGCTGCAAAGAAAGACATCAAATCTAGTCGTGATCCCGTGGGATTCTGGCTAACGCTATTATCCTTGTGCTTCTCTGCACTGCACTGGCCCTCCCCTCTTGTTAAAAAATGGCAAATATGTACCGTCCCCATAATAATGTGATGGCTATCGGAGCGCATGCATAGAAAATGACTTGAGCACACCTCCAAAACATACAAAATCCTATTATGACCGTGGACATGCTTGCCTGTTTCCCGATACAGCAGATTAAGCTGTCACAGACAGGCAAACGATAAGCTGCTGTTTGGTCTACAAATGAACAGTAATTAAGGCCATAAGCTGCCAACTACAGCCACATACAACCCCAGCCACAACCAAACACCGTTTCCATTCACACACAGGTTTGTGTAGTAAACGCAGGTTTGTGATTCAGGTTTTTTTTTTTTTTGCGCAGAAACGTAAAATACTGTACTTCAGTCCTCATTTGTTGTTGTGTTTGTTTCCTTGTTTTTTCTTTGATTATTATCATCTCCCTCGTGTGTGTGTGTGTGTGTCTCTGCTGATGTCCATGCGTTTAGCGCGAGCAAGCCGGAATGAACAGTGGCTGCACCGGCCCCTCGGAGCTTAATTTCCAGTGTTGTTTGGGTCTTGAGCAACCAACAGACATGCTCAAACATTAATGAGCTTAACAAAGAGGCACGGTGCGATATTTAGTGAGCTCTACAAACATTTGTGGGGCTTAATGCTGCAAGGGTAGAGGACCACTTAGAAATAGAAAGCGTGGCCTTATGGACAGATGCCTGTCACACACCAAGGCACTCCCCCCTCCAAATGAACTCTCTCTCTCTACCCCTTGCTCTCTATCTCTTTCTTTCTCTCTCTCTCTCTCTCCCTTGCTCTCTATCTCTTTCTCTCTCTCTCTCTCTCTCTCTCTCTCTCTCTCTCTCTCTCTCTCACTCTATCTCTCTTTGTGGATATGTGTTTGTGTGTGGATATGTGCATCAGATGTTTAGGGCTTGTACGTAGCTGTCACTCTGTCTATCAGTGTGTGAATGTATTTCCACATGGAGTGCAACCATCTCACCTCACCACTCCCTCTATTTCCAGCATCTTTGACTTAAAAATTCAAATGTGCCACTTGTTTTGATCATCTATGAGGACCTCTTTGTGGTGCGTTTTAACCTCTATTAGGCAGGATTACTGGGGACAGAGGCACACTGGCATTTGGTAAGTGTCACTGTGACAGCACTTGGTGCCGGAATGCCCGCCTGTCACCGACAAGCTTTATCGGCAAGCTTTTCTCCTCCTGCAAGGATGGACTAATAAGCCTAGAAATTACAATTGCCTCCCTGCTGAATCCCTGATAGGCGGAAATAATGATATCAGTGCCCTGCTAATCTTCTTGGCTAGTCGCTAGGCATCAGCCTATTGAGTCACCTGTCATACTCATGTCTGACGAGGTGAACTTAATCTCTATTTCCGTAATGACAATGGGGCTATTTGAATGCAACGAATGATATTTGTCAAAGTTTCTCTTTTTTTTGTCTACCTCGACAAGCCAACTGAACATATTCTGTCAGAAATATCTGAATCCCCTGTCATTGCTTAAAAATGGGCTGTGATACGAGGCACCCTGACATTCCAGATTGTCATAGTTTCAAAAGAAAGTGTGGACAATGCTCCATTCATGATGAGCTTTGTGTAACCAGGAAGTGATTGTGAGAGTAAAGCATGTCAACATCATGTCATGTCAGCATCTCCCAGTCATGTGGTGTACTCCTCTGTTCATTATTTCTGGCAGCCATCTGTTAAGAAACAACTTGTGTAACTTCCCAAACACCTCAGGAATAATCAGCAAGCAAATTTAACCACTTAAAGCTAATGGCACTGAGGTGTGTGTGTGTGTGTGTGTGTGTGTGTATGTGTGTGTGTGTGTGTGTGGGTGGGTGGGTAACAACAATTTCTGCCACAAACTAACACAACCTTGACATACAGCCATTCGAGGGAAAAAAATCACCAAATTTTCCAATACGTGCGACAAAGACTTCACCTTGTCAACAGGAAGCTCTTAAATTCGGCACATGGCGAGGCAGTGCTGCATCAGAAGTCGCTCCTCACTGGAATCAGTGCGTGTAATTTCAGCCCGACTCATTTTCCTGTGCCATTAGAGCCATGTTGAAACCTGCCGCTAGCTGCACTCTCACCTCCTTGAGGGGATTTGCAATTCTAATCAGATGTCAGTCAACTAAATTTGTTTGATTAAGGACTATGTTGGATTTAGAAGCAGTATGATATTTCTGCCATACTAGTAGCTCCTCCAACCAAAATCACATAGGCTACACATGTTGGCTAATACATTACAATGTAAGAGCAAAGTGCTACTGATCAAAAGCTTGTCTGAGAGAAAGAAAATGCATTTCAAAAGCTATACTTCAAAATTAAAGCGTCGTCTGAGGCCAACTGTTGATGGATACTTCTGATGACTATACACGTTCCACTTTCCAGAATCCACCCTTTTCTTTAAAAGATTGGGGGGGGGGGCTTGCATTGTTCTGTCATATCTAAAGTAGAAATAGATTGACCCAAACGACAAAGAGAGAAGCGTGGGGGCCGTTTAACTAAATGTTCTGGAGTGGCCCCCCGACAGAAGAGACTTTCCATTTACAGATGAGCACTAAAACGCCCGCCCCGCTTAACAGTGTATCCTGGCAACATTTTTGCTCCCCCCCACCAGCCCCCTCGACGGTTCTTTCATTTGTTCTGATGAATAAAATTAAACAGTGCTGTTGGCGGAGGGCATTGTGTGAATGAGACTGGGGAGGGGGGGGGGCAGACACAAAGGCAATCGCTCCATTTAAAAAGATGAGAGTTATGTCTTTCTCCTCATCACATGGCCATATGGGTCAGCGTCCATTCAAACCCCCTGAACATTCACAAATACACCAAGACATGTGAGAGCATAACGGACACTGGATACTATTTCCAAGAAACTGTAACATGTTTGTATGGACAGGACACATGTATTTCAGTCCAAGTCTTTGTGCTGCTCTTCATACTCCTCATCAAGGGGCATCTTTACTCTCTCAATAGAAGAAGGAGGTCTGGAAGAAGGGTGTGTTATCCACAAGGTTATTTTTCCCTTATCCAGTATTGATGGCCTTAGGTATTAGATAAATGACTGCTTCCTGAGGCTGTCGGGTTAACTTTGACATAGCAAACAATGCTGTTGTGTTTATGTTCACGGACCAAGTGAAGAGAGACAAAGGTTGCTATAGAAGCATACATGGGATGAAGCATACAATTTTGTCCTTCGACATGTGCTTCGACATGCACAGCAAATGGTTGCTGTTACCGTGTATCATAAAAAGGACAGATTTTTCATCTAGCATTTAATGGGTGTTAGCTGTTTATAGGAAAGATATTGAGAGACGTTGAGGTAATGGCTGCACTGAGGCGACTATACGCCATTGGCCTTGGCTGTCAGAAGATTCTCCCATTGTGGAGCAATGTGCTCTCTATAGTTTTTCCTCCTGTTCATTTGGCCTTGGCTTGATGCACTTTCCTGCTGCCTACCTATCTGCAAGGCGGTCTACTATACGGCTGCCATGGTTAGGTGCTCGGGCAAACACAGTGTTCGAAAGCTAAGACCTTGACATAGAGGGAAGCAGAGAATACCATCTGTCAGCGCCGCTCTGTGCTGATGGTGCAAAAAAAAAAAACTTACGCTTATTGCAGTCTATATTGCTTCATCTCGCTCCCATTTCTCCTCCATTTCAAACACAGTTGCCCTGTGTGTTTCATTGTCAAATCGTCAGGGCACACTCTGATGTAGATATTTCCCATATTAATATGTATTTGGGCTTAGGGGCTATGTACAGATTTAGGAAAGGTAAAATATAACTTCTTGTAAAATGTACTTGTGCATGTATATGTACATGCAGTATATACAACAATATTCACTTCTGGGTTTCTGTTTATTTCAAGAGGGATGTTTAAAGTGATACTTTTACTTTACTACATCATCTGTCAAAAATAAGCTAAGATCTCAATTTAAATGATGGTGACAGTAAAAACAAGAGCATTAAAAAAAAAACGGATACCTTTTCACCCTTTCCAGGAACACAAGGGCAGCCTCTTCTAATTAATCGCACAACTGGGACTTTTCTCGCTATGGAAATAATGCATATGCATGTTGACATTGCCTTCTGCACAGCTGAAATGTAGGCTGTGCACGTCGCCTCTCAAGTAGGAATTAGTGAAAGGCGAGTGAGGTCAAAATCATGCCATCATAAACACCCCCACACTCGCAAACACACGTTCACACACACACACACACACACACACACACACACACACACACACACACACACACACACACACACAGACCTAGGCCTTGTTTAATGTGAGGGTACCACCTTCTCCAGTGAGCGCTGATTTTGTTTCATTTCAGGTGTCATGGTGTGGACTCAACACTAAACAAGTGCCCTGTGTATTTAAAAAAAACAAAAAAAAAACACAAATTAATGGTGGCGCACTGAAAGGTTCGTGTCTGTGAAGTGTCTGGTATTGCGCGTCGTCTGATTTGAAATGAGGTGAGCCTGTCAGATAAACACAGAGGCGAGTCACCAGCTGTATGAGACTTTTCATAATACTGATGGCCTGGTTAGGCATATTCAATATTTCACCCGTATGAGTATTATTTTTTTTGTGCTCCAATTTGAAATCTGTTCAGCTTCACCCTAAAAAGAGTATTATTCCTTTCCTGGAGTCAGTCCTGCTAATGAGAGTGGTTAAGAACATCATTATATTTTAAGTATCGTTCGGGTGTTCACAGCAGGGAATGTAAGAAATCGCTGTTATAATCTGTTCTGCCTTCTCACATTCAAAGTGACAGCAGTGGCTGTCGCTTTAATGTCAGGAAATCATTAGTGTGGGAGATTCTCTTTTGGTGTGACGATGGAGGAAAAAAAATAAATAGTAATGAAGACGCATTAACTTTGGGTAATTTGGTTGTTCTTCAGCTCGAGTTTCGGTGGCGTTGATATTTGGTTTTATTTGCCTTGATGTCTCCTCAGAAGTAGTTTGCTGCTTGAACAAAGGGGCTGGCGTATGTTAAGTGCTTTTGAAATGGCGAGCTTTCCAGGCTCCGAGGCTGTGCCTGATGAAAGGGTGTGAAATACAATGTGGCAATCGATTTCACAATCTCCCCCTCGTGCTCCACCAATGGAGAGTTGGTGAGCCTGCACAGACGCCACCACGGCGGCGGCACGCATGTCTGTACATTAAACACACTCACAATGAAGGACTGAGGGGAGGATCCACGCCAGCTTTGTTAAGCCTGCTTAATTAATGCATGTTTCAGCCTGGATAAGAGGTAGCCGGGTGGCGAAATTTGATGGATTTAAAAAATTCGCCGGATTATTGAAATGTTATCACTGGAGTTGCACATTCACAGTTGCAGCTGCACAAAGGCAGGCCCAGGCTCTTATATTCCTATAGCGACAAAAAAAAAGAAGAAAAAAAGTGAAAGTGGATGCCGTCATTGTTAATATTGTTGTGCGCTCGAGATATAGAGGGCAACAAAAAAAAAAAAAAATACTGAAAAGGAAAATAAAAAAAAGAAGCTCAACGCAGCTCAATCTTGTGCCATTGTGCCTCGTCCCGTGAATGGCGGTCGTGGCAGATGATCTACGCGTCGGTGTCAGTCCTCACATGAGTTACTGTCTCCACTTTGTCATGAGGTTGCATTGTCGCTTGTGCGCCCCTGAGCTTCCTGTGCATGAGGTCTTTGGAATATAAATGGCATCTCCACCACGATGCCGCCACAAAAGGGCCACACATTGGGAGAGGATAGGGACGCAGGAAAGTGGGAACGGAAGGGCTGGGCAGGGCTGGGCTACGCGGGCCGCTAGAAGCTGTCTGTACCATCTGTGGGGACAGGGAGGAACAGGATGTGCACACAGTGAAATTAAAAAGCCCTTTATTTCACCACCCCCTGTGATTAATGGTGGTGATATCCGTCAAGCCGTTTTACCATATTTAACACAACCCAAGCAGTATGCAGCTGTTGTATTCTCTTCCTGTAAAGCAACAGAGTGAGTGGGGAATTGTATGTGTGTGTCTGAGAGAGAGGGAGAGAGAGTGAGAGAGAGAGAGAGAGAGAGAGAGAGAGAGAGATAGGAGGGGAGAGAGAAAGGAGTAATATTCATATCAGAATTCTGCGATATTAAGCTTTTGCTGCAATTTATTTATTTTTATTTTTTTTGCATAGGGACGAAATTGATGTCCACCCATAAACATAACAGCTTCCTTTAACAAGGCTGTCTGAAATTATAATAACAAAACAAGCCCCTTCGCATTTCAACTCCCGTCTCTAATTAACTGGTTTATTCTTCCAAACAGTGTCTGAGCATCTCTGTCGATGGGGCCGTTGTCCTGCAGAACACATAGCTAAATAAGATGTGTGAGGGAGTAAATTAACGAAGACCCATCTAAAGGGGCTTATAAGACACAGCTCTGCAGTGCTGGCTTTTCCTCTAAATGGTGGGGGGACCTCTGATGTTGGCCACCTTCCTTGATGCTTTTTTTTTAATGCTGTGATATGTAACAATTTCTTTTTGCAACACTAGCCAAGAACATAAACAACCAAATGAGGGGCAAGCACCGGGCGCCAAGTCTTTTTACAGAACGTCCCTTGGCACCTATTATATGAGGGGAGGGGAAATTATGCCTCGGGCGATTGCTAATGACGAGCCAGTGATGTCTTGTTCAGCGGCATTGTTTTGACTCAGATCCCTTTGTGTCGTGTTCTGTGTTTCCCATTTAACGAGAGACAAAAAAGGACAAGAAATGATGTAAGTTTGTGTGTGTGTGTGTGTATGTATGTGTGTGTTTGTGTCCTTTGTCTTTTCTAACACCTCCTCATTCTTTGTCTTTCAGTACTTCTCCCTCTTCGTCTTCTTTTTCGTCCTTTCCTTTTTCATGCCTTTCTCTTTATCTCTTTCCCCTCTTCTCTCTCTCTCTCTCTCTGTGTCCTTCACTCCTCTGTAGTTAGCTCATGTCTGCGTCTGGGCTCGGATCGCCGGGTCCCCTGGCATTGGACAGGCTTTGGGTAGACACTGGCAGGTCCTGATTTGGCGCCTGCGAACGAGCTAGAGTGGGCCCTGCACAGCAGGGGTAGGCAGCTTTTGAAGCGGACCCCCCTGAGAGCTGTCGGCCATGGCAGAACTACGGATCACAGATGTGACGGCTTTCATGTGACGGTTAACTTTCTCCTAATTAAAGTCGTCCGGCTAATTACGCCGCGCCTCGATCTGATAGTTCCGGATGGGGTGGAAGAGAGGCGTCGGGCCCGAGTGAAAAAAGACGACCAGATCAAAGATTTTGGGGAGCGATTGATTGAGAGGGAGGGATAGATGAGGAAAGGCTATGCATGTTTGTGTCTGTTTGTGTGTGTCTGGGTGTGTGTGTGTGTGTGTGTGTGTGTGTGTGTGTGTGTGTGTGTGTGTGTGTGTGTGTGTGTGTGTTGGTTGGTGGAGGGGAGGTGGGGGATTTAAGGGGCATTTCTGTGCTCTGTCTGGGATTTGGGCTCACCTGGGTGTGGGAGCACGGTGATCACCCAGCACACTGTGGCCCATCTCATTTTAGCCGATGCATCCCCTGAATGCGGGCGCGTAATTATGAAAGAGGCAGCGAGAAAAAATGACCAAAGGAAAAAAAATCCCATAATTAGTGAGGCAACTCCAAGCACAAGAAATGGAAATTAGTCACAGTGTAATAAATTAGCCTGTGCATACATTATGTGAAATGAACACCCTTGGGGCCTGGTATTAGCGGGTTTGGCCGTGCACTCTCATGTATCTAAATAAACCATTCACTCTTTGGTTATTATGTCCCCCACAAAGAGAAATCCCCCTAAACTGCCATTCTTTATAAATTGGCCACACACACAGTGTACCAACATGGACTGCACACAAACTGCACTCGGTCAGACAGACACACACACACACAGAAACACGCACATAAAGACACACACACACACACACACACACACACACACACACACACACACACACAAACAGTTTTGCTTTTCCTTTGCTGTATGTCATTATTTGTGGTAGTTTGTGATAGAGTTAGGTGAATCACATCATATTCTGTTGCAATCAGGAACAACATATTTATTTATATATGTATATATTTATTTGTTTATTTTAGCACGTCGTACTATTTCAAATTAAGGATTGATTAGCATCACCTTTTCACCTGCAACTATAAGTGGCAAACAAGACAAGACAGCAAATTAGAGTGATGGTGGATTTGCATAGAAATAGTACAGTGTGCCACATCGCACCAAAAAATCAGACCGTTGCGACTGTCGCTGGGAAATTACAAATTAAAGGCATGAGGTAAATTGTATTTTGTCATCAAGCTTCACTGGCCATTTAGATGGGGCGGGGGGGGGGGGTGTGTGGGGCGTGGGTAGGCACCGGCAGAGGCAGGGGTGGGGAGAAGGAGAAGGAGGAGAGGTGTGTGTATGGTGTGTGGTTCTGTGTGTGTGTGTGGTTGTGTGAGTGTGTGTGTGTGTGTGTGGGGGGGGGGTAGCCACAGACTCATGCCAGACAGAGGAGTGGCGCTTTTTGATGAGTCTTATCTAGTGCGATTATTCATACTTGTCCTTCTGCTTGAATTAAAGCAAGAGTGCTGGAGCCCGTTAAAGCCAAATACTTGAATGGCTAGTGAACTCTCACCTTCCTGCGCATCCATTTAGCTTGCAAATGAAAGCCAAGTACAGTCAGCGAGAGCCATAATGGGCCTTTCTTCGTTGCGGAGTGCGGTCATTACATACTAATTTCCTCTGGAAGCTCTTCAGGAACCGAAACACTTGGCTGGGATGCACCAGGCAACAATGCCAGCACACAAGGTGTTTGTTCAAGGCCCACTCTTGCACAAAGACTACTGATGTCTTAAAGAGAACACTGCAGCTCACCAAAATCTTTTTTTTTTCTTCAAAAAAGTCTTTATTCTACCATTGTCATTCCTGATTGTTTTGAATTCTCCACTCTTTTTGTTTGCATGAGGATGGATGACAATGTTCTGCATTTTAGAATATCTTCAATAAGTCGAGACTGAATATGTTGGTTCTATCTCTTATCTTACAGTAATGTTGGATCATACAGTATAAATTATATATAGTATATGTCTATGATATAAGATATATTTTTTCTCATTTTCCAGTTAGCAATATCCTCTTAAAGATTTTCACATTGACAACAACTATGAAGACTCCATATTGTCAAATTGTGATATTTCCATGATGCATTGTCCATCTCTCAGGAAAGACTCCAAACAGTTAGGAGAGAGAGGAGAGTTCTAGCAGCACATCCGTCGTGTTGGTTGAGCACCTGCTCTGCTACCATTATCCCCTAACCCTGCGGTTGCAGTTTGCCCTGATTACCCAACACACATCAGTTGGCGTGTGTGGTGGGGGTTGTGGGCATGATTTAATTAAGCAATTAGGCTGGGGGTTGATTAAAAGGCTTAATTAATAGAGGCAGATTTGTAATTTGGGTAGCGCACAATGAGCTACAATACATTCCGGTCTCTGACTGTAAGCTTTTATTATTGTCTTATGATGCTGGTACAGTACATTTATCCATCTAACTATGCCATTTATCTATACTCGCGCATATTCATACATAATGTGAATGTGTACAGCAATATCAAATTTATATTTAATGTAATATGATAGCACTGGAATGTTTAGGTGAAGCTAAATGAGTAAGTAGGTTCTTCACTGAGGGACTACACACTGAAAAGGATATCATTTGTGATAGCTAAATTGTGAAGAATATGCAGAAACCCTGGAATCAATGCAAGACCGTTCTGGTTAGGTTAAGTTTTTGGTTTTGCATGCACGCACACACACACACACACACACACACACACACACACACAAATCCTGTACACATTGTTTTGCGGAGAGTCTTCAAGACATCCTTGAATGTTTGTGGAGGAAACAAGTCAGGCCTGCCACATTCGGTGGAGTGTTTCACAGCTTCAGAATCAATGTGTGCTTCTGCTGAGTGTATATTGTTTGCTGCACTTGACATGGTGGCGTTGAGCTGAGTGATGCCATTCAGGGGCCCTCCTAGTGGAAGTGCTGGTTTTTGGACACACTTCATGCGAAAAAGATCCTCTTCCTCGTCATACTCCTGATCTCATATTTCAATAGAAAGTGGCCGTCGCTGCTTGTTATTGCAGCTAATGTTGCCGGCAAATTACTTCTGTTTCACATCTTAAGTGTTTTGGTTGACTCCCCGGCTGTTATTCAGCGTCACCTAAAGCAGGCGCATGAGAATGGACTCGACTGTTAATAAGGCCTTGAAAACGCTTGTCCCACAGACTGAAAATCATTCTGGACTGAAAGTGGGCCTGATTTAGCTTGGCCACCACTGTTCACTACCGTTTCGCCTCCTATTTGGTTTAACTCTTGAGTCCTCCTCAGCAAAACTTACTGATAAATATACTATTCAATAAAATGCTATACTAGTAAAATTATAAATATATAGTTTGTCTACCGTTTACACAATATGAAACCAATGTTACAGCTGTTGCAAACATATCTATTTAGCCTTCCCCTCACTTTCTCGATTCTCACTTTCCCCAACTTTCCTTGGCATATCATGCTGTCATGTTCTTTGATCTGTTCTAGTTTTTTCCTTCTTTCTCCCTCTTTCTCCCTGTCTCTCTCTCTTTCTCTGTTGGCAGATGTCTGTGCCTGTCAGCCTGTCTTGCTGTGATTGAGACATCACTCTAATCCCTGTTTACACGCGCGCACACGCCTAGCAGCTTGTGTGTGTTAACCACACAGAATTAGGCCGTGTTCGACAACACCTGGAACCCTGTACTTGAACTAGAGCTGTCCAGGAACAAGGGATGGGGGTGGGGGAGTGTGTGGAGGAGTCCAGGGAAACGGCTCTCTGCAGTGTCTTTGTCCAGTGGCTGACCCTGCCTGAGGAGAGACTGAGCCACACACCACCTAAACAAAACCCCAAACTGACCGTCTCGAAAAAGGACGGCCACATTCCATCATCTTGGAATGA
>NC_063207.1:20398057-20483057 GCF_017589495.1 Alosa alosa | reverse complement strand
CATGGCTTTCTGATTTGATACATGCTATTGTTCCTCTGGGATGAACATAGAGATGTATAACAGAGGGAACATGGGTCCCCTTACACACGTAACACTAACATGGTTGGCATGTTGCTTTGTTTTTTCCCCCCACCGTCATTATGTTGGAGCAGGTGGCTGAGCCCCCTGGCTTGGGGGACAACGGAGAAATGCCCGCGACCCCCCCGCCAGCCGCGTTGACATTTCGCGGCGGCGGCGGCGGCGGTCCACACGCAGTCGGCATGGCGGCCGTCATTTAGGGGGACTAATGGTGGCCAGTGCCGGCCCCCGTGTTTGCCGAGTGCCAGGGTGGCTTTTCCAGTGCGCAGGCTGTGACAAATTATGAAAGGCTGGGCCCGCGTGGCGGTCTGAATTTCATTAAACTTTAACTGGCCTTATCTGCAGCACGGCAGAGGACAGCATAATAAAAAGCTGACAGGTATCTAAAGACGTGTGTTTGGACTGTCGCGCTGGAGCAGCGTGAGAGAGCCGCAACCCAGCTTTGTCACCGAGAAAGGGACATATGTTGCAGGCTATAAAAAAAGGCAAAGCAGATGTCGCCGCTTGCCGAGATTGTGGACATGTTCAGTGCTTGGCACATATGTTTGTGTTTTGGGAGCGCTCTTAGTTTCTCATGCTAGCTGTAATGCAGTGGTCCTGGCGGACTGCACAGGTGTAGATTTGTGTAGTTTGTTTTTTTAATTTATCTCTAGTTTATGCTCATCTGTTCGGTGGTTAATGCTAACCTGAGATAGATAATGTGTTTTTGATCATTTTGTTTTAGTTTTTGGTGCAGTGGTTAATTAGACACTGAATCTACTGTAGAGCATTGTTGTTAAATAGACACTGATTCTACTACTTAATAAAGTTTTGTCCTCAATAGTGAAAGATTTACAGTCTCCATTACTGGATCACATGAATCTGATGAATAAATATTTGTTTTGAACTACTCGCACACTTAATTGAGGATACAATGAATTGACACCTTTTTTTCAATAATGTGTAGTTTAATCAAACAACATACAAACAGAAGTCTGTGGTTCAGTTTAATTACAACACATTTTCAATAGTCACAAAAGGCAAAAGTGCAGTTTAATGTTACAATGGAATGTGCCATACGATAAATTCAATAGTATTGGAAATATAGTCAATAAAGGTAGTCATTATGAATCTCAAGGTTATTTAACATGTACACACTATACGTTATCAAAAGGAGGACTATTGTGGACTGTAGTTGGCTTGTGCACACCTCCTGTACTGTCTATTCAGACCTCCCATAAAGCAACTTTCCCTGTAAAGACTGGTAGAAATAGACGAGATAAAAAAGAAAAAGGGGAAAGACTTGAATCTTAGAGGCAAGTCACATAAGGACTGAGGTTTTTTTTATTTTTAAAAAGGCACCTACACAAGGCCAGCAATGTCGCATGTTAAAATCTGATGAAGGAAGTGGAGCCTAAGACTAAGAAAAGAGGCAGAAAAACAGGAAGAAAAACAGTCTATTGATTCCATGGAATACAGACCCTCAAGGCCACCAGGTTGGAACCAAAGACATTTGGAATGTGTGAGTGTGTGTGTGTGTGTGTGTGTGTGTGTGTGTGTGTGTGTGTGTGTGTGTGTGTGTGTGTGTGTGTGTGTGTGGAGGAGGGGGGGGTTGTGTGGATGTCAAGGGGTGAAGGATAGACACAAAGAGAAAGAGAGAGGGAGAAAGGAAAGGAAAGGAAAGAAAAATGTAGTCACAGCAACAAAGCTCTAGTAACACAGGTGACATTATGGGATGCTGTTGAGAAGATACAGCTCAACAAACACACATCAACATTACACTGTCACACATTAATGCTGGTATTACATTCTCATTAGAGACCACAACAGAAACTACATGCAAAATGATAAAGAACAATGTCAAGTAATTACCAAAAGGGGAAAGTATGAGTATCACATCTGATTAGATTTCAGAGTTTTCAGAAGTAACACAATTAATTGACTGTGATATAGGATATACTTACATGTGATTCGGTGTTAATTAACTTTTTTGAACCCCACATAGTAATTTATTCATTTGGTATGCATGCCTCACATGTTACTGAGTGTGTGTGTGTGTGTGTGTGTGTGTGTGTGTGTGTGTGTGTGTGTGTGTGTGTGTGTGTGTGTGTGTGTGTGCGTGTGTGAAAAAAGGGGGGGGAGGTCAACAGAAATAATCACCTGTTATTCAGAGGGGAGACTTGTGAAATGCATAGAGGTGCCCAGGGATGTGTTTGCATGTGGCCTCTCCCATAATTGCCAGGGTCCAGGTCATAAATGCCACCGTCACTCAGGTGAATGGCCAGGGCAGGGACATGCCGGTGGGCACGGTGTGAGTCGGGGGGAAGAGAGGGGAGGCATGGAGGGTGTCCTTGACCACTCTCTCCTCTCTCTCTCTCTCTTTCTCTATCTATCTATCTCTCTTTCTCTCCATTGCTCTCTCTCTCTCTCTCTCACACACACACACACACACACACACACACACACACACAAACACATTGACACACACACACACACACACACACACACACACACACACACACACAAACACAAACACACACACACAAACACATTGACACACACACACACACAGGAAGACAGATACGTGTGCCACCACTCAAGGGGCAGTGTCCTTCGGGCCACTGGTTTGTGTGATTTTCCAGTTTGAACAGGGCCCTCTAAGCTCTTCCACAAACAGGCTGTGAGGGCGACAGAGAAGGACGTCTGGCCAGCCCCAGGCATATTTGCCTTCCGCCATCCGAGAGTTGCTCTACTGTGACACTTGAGGAGGCGAGAGGATCACCCTCAGGATTTTTAAGGAGTACCCGGCAAAGAGGGGGGTTTGGTTGGGGGTGGCGAGGGGGGTACTGCATTAGTACTATGCGATTGAATGTGTCTGAGATTCCAAGGCTGCTCTCTCTTGTTGTCATGGTGGGACGGAGTGAAAAGGGAAAGGCCGATGTGATCAATGAAAGACAGCCTTGGAGGTGTCTCCTTATGAGGCAAAAACAGATGGGCTCTTGATACAGAGACAGAGTGTTCTAGGCTCCTCTGTGTTCAAGGGCTTCCATGGCAGGCTTTAAATTTACCCCTGACCAGGCCGTGAACTGTTTCTAGCGACCCCATAGCAGTTAAAAAAAAAAAAACATCAGGACCAGCACTAGACCTCCCGTGTCCCTGTTTTACATAGTAGCATTTGTGGCATTAGAGAGTAGCATGAGAGAGAAAGAGAGAAAACAAATGTACTATCTGCAAAAAAAAAAAAAACACCAGTACACATTATCATTCTAGCTAAAAAGTATCATTCTGAAGACAGAACTCATAACTGGAGGTGCAGTATTAACAATACTGAAAGGGGACATTGGTGGCATTGTATGGCATACAGATGGCATGCAGATGCGCTAAGGTCTTTGCCATCTTGCTTGGGGTGGTGATGTGGGGGTCTGAGGCCTGGAGATGTTTAGTCCGTATTGGACCTGGTTGTGTAAGGGGAGCCTGTGTCATAACACACTAGACAGCAGGCTGCGAATCCATGCTCTCCAGACGCCTACTTGGCTGTGGAGAAGCATGAGATATTGACCTTCAATTCAGCCAGCATTCAGACCTGATGAAAGGAGATAAGCAATCTCCAATCTGGCCTCCCGTCGCAGGCTCCGCGTTATTGACTAACTGACAGTCTTATTTTAGTGGTGGCAAGCACCGTGGCATTAGAAGCAGAAGAAACCCTAATAGATGTTTACTTGAAAGGGGGCTAATATGAAAATTGCCGGCGAAGACGTACAAATCAATTTTCCAAGGCGAAAAACATAATTGGGATGTGGAGGGGTACTTTGGTAAATGTGTCGTGGTGCAGGTCTCCATGCCTAACAGAGAGGAACTATCGTCGTCTTTTATGCTTTTTCCCATCCCTTGCCTCATTCATCCTCTCGTTTGTAGCGCAAGGTATGACATGTCATTATGCCTCTCTCTCTCTCTCTCTCTCTCTCTCTCTCTCTCTCTCTCTCTCTCTTCTCTCTTTCTCTCTTTCACTCTCTTTACAGATTTACTGCTTTAACAGCTTACCATCTACACGTACAGAACATTTAAATAGTCAATGAAGAGGTGCCATCTTGAAGTATTGCTCCCTGGATGAGGGTTGAAGGGGTCGTGTCCTCCTCCTGCTGTTGAACGCAGTGTTTGGCACTCAGGCATTTGGATTTAGGGATTTGGGGGCTTGATGAGGAGCTGCAGGGAGATTCGGTGGGGGATTCAGTGCTAAGCAAAACTGTGGAGTAGCTACACACATAAATACGGGGTCTGAGGGTAGCATGATATTCTATACCTTCACCGTGGCATAGATCCACATGTGTCAAACTCACACACACACACACACACACACACACACACACACACACACACACACACACACACACACACACACACACACACACACACACACACACACACACACACACACACACACACACAACATACACTGGGCCATCCATATCAGAGAGCCATCCAATAATTTTCATATTTATATTTACATGTATATGAGAGCCCACATCCAGGGGAAATATGGCAGAGAATATTTAAATTCTCTCTTTAAATACCCACCCAGTGAGGAGTGAGCGGCTATATTTATTTGAGTGACATTGTCTAAATTGAAGTTTGACACTCTTCACCACTCTAACCTTTATGCAAATGCAAAACCATCTAAATGTGATGGACAGAATTCAATTAACTGAGATGACAGAAAATAATCTAGTGAACTGAATACATCAGGCAGTTGAAAGGTAACATAATCACGCTGCTGTGGTTCTGGTTGGTGGTGGTGGGGGGGGTTGGGGTATGGCTGGTGGAGGGAGGGATGAGCTGGCTCTGGGGGAAGTGGAGGGAGAGAGGGAGGGAGTGCAGGGAGGAGGGAGGGGAAGGGGAGTTGGGGATGGAGATACGGCCCATTTTCACCCGTCTTATCTAATGGCGCAAGCTCTATTTCTCCAAAGCGGAGTCTTCAGTCCGGTAAACTCTTGATCTCAAATGAGAGGCCTTGTTGCTAAGCAATTAGGTGGTGGTGGGGGTGGTGGTGGGAAGGGGAGGAAGGGGGGGTCTTTATTGAGCAGCTGATTCCACTGCCCAGTGTCCATCATTACCCCACCTAATAGAGTTCCATACTGATGAAGAGAAACGCGGCGAGCTGAAGAAAATGGCTGTGTAGGAGGAAGGAGAATGGGCGAGAGCGGCCCGCGATGGTAACGGGCATTCCACACCGTGACCACAACAGACCCTGCCCAAAACAACTGTTGCACTCTAAAAGGGCTTTTCAACACCTCCTGATCTTCAAGTGTGTGTGTGTGTGTGTGTGTGTAGGGGGGGTTCAGTGTTTGCATAAATGTGTGCTCCAAAAAAAGGAGCGTATTTGAGGGTGTGTGTGTATGTGTGTGTGTGTGTGTGTGTGTGTTTAGTGGCACTAGTGTTTAGTGTTAATTAAACTTACAAATGCATTTTACTGAGAATGTATTTAATATTTAAAACAATTAATTTCATGAAATAAATACAATGCAAATAATATTTAGACAGCATGCTTGATTTTATATTGTTTTGATAAGGTATATATATATTTTTAGAATTCAATTTAAAATATTTATTTTTATTTCAGAATGGAGCTTGGATACATGGGAGCAGCCTCTGAGAACAAGTCTCTTTCTCTCTGTAGACCCTGCTATATATCCACACTGCTGCCAGTTGGGGGCGCCCTTCATCAAGTTTTGAGGCAGACCACCAAGAACTGCAACTGGCTATTTATGAACATGGCTGAAGCTGAAAAACAGAAATACCATAGTTTATCAACAGTTAATAATTAACATTGTGTCAGTGTAATCAACTGAATTTCACACACACAGCATCAGACATTAAGGTTCAAATAGCATTGTACTGCAAAGAATCACATTCATCACTAGCAGACCACATTGTCTGTCAAATACATAATTCACAGTGGTTTTACCTAAACAAATTTGACCCCTGACTCTAGTAGTATCCAGCTTAATATGACACAGTCTTGGTTATGTGCTGCAGTGCTCTCATATCTGAAGCCTGTCTCTAAATTGTCCATCCCTGATCCTGTCATCATGGGGGAACTCCTGAGCCAGTAACCTATTGCAGCAATGTGCTATTGAAGAGTGAGAGCAGTCACATGGTTTCTCAGATGCTTCAGATGAAGGAGGAGTGCTGTTTGACTCGTGAGAGACCGGTGCAGGACTCATCAGCTTATTCACTTTCATTCTATTGGAGGTCTCTCTCTCTCTCTCTCTGCATGTGTGTGTGTGTGTGTGTGTGTGTGTGTGTGTGTGTGTGTGTGTGTGTGTGTGTGTGTGTGTTTGTGTGTGTGTCTAGTGCGGTTTTGACGCTAGATGGCTCTGTTGAGATGTTTGAAGAGTATTTACCTACCATTCCACAGTTTTTCCTGTTGTGAAGCTTTCTGTGTTTTCTCTCATCCCATGCAGGGGAGCATTACAATCTAGTAATAACTATAAAAAAGGAAGATATTGCCATCAATATATGCACTTGTATCCTGATATGAATGTTGTTAACATTTTGATTTTGCAGTAAAAAATAACTGTTCAGTATGTTGACAGTTCCCTAACTCATGCCTTTCAACATCAGCGTGCAACAGCATTTTGTGCATGTTATAACATGTGCACACACACACACACACACACACACACACACACACACACACACACACACACACACACACACACAATTCTTCAATTTTAATCACATGTAGTTATTTCTTTAGAAGCATGATAATTATATTAGCTGATAATTCAAGTATGCTTTTTAACAGATTGTTATATTTCTAATGAACCCACAAGAAAATGCCACAAAGTGAAATCGGGTCCATTAGAAATGGTTAAGTGATTCCAGCTATATCTGTTACATATAATACACTTTCCATTAGCCTTCAAACTGGCTTTGGTATGCATGCCATTTAAATATAGCCTTTCAAAGAAACCTAGTGCAAGCAATATAAAGAGCAGTGCATTTGAAGCTTGCGTGAGGTTACTAGTGCTTTTAACCACTGCTAAGAGTGCCCAGGCTGTTAATTAACATATTTAGAATTAAGTAGATTTGCCATGCACTAATCAGTCTCTAATTCAGCATAACTATACCCTTTCAAACACTGGACAGCAGTCACAACAGCAAGTACTGAGATGTTACATAATCTGTAATTATGTTTCATATAGCAAATAAATAAAGAATCAGTCGGAGCTCATCAATGTGATTGGTTAATGGCCTTTCTGGTCCTCCATCATGGCTTCAGAGCATAAGGTCATGAGCTGCCGTGTACTGTATCTATGAGGGAAGAGATATGTCTGCTCACACCGCCCTGAAGGCTAGGATATGTCCATTGGGAAAAGGACTGCAGAGTCTTCTGATAGAAATGCAATAACTCACAACCATGCACAACTGCACAGGCAAACTCACACGCATGTAGACTCACAAGCAGACACACACACACACATAGGCACACATACACTGAACATGTATGATTAGATTCCTACTTACTGAAAAACAAAAATTGTACAATGCATGATCCTTCTATTGTCTTCTTCAGTTAAGCAATTCAGATTTAAGTGCCAGACACACAGACACAATATGTTCAGAGTGTTATAATGGCATGGGACAATGGGGAAGTGGTCCCAGGTGGTATTTCAGTATGAACCATGCAGAGTCAAGAGCATGCAGAGTCAATATACTTTCAGGCAAAACATTTTGGCCAACATGTCTATGTGTGTATAACTTGAGGCAAAAATAAATGTTAAAGGTACACTATGCAAGATTTTCACCTTTACGAAGCCAATATGATGTTAAACGAACTTGTAATAGGCAAAACTTTCAACTAGCATAGATATACAGCATAGACGTAGCGAGTCGCTACTGAGAAAACCAGCCATGCAACTTCAAAAAAAGGCCCGACAAATCTTGCGAGAACCATGAAACATTACCTTGTCAGTAGATATAGCTCTTTGGAGATAGTTTTTGCCTGTTGTTAATCCTTCACCTCCACAACAAAAGCATTTTCATTTTGTACAGGGGGGATAAGTCACGAGAGGTTTGTTATTTACAACAGAGATATATATATAAATGTATCTAACTCTAGAGGGAGCTCTATAAATTAGCAAGAAATACCTGAACCTGCATAGTATACCTTTAAGGGTTGTGCTGCTAAATAGCATTCAAAAAGCACATAAAAAAATGGGAGTGAGTACAGGCAACCAGGGCTGCATTGTTGGTGGCCACATTGTAGCATTTTGTGGCAATTGGGCCATGGCTAACCTCTCTCCCCGTGGAGAACGGTGCCTTTCTCAGAGAGAACCAGTGAGGGGGCGAGGCAGAGAGAGCAAGAGAGCACGACAGAATGAGTGAGTGAGCAAGTGAGAGAGAGAAAGAGAGAGAGAGAGTTAGAGAAAGACTAATCCTGAGAATCCAGCTTGTGCTGACTCCAGGTGGCTCCCCTTGGACAAGAGTGGAATGGCCCTGTTCTTTTGGAGAGCGGAGGCCACCGTCTGCCCATTCATGGCCCATTGAGAGGGCCTCATCCTGGGCTTTCTTCTGCCGCTACCCCTGCCTGCACAGATGGGAGCTCCAAGGACCCACACAGAGTGGCCCCCCTGACACCACTTTTTTGTGGTAGCGCCACACACACAGACGCACACGCATGCCCACACACATGCACACAATGACACCATACACTCTCTTGTGAAAGCATCTATGCACTCCAGTTTTTGGTCGCAAGGACAGACTGAGAAAAAAAGCTAATTTGTTTGGGGAGTTTGATATTTTGACTTGTTGTATGTAAACATTATATGAATAATATATCTTGTGGTTTACAATGGATGAAACATTTTCCGTTTTTTTTATGTATTTATCAATGTAAATAATGTTGAAACGACTGTTCAAAAGCATACACAGTTACACACTCATCTTTTGTATATGAACTCAACACTTAAAAGGCATCAAATTAAAAATGGTAAAGGTAAATTGTCCTCGTCTTGAGCAAATATCTCCCAAAAACCCCAGAAATAGTTGGGATCCATTTCACGCTCGGGAGAAAATATCAGGGACACATTATGAAAACAGACAGGCTCAGTGGGAGAGCTGCTGATTGCTGACCACACAGACACCCCTATCTGCTGTGAGACAGGCCTTTGATGCCACCAGCTCCTCGTCCTTCACACGCACACACACACACAGATACGCGCACACATGCACAAACATACAGATCTTTGATTCTGCCTCTAATTGGCTGAGATGAACTGCACAGGCAAAGGCCGTCGCCACATCAAGCGTCTGTGTGGAGTTCATAGATCAGTGTCACGCTGACTGCAATGATGAGAGAGAAAACAGCCAGTGAAAAAAAAACATTTCTTTCACCCATGATGACACAAACCAACACACATTACAGTAAGTTTACCCCTCGACGTGGCCCCCACCATGTGCATACTTGTGATAGGCAGACCCATATCTTTTATTTATTTATTTATTTACTTTTGCCAGAAAATTGCCAAGAACACCTTGGCGGGAACATTTCAGATGTGCTGATGTGCTTCAAGTTTACGGTGTCACGCATAAGTTGACAGGACATTGATAGCAGGTTAGCCTCTGTGTCAACACCAGTTGGCTCTACCTCCTGCCCTGTCTGCTCCGAGGACCCTTCTGTGTGTGTGTGTGTGTGTGTGTGTGTGTGTGTGTGTGCGTATCTGGATGTGGTCCGCGCTGCCCGAGTGTCGTCTGGTGCCGGCGACTGTGCGGGTTTGTTTTTCGCAACTCCTCCACTTCGCGGCACCTCCACCCATCCGGGGATGGCCAGTGTGGTGGAGAGCCGATCCGGAGCACAAGTGGTGCTTTGTTTGACTACCTCTCAGCTGCCGAGAGACACCAGCGGGGTCCGGTAATGAGTCGGCAAACAGAACTCACAAGGAAAAAACGCCGCGGCTACATCCACGGCTAATTGTGATAAGACCGCGGCAGGTGACTGTAGGGAGATGGAAGCACGCGAGCGACGCCCGGTGACACCTGCCGACTGGGAAAGAGCGGTCATGAGGCTGAAGGGGTTTTTGAAATGTTGAGAAAGTTAGCCCTGTGTCATTTCTCCCTATGTTGGAGGTGTTCACAGCAGCCTCTGGAGCCTAAACTGAAATGCAATATGGCATTGGAGCAAAGAGGCTAACAGTAGTAAACTCAGTGTCACTCACAGAGCACCACTGACAGATGTGTGTGCCTCAGAAGCATAGTACCCGTTTAAGGGCATAATTGGTTGTCACGGTTTGAATGCACACATGCAGGAATAACACACCGAGAAAAAGTGACCAAATGGGGAAGACCTTCTGATTTTTTTTTTCCTGCTGAAGGGGAACAAACAACAAAAGCCTGATTTCCCCCCTCTGCGTCTGTGTGGACATGTGGCAAAAACACTGATTTGGGCAAATTATAGGCCCAGAATGAGCAGCCCAAAATCTCCCCACCTCAATTCCCACTGGAATGGAGAAAGATATTGTTCTGCCCGAGTACCATAAAAAACAGCCTGGTGTGTGTGTATGCGTGTGTGTGTGTGTGTGTGTGTGTGTGTGTGTGTTGTGTGTGTGCGTGTGTGTGTGTGCATGTGTGTGCGTGTGTGGTGGGGGGAGGGGGTGCAGCTCCGTGAATTAGCCGCACAGGAAGCTCTAAAGCCCCTGTTTTATTCATGAGCATGAAGACTATCTGAGGCGAAGAAAACCCCTGCGGTCTCCGCTGCCACATCAAGGTTGCTCACGCACATCAATCACAGCGCACGGACGAGGTTGTGTCTTTGACACGGCACATTAAGAAGCAGGCAAGGATTAGCGCGCCTCCGAGTCAATTTACAGATTGATAAACAGGTCGTTGACTGTCACGCGCCCCATTGGCCCACCCACCCATCGGCTGCCTCCATGTACGCAGACACGGAGCTGTCATCTGAACGCGCTCCATCCAAACCCAATCCCCCACCCCGCCCGACTCGAAGGCCTTTTGAGGATAACATGGAGGAAGGTGAACTCTGCGCTGTGGTCGTAGGCCTGGGTGAGGAGCTGAAGGAGAACGGAATTGTGGGATAGCTGCGAGGCTTGACGGGAAGGTAGTGATGGTGGCAATGGTGGTGGTGGTGGTGGAGTTGTTGCCGGTGGGGTGGTGCTGGAGGGAATATGGGGTGGGTAGGTGTGGTGGAGGGAGAGTGGTTGGTGTGAGGGAAAGTTTGCACATCTGCTGAAATGCATTGTTGTCGATAATCCCCAGGAAATTGAAAGAGGGAGAGCGAGATGCGGGCGCCTGATGGGAGGAGTGCTGCGGTGGACACAGGCGGCTTACCGCCACCAGCTCCCGCGGCTAGCAGGCTGGTTTGATCATAGCCGCGGGGGGTCCCTGAGCAGAGGCCTGTGTGGGAATGAGGCTAAGGGGCCAGATCTCTGGAAATAGCTTCTGCATATTTGCCACAGAGGAAGTTTTAAAGTTCCACTATCTGTAGCGCGGCACGACGGTGAAGGAAAAACTACATTGGAAATGAAACCGCCATATGTTTAACTTGTCAACACAGGCGCACCAATCAGGGAGAACATGGCTGCTGTTTGATAATTGCTTCAATTTGAGACATTAATTATGCTCCTAAAATCTGTGCAATGTTACATAACAGGTGTAAACAATAACCGTGGCATCATGCTGGAACGGTAAATGACAACCCCCTTCCTAAGCCCTGCCACACACACACACACACACACACACACGCACACAGGAACACATGTATACACATAAACACACACACATACACACACACACACAAAGATGAAGATGTTCAAGCAAGCCTGACTCTTAATAAGCACAGAAACAAACACAAATGAGTCACTTTGCCAACGAGAGAGGAAATAATTGCTGTACTTCCCATTATGCTAATAAACAAGCAATAAAAACAAACAAAGTTGCACTGCTGATAAGAATTTCTCAGCAGGCGACCATTTCCCCGCATCTTCTCTGCTCTCTCTTTCCACCCTCCCCTTCAAAGCAATTAGATGTATCTCCCAATGTCAGACAACGGGCAACATAAAGAATTTATGTGGGCATCGGGGCTGCATTTGCGTTCGAGCCTCCATTTTGTTGAGGACGTTCTTCCCTAATTGCCCTCTCTGAATTTAGCATCCCGGGCTCCCCGTCATTACGATGCCATTGAAGTCCTAATGAGTGGAATTGTCATCTAAAAAGACGGCCCCCTTTTTTCCCTGCTGCGACGCCACATTAGCTCCAGACAGCTCATTTCCATTCCCCTGTCATCTCTCTGGCGGTGACGCGCAGTGCTTGAAACTGTTTATTTCCAAATTCAGACCTCCTCCGCGGCAGCCATCGGCTTCAATTACCAGTTTTCCTGAGCGGAGCCATCAGGCAGTCTGACACCGAGGTCCAACCTAATTCCCACCTTCTCCAAAGTCAAGAGCATAATGTGCAGATAAAAAAGGTGGAAAATAGCCCGCTGCTCATTAGCATGCTGCGCTTGTCTGTTCATTTGCGCCGCCACGAATGAAAGTTCTGACACTCGGCCTTCTGCAATATGAGCCCGGCGCTCTTCAGACGGCGCAGTGTCCTCGTCGCCGTGGGCGAGGTCACTGGGGAGAGGCGCGCGGCGGTGACCTCGATGGCCCCTGCTGCTGGTCGCGCGGAGGTGGCGGTGGTGGTGGCTGGGGGGGAGGGGATGAGGGAGTGTGAGGGGTGTTGATTCTGGGAACCCTCTCATTACCTGCTGAATCAACATATCACGGCCATATTTGGGACGGTGGTGCGAGCAGGCTGGAATTGTTTACGAGTGTCTTTAGCGCGGGCCAAAAGCCAGCGCCGGTGGGGCCGTGACCACACTCATTAGCCCGAGACCCTGGCGATTAGATGTTATCTGATACGTTGCTATCTGCCACGGCCGCATGACCAGGCCACTGGCCTGCATTGGCCCAGGCCCATTATCACCCTCTCTTTTCCTCCCACTCCTGCTCCCCCTCTCCTTTCTCTTCTACACTCTCTCTCTCTCTTCCTCTTGCTCTCCCTCTCTCACCATCTCTCTCTCTCTCTCCCCCCCCATTCCCTATGAATGTATCCATTAGCCCGGCGATGTGTAAATTGTTTTCACCTGCACCGCAGGCAGATGGGAGGAAATGTGGCCGCTGCATGATTTTCTATGCATGAGCTTTCTAATCAGCCTCAGAGAAACATGAATCCCCTGCTCCTCATGGAAATAAAAAACTAAGCATCAAGCCTTCCCCCTCTCTTTCTCTCTCTTCCCCTCTCTCCCTCCCCCCCCCCTCTCTTTCTCACTTCACCTCTCACTAGCACACATACACACACAAACACACACCAGTGCACACAATTTGCAATCAATATGCATGCAAAGTTATAAGGATATTGGAGCAGGGGTTGGCGATGACAGAGTTCATCATATGAGCTTGCCTTATATAACTGTGATGGCTTAATACAGATGGATGCAGGCCTTGGACAGATCCCAGCTGTCGCAGATGGAGTTTGAATAGTGACAGGTGAATTGGAGGATAATTTGACCTGGGAGACAAAGCTCCCCATAAGCACAATTTCCAGAGCTGGTGTCAGCTGAGCCTGACCCTACGTGAGGGAGAATGTAAACACATCCGTTAGACACACACACACACAGAGCGTTTAACAAAAATAAGTACTTACTGCCAACAACCTGATGTGCTGCATGACCTTTGCCCTTTTAAAGGTGAGGTCATAAAGTCAAATGGGCCATCCAGTGACAAATAATTTGACCTTCATACAGGCTGAGATGGAGGAGAAAAAATGGTCTGATAGTTGACTGGTAAATGGAGAGGTAAGAGAACATTATGAGAGTAATTATGTTTGAAAAAGGATGTTTAAAACATAGTATGGATGAGAAATACTGATATTTGTTGTACCTTCTGCCTGATTTGTTTCATGAACATCCTAATGCACATTCATAAATATGAAATAACTGATGAGTCAGCATCTTAGCGGTTGTAGTCTTTAGGACTTTAATTATTTAATGCCAGGACACATATCAACATGTTAAAGGTACACTATGCAAGATTTTCACCTTAACGAAGCCAATTTGATGGTAAAAAATGAACTTGTAATAGGTGAATCGTTCACCTAGCATAGCTATACAGTATAGACATAGTGAGTCGCTACCAAGAAAACCAGCCATGCCACTTCAAGAACGGCAGCCTGACAGATCTCATGAGAATTGTGAAACATTACCTTGTCATACCTTCTCTTTGGATATGGATTGTGCCTGTTGTTAAACCTCCACAACAAAAGCATTTTCGTTGTGGGGGGATAAGTCATGAAAAGTTTTCTATTTACAACAGCAGAGTAAAATATAAATATATCGCGACTCTAGACGGAGCTCTACAGTTGCCAAAAATACATAAACCTGCATAGTGTGCCTTTAAAGCAACACAATGTAGTTTAATTTTATTGTAAAATGATGGCTATATGTTAAACTGAAGAGTAATGGCAGTACAAAATCATTTTGATGCTACACAGGATTACAGTAAGGACAATGGTGTCCCTGGCATTGCATGAATGCCTGGTATTGCAATGTGTGCAGATTGGTGTTGCTGATCAGACCATGACCCTTTTTGTCGGTTTTAGGATAATGGTACCCCCTGCATTAAAGGTGCAGTCGGGAATTGTACACGATTTCAAGCCCATACATTTTTTTTTTCACATTCAGCAATCATTTCCTCACAACCGCTAGCTGCCCATTCCGTGAGTAAACTGTCAAAAAATGTAGTCTCTGTAGGCAGCTCAGGCTCCGAAAACTGGAAATAAACAAAGTTGGGGCAGCCTGTCCCCCAAACAAAACCAAAACCATTTTTCTCTGGGAATACTGGAAGGAGGGGTGAGCTACCACTATGGTGGGTTTCGTTTGGTCCTTGGTTAAAATATAGTGTACATTGTTTTGGACAAAATTGCCTTATAAATTTAAACATAAATATAAAGATAAACAAACGCAACTTACGCGACAAAGACAACTTATCTACACTGTGTTCTTTTAATACCTGGTAACATATCAACACCTAATGCATTTAAATAGACAGCATCCATGATCACAACAGTTTCTTCTGACTGGTATGACTTAGGTAGGTCACATTTGACAGGCCTGATGTGAGTGAACCCAGAGTCTCCATGCCTTCATGCCCCTCTGCCTTTATGCCCCAGGGCACTGGAACCACACAGTGCATTTTCTCTTGTTGACAGCTGTCACTCATTCAGAGGTTGTGTGGTGTGTGTGTGTGTGTGTGTGTGTGTGTGAGTGTGTGTGTGTGTGATTGAAAGTGTGATTGCACATGTATGTACAGTGTGTGTGTATGTGTGTGTATGTGTGTGTGTGTGTGTGTCTGCCTGCCATTTCCTACTCCTGCTCTTGTATAAACAGATTGACACAGAACGCATCTACTTGCTTTGGTGTGATGAATCACGCATTGGCCGCATGAGCACAAGAACCACCGAAACAAAAACCCACTGTGCACTTGTGGCTCTTTGTGCTGCAGATACACACTGAACACGATTGTCTGCCCAGACAGCACTCAAGACTGAACCGTGAGTGTGTTTGTGTGTGTGTGTGTGAGAGAGAGAGAGGAGAGAGAGAGAGAGAGAGAGAGAGAGAGAGAAAGAAAGAAAGAGAGAAACACAACAAAGACAACAGCATCTGAATGCCGTGATACAGCAATAAATGCTCTAAAGTGGGGGAGTACTATGGTGACATGCTGATCCGATCACTTGTAAAATGCACTTCAATGCTATTCAAATATTATTACAAAGTTGTTATCATGTTACAACACACTTTAAGTACAAGCAGTGTTATGCCCGTGTCATAATGACACATCAAATTTCTCAATCACAGAGTTTTAACAAATGCTATACCTTTATTAATAGATGTATTCAACTTTCAATAGATACATCATGTGGCAGTTTTTACATTTGAGAACTTTTTGCCCTCACGTTGTAGCCTATATCTCTATTTATTTCAGGCTTGAAGGAGAAAGTAAACTCCATTTCCCAATGTGTGATCTACATAACATAACACCTGTTCATCTTCACAGCTCACTGATGTTATTGTTTACACTAGTTCAGAGCAACTCTCAATGCTCAGACATTTAATTTAGCTCTATGGGCTACACATATTCACATAACATACAGTACAGGTACAATGAGATAAATAATATATTCTGTGAGATGTTTGTGAACATCTGTGTATTAAAATGTCTTACATTGCAGATAAAAAAAGAACATTAATATCTCAGGCATAGTTCTGCCATATGTCAAAATAGACAATTTTTCCAATTGTAGTTTTCTTGCAATGTTAGTATTAGGATACAGTTCAATATCTGACATGTTTTTTCTTCTGTACATTCAAATTTCACCACTTGTGCACTAAAAGTGAAAATTGAGATACAATATCACATCCGCATTGTCGGAACAGATCCCTTTTCCATGGTAATCTATAAATGGCCCAAAGGTGAAAAATTATTCCATGTGTTGATGTCCTCTTGAAAGTTTCAATAAGATACATACCTAACTATAATACCTACCTAATACATACCTACATAACCTAAGAATATACCTAGGTTACAAAAACAGTGTAGAACTTAATCAATGTACTAATTGCTTGATTTATTCACCCCATTAAAAATGAACTCCAAGGTAAGCAAAAACACTGAATGAGAAGATTAAATCAATATCCCATTTAGGGACAACAAAATTGTTCATTGTTTGGAAAAAATATTCTCCCTTTCATCATTTTTCCCTCTCACTCATAATGGGAAGCTTTCACACCACAGTGTTTTCAGACAGATTTCAAAAGCAGGTTACCTGACTATGACACTGCATGCTTTTAACGGAGTACTTTCAATTCAGATCAATTAAGTTCAATTAAACTGCTTTACATTCACTGGAGCATGTTGTCCAAAGGCATTAGAAATTATCTGTCATAATTACCCACGATGAGATGGCCATACAGAATGTGTTGTCTTGAAATTAGATGGCTGCCATACCAATTCAAAATGTATGAGCAGCTCTCTACATAGTAGTCAACTTTGAATCCTCTTTATGAAGTAGAACAATTACTGTCATTGGCAAAGGTGACAGCGTCTTGACATTTGTTTCTGAGACAGGCTGTGTCCAATTCCCCCTTAATCTTGGGCTCTAAAGAAAAGCTTTCAGAAACTCACTCTCATCAAGCCCCCCACTCCATGTTACTTTATTAACTTTCCTTGCCACAAATTTAAAAAAAGAGAGGATTGTGCACCTTTTTATCCACTTGACAGCACTTAACTAATTGCTTCCTCTGGCACAAACACACACATACACACACACACATACGCATGCGCACACACACACACACACACACACACACACACACACACACACACACACACACACACACACACACACACACACACACACACACACACACACACACACACACACACACACACACACACACACACACAGTATGACACAAACATTTCGTCTTTATAACTAAAGGTTCATTCTGGTTCAAGGACTCATTTCTTAAACAACAACAAAAAATAACACTGAAATATTTCAGTATTTTTCAAGTACAGATTATAAATGTGCATGTGCCTACACTATGTTGAACAAAATTACTGTATAGTTTATCCCATCATTCACTCACAGAGGAAAGTATTCTTTTTAGTTATATTTAAATGAAATAAGAAAATATCCTTCGCTATTTACGATGCAGAGTATGCATATAAAAGGAGTATTAAAAACACTTGGCTTATACTACAATGTGATCTGCCTGATCATTTGGGCAGATCCTTTTATACATGTGTGTCAAAATGAATCCTCAATGATGCTAACTACAAGTGTCCATTTGTTGAAATGATGATAACAGCTTGGTTAAATTCATGTTCCTGATGGTATAAGCCAATTATATAAACAAGTGACCATTGAATTAACACAGAGAACTTGAAAGCTTTTATATTCTGATGTAGAATAAATTCAGAGTAAAAATTAATTCATCTAATTTGCAATTTCAGTGGGACTCGCTTGAGCCTAGTACAAACAATGTACTCAAACAGATATTCTTCTTGAGCATTAGAACATGATTCCTGGGTCTATTATTGAGGATGTCCCTTTATTTCCAATATTTATTGTGCATTAGAATGTCTTTGTATAGATTAAAACATCTAAGTGAACAAAAAACTACTATACTGAATAGTCTCCATTGTGTGTTTACTACAATAGGAGACCTGAAATGTTTCTCTCTAGACCTATTTTTGCATTGACCAAGGTTTCGCATTAGCCCCAGACATACAGTACTCCAGCTTTGTAAAATGTAAATGCTCACAAGCAAACCACAGAGGTGAGAAGCAGCCATAAAAAACAAGGACTGTGATATACCAGCAACAAACGCAAGATAAAATAATAATAATAATAATAATAATAATAATAATAATAATAATAATAATAAATGTTTTTGTCTTCACTACAAAGCCTCAGTCCTACGAGCTGTTCTAAGGAGTTTCCATGAAGATAATTTGGAGGCTATTTGTACAAGTTGTTTATCAAATTATTGAAGGCACAGATGTTTCTGACTGGTTTCCAGCTGAACCGAAGCCCTGGCAGGCACAGGAGCAAATGTCTGAAGGAATCATTTGCGATGTGCCCAGAATATCAATTTAATTTACTGCTGTTAATTCATATGCAAATTATGACCTCTGTTAAGCCATATCAATTACCCTACATACAATATCTAAAGGACAAATGGCTGCATGAAGGAAAAGAACATAACACAATATGTACTATATAAATTAATAGAGACAGGAGATGGAGAGACTTTTCTATGCATATATAATGTCATTTTAATTCCTCATATTGAAACACATTAAAATTACTTTATTTTGTGGTTCCTTTGTTCAGGTTTTTGCACTTTGAATGTTCAGTTTGTTTGTCTTTCATATTTATTTTCACTTGCAGAAAGACATGTATCATTGCAGATCAATACACTGAAAATAAAAAAATATATAAGTAATGTGACAATATTGTGTGAAATATGATTATGCAAACAATATTTAACTCCATTGCCTTATTTGTGAAATGTCTAATAATTCAACATTCTGGCCATCATGACTAAATGTTATGGGGATTGATCATTTTCACTGTGTGCAGGTTGAACTGTACTTAGAGCTCCACTGCAGCTATCACTTTCCTCATCGCTCCAGAAGCGCTGCCATTCAGCTCTCTGCAGAGCAAACAAAGAGCCCAGCAACAATATCAATTATACATGCAGGAGGCAAACAAGGGGGTTTATTCCCCAACAAACAGCCTCACAGAGGGGACCTGAATGGAAGACATTAGCATGTGAAAAGGACAGCAAAACTCTGTGGTTCAACAGCTAAAGAGCAATTTGATGGGGCTGGAATTTGGGAAATTGCTTGATTAGGGTCTGCATTTGGAGGGTTGACAATTACAGCATCTCGGCTGGGAAACATGGAACTACACCACACAGAGCAACACCAGTCAAACCACAGCACAACAGACAAGAGACCATGCCTTATGCATGAATTGTATACACCCAAACTTGCTAAGATGTTAGTAATAGAAGTTCAAATTATGTCTGAGATGTGCATGTTTATACAGTATATCAGGACAAGATAAAGATCAACACAAACTCATATATAATTGTGCAATCTATGGTTAAGAGATATTTTAAGATATTCTTCAAGTGACTCTCTTGCCAGATGTAAACTACTGCACCAGCATTTTCTGTTATTGACAGAATGTTAAGGTTATGACTGGTTATGTGCACTCAACATAAAACTTTAATCTAAATGGCATCAATAAGTATATATTACTTTTACTTTATTGCATGAATCCCGTATCATGAGGATTTAGGATAGTTAAAAATGAGGTTTCCTTACAAGACCACTAGTGTAGAAAATATAGATAACACAACTGGACAATGGCAATTACTTTACTGTTTGAAATTCCGTCAGAGCAATAGTATTTGTAGGTGCAAGTCTTGGAAAATTGGAAGGGTTAAATGGAAAGCGCTGAGCATCCATGGTTGTTGCAGAATGTCAGACAAGGAGCTTTGGATAAATGAGGTCCCACTTCTCTAAGTCGCTGTCCAGGCATGAGAGGGAGAATGAAAATCGTGATGGCTGTAGCAGAGGAAACAAAATCTTGATTGGCAGCCAGCAGTCTAACCCCTGCATCCTTGACAAAGTCCTTCACTCACCTACTCTGCCTTGAGAGACACTTATCTTGGAATAAATGACACCAAATCCCACCATGGTTTTGCACTGACTTTAGGTATTAAAGCTATAGATACAAAAACATGTTGAAAATGTCTAATTTGCTGCTCCATGTAGGTTACCAACTATAAAGAAAAATAAGATCATTTTTATCTTAGTAACTTTGTTTGTTATAACCAGTCACATCTTTTCAGCAGAAAAGGGAAAAAAAATCAAAGACCCTTGCATCCTGTAGGTGACGGCACAATGACATAATTTCTCCAACCTCTTTGTGATAGGCTGTCAACACAAACATCAGGTAACTGGGTGGGTACAGGATAATCATCATATTTTAATCTACTTGGAGTAATTAAAATGTATGAGTTCATTTAGTAATTGCCTGGCCAGGGAGGACCTTATTTTCATTAATTAATCCATTTGATGCAGCCAATTACATGTAATTTGCACAAAAAATGTTTGGGACTAATTGAAAATGATCACCTTTGAACTTTGAAAGGATAATCTTTAAGAAGATAAAATGTACCAACATTTGTGTATAAACTCAGCACACACACCTGTATCGACATATCCACTATTTTTCATAACAACAACAGCAACAATAACATAATAATAATAATAATAATAATAATAATAATAATAATGTTTTATCTTTATTTTCATATTTTGTGGCTCAAAGTGGAGGGGGCCAATTAAGAAGATATTAGGCCTAAGTATAGTTTGGTATAGGCCTATTCACTTATTTTTGTTCTGGGAAAACCGAGGGCTCGTTCTCCTATCAGTTAATGTAGTGTAGCCACCCTATGGGGCAAGTCAATCACCAAGTCCACATGGTAGGAATGTTTTCAAGAAGGGCATTATGGGTAGCTGTCTGTATGGCAACCGCTATCAACCAATACACTATCAAGGAGCATGTACTGCTAGATGCTAAGAGGCACAATGGCTTTTTGCAACAATGAGTACTTTGAGAAAATTGGACATATTCAAGAGAACATGCACGACATGTAAGTGTAAATGACAAATTATTATTTCAGAGTGAAGTGAAGTGGAGTTGGCCCTGTTTGAGACAGCGGGCTAACGTTAAAGTTTTTTTTAACGTGGTAACAATGGCTAGCTAGCTAGCTAACTCATTTTAGAATGTAACGTTAGCATGAAGAGGCAACACAGCAATGTTAACGTTAGATGCTATGGGTTGTTACGTCCAAGTTACAACTGGCTAACATATACGTCGCATAGAGACAACACTACTAAAACACGTTAACGTTACCAGTGAGACGAAAGTAGAAAAGGAATTGCTAACGTTATCTTGTTTAGCCATAACTTTACGGACACATCTAACGTCAACCTCGCTAGCACGCTAACGCTATGTTATAACGTTACTCAATCTTGAGTCTTGAAAAAGCTTCGACGTTGACGTTTGACAGTGTCGTGTTATTGCTCGTCACTGCAGACGAAACACTATTTTATATAAACGTTGTTATTCCTAACAAAGTTAACGTTAAGCTGAACATTGCTAACGTAGTTTTGCTAACCAAGTGATGATATCAAGGTCTGATATAATGATAACGTGAACGATAGAATGGTAAGACTCGCGTGCCAACATTGATAAACTTCTAACGTTGACAAAACTAAGTCTATTAAGTCTAAACATTAACGTCAAAGCGGTGCATTTAAGTAAGCTCTGCAACCTATGTATAGCTAACCTACAAACTTTACTGAGGTGGTAACTTTAAAGCCTGAAATCAACCAGATAACGTGACCTAACATTCGTTTGTTCAAACTAACACAATGGTAGATTCATGAAATATGCTCAGTCTTTAACTAACGTTACTGAAATGAGCTACAGTCATACATACCATTGCGAGCTAGGTGCAGCAAGACTCTAGCTTTGATCTGTTGAGCCTGTCAGCTAACGTTAGCTAGCAGTTCATCTGACAATTTCAGGAAAGTTAGAATAGCACAGCCACAGACTCGATTCTAATTCAAGGAATTTTGCTCAAGGTTCTGTTGTTTGGGTTATTTCGCATGTCTCATGAGCTATCGGTAGTTACTTAGGCTACATTCTTGTCCTGTATGTAAAAGGTCATAAACTATGTTGGTGCATTTGTAATGCAATATTGCAATTTGTAATATTGTGTTAAACTTGTAGGGAAAAGAGGAGGCTTGAACTAGAAAGAGATCTGTTTTCCTACTGCAGGTCTGACCAACGAGTGTAAGTAGACTACCATATCTGTTGTTTGAGGTGGTGTGTGTGTGTGTGTGTGTGTGTGTGTATATATGGAGGGTCGCACTATCAACTGATACAGGACTGCTGTCTTGTAGATGCTATTTATTTCTCCTCAATTTAACACTTTAAGACTTAGGTACTTCTAATGTACAGTACAAACAGTACAGTTTAATAGAATTTGTACAGATCTGGGGTTTACTTTGGACATTAAGGTTATGCATGATGGGAAAAATACTAATGAAGTCATGAAAATATAGGAATGTACTTATTTCATACCATTTGGATATTATTAATTTATTGAAAAGTCTTGCAAATGTGGATAGGTGCACTTGCCTTGTTTATGAAAAGAATATTTTTCTCTGGTAGTGCACAGTTGAAACATGCCAAGCTGCGGCGTTATCTCAAGGAGATCTCTGTGAAAGAGGAGCAAGCCAAAGCAAGAAATCGAGAGCTTCTGAAAAGTGTGGATTCAGTTGCATCACAAGTGGATCGCCTTTGGCCTAATCGCAGCTCACTGCATCACATGAAGGTAACATAGCTGTCATTTGGCAAATAATTAGGCTATGTGTATTTGTAGGATATTTTGGTTGGAATATTGCATGTAATTGTGTATTAATGTAATTAAAGTATGTGTTAAATACGTCACATTTTGGCAAGACAGTGAGCATTGTATCACTTTTTCTGAAGCACATGCCATTCACATCTTAATTTGGCAGTTTTTAGAAATTAATGCCCATTTCCAACATGCTGCAATTGCTGGCACTCCAGTTCTTCCATTTTATCAACACACACAAATGAGGAAAGGAAAAACAATGAGCGTGTCAGATTATCACTTAAAACTGAACAGTGCTCAACGGCTAAATATCAAATTAACAAAATTGGTTAATTACACCCCAGCCAAATTAATTGGTCCAGCATTGAGATGCTGGAATATTTTTTTCTCCTCTTCCCTAAGGAGAGAGACTTCTTTGCCTAATAATTTGGTGTTTATGGCGTGTTTTAGTATTTTCTTAAAATAAGATCATAATAATCTTACTAAGAATGCTTCTGTCTTTGTAAGATTATACATGCCTTCATCCAAATTTACCAAAATGTTCTCAGGCTTATAGACACTGGAGAGCTTTTCCTCTCGGATTGAGAGTGCCCTTGTATGAGCCAAACTAAATCAATCCTATGTTATTTTACATGTAAATTGGACATGATACCAATTGGAATTTTATAAATATGCTAACTCTTAATTGCTTTAAAACCTGCATCAAACTTTTAAGGTAACACCATTACATTTTGAATGAATTCATTTTGTACAATTTCCTTAAACATTCTGATGAAGTGTCATATTCTCCCAATTATCGTTTGCAGTGTTTTTCACAGGGGATATTGGAGACTTTTTTGCCATAGCATGTGCATTTTCCAATATGTACGAACACACACACACACACACACACACACACACACACACACACACACACAGAGAACACATGGAATTAACTGGAAGATATTTATCAGTTTCATAATGATCAGCTACTCTGGCACTTTTGGTTATCAGCAGCTAAAAAAAAAAAGAAATACTGCATTTGGTCATTTTGATAAACTAAGCTCTTCCTCATGGACAACTGTTATTATCTTGTAGAAATGGCCTGGGATGCTGGAGTTAATCCTTATGCCCTCACCACCACCATTAGACTGTTTAATTGGAGTTAGGATTAGGGCAGTCAGTGTGGCTACTCAGATAATTGATTAAGAGTCTTGGCAGGCTGTATGGAGAACCCTCACAGGAGGAAAGCGGTGCTGACCGAGTCTCTTACGGCTGGAGTAAAGCGACAAGCTTATTCTCTCAAACTAATGTGTTTGCAGAGAGCCTAGAACTACTCACCTTAAGCACAAATGATTTAGCTATTGAATGTTTAACTACAAATGGAACAGAATTACATCATATTTTTCCCCTCGTTTAGATTTTCTTTTTTTCAGACTTTCTTTTTTCATTTTGTGAAGAAAAAGTAGATTTGAGAAAGATTTATATCTGCAAATACATGAACAGGTCTTCTTTGTATGGTTTTATATTTATTTTTAAATGAGTAACAATACTATTTTCTATTCTGTTACAGATCGAGTGCTGGAATCGAATTTCCAAACTGAGGGAAAATCAGGAGAAACAGAGAGCAATCTTAAAAAAGAAGGTATGCTAGAGCAATGCAATATTCAGTCCTCTAGAAACTGCACCTTAGTAAAAAAATGCTTAGAGCTGAGTGGAATTACTCATTGTGTCGAATAAAAGAAAGAGACCGAGAGAAATGTCTGTGTATTTCTTTGTTCACAGAGTAGAAGAGGTCAACCTACATGATCGGCATGCATTCATGTGTTATCAAAAGCTGTCCTCAAATGTAATTGTTCTGCTCAAATGACCAGTTAGTTCTCCTTTGAAATGAAACGGTGCAATTTCCCCAGCACTTCTTATCTTTTAAGCACTGAGAAAATACCTATCCGTGCGGATGCTTCCTGGAAACATGATCCATTTCCAAAGGATATTTGCTACACATAGAGGAGATTGGCTGATGATGCAGCGCTAAACATTAAAGACAACGAAAAACAACAGGGAATCTAAATTCCCTCAGTCTGCCTCTTTTTCCTTATTTCCTCTGTCTTTTCTGGCCTAGGCTAAAGTCCTGCTATTATGCAGAGCGCTCAGAAGGAGTGTGCGTTTTAGCAGCCAGCCTATCTGCTGCAGCACAGGTGTCTAATCCTGCTTCCCGCGCCTGCTCAGTCTGTGTAGTTCAAGCCCACGGCCCTCTTCTTTCACTTAAAGCAGTTCAAGCTCTTTCAGATGAAATGTGGAAGACAGCTCATAATAACTTGGAGCATGCTGTCTCGAGCAGTCACTTGTGACTGTGTGTGCTAAACCCCCCACCCCCACCCCCAGCACTGCCAAACCTCACCCCCTTTCCTCCCATCCATTCCTCCCCCACCCTCTTTTTCTCCTTTTCTCACTTTATCTCACAGTCTTTCTCCCTCTCCCTTTCTCTCCCTCCTCCTCTCTCTCACTCTCTCTCTCTGTCGCTCTGTGGCTCTTACTCAGTCTCTCTCACTCTCTCAATTCTCTTTCTCCTCTCTCTCACTCTCTCTCTTTCCATCTCCCTCCTAGCCTGCCGATATTGTAATGAGCAGAGGCGGTAACCGTCACTCCATTATGCATACGAGCCTCTGCTGGCAGTGTGCATGTCCCTCAGGCAGCAGCATTCATTAAGGGGAGCTTACCGGCCTGAAAGCTGGAAACTGATGATAACGGGATATGATTTTCATATTTAATACATTCCTTGGAAGAGCACGCGCGTGCCGCAGATTGATAGAAGAATCAATTGCTACTTTAGTGAAACACTTTCTACTTTGCCCCGCAGCTACCGATGGAATCACTCAGCCAAGAAATTAACTTTTCCTCTCCCCCCACCCTTTTTTTTACCTACATGCCGGATCTGTTGGCCAGGCTGCATGGTTTACAGTGAATGCTATTAAGCAGCTAACTGTTTGGTATTTAAGACTCTTATCAGAAAAGAAACAGCAGCTATGCGTTTTGTTATTATTGTGTGTGTCTGTGTGTGTGTATGTGTGTATGTGTGTGTGTGTGCTTGTCTGTGTGTGTGTGTGTGTGTGTGTGTGTGTCCCCCACCCACCCACCCCCTGTAGTGCCACTGCAGACATGAATCAAAACTTTAGAGTAAAAGGTGAGATTAAAAGTTAAGACATTGATCATGTGGCATCCCTCTGAGGAGACAGTTAGAGAAGAAGTCTGACCTTGACCCACATGAAATGCCACATACAAAGAAATGTCATTATTGTGAAGACTTTCAAGTCAAATTTGGCAGGAAAAAAAAGCTACTGCAGTCTGGTTTGTGGATTTTGAATTTGAGACTATAACAGAATATGAGTCACACAGACTACTAAAAGCACAGGGATGGAGAAGTGACTTTGCACTATTAAGGACGCCATTCAAAAATAATTTTGTTGAAGTATGTCTTTGACTGTGTAACTTATTCAGAATAAGAGAATATTGTGATTATGGTGTTTACATGAGTTATTAAAAGAATATTCCATTTATATTCTCATTTACTTGTAACACAGCATAGTCTGATTAATTAGTTTATCAAAGTTCTAAACGTTCCTTCCGTAATTGTTTCCTAGGTTTTCTTTTGTGGCAGCCGTGGCCTACTGGTTAGCGCTTCGGACTTGTAACCGGAGGGTTGCCGGTTCGAAACCCCGACCAGTAGGCACGGCTGAAGTGCCCTTGAGCGAGGCACCTAACCCCTCACTGCTCCCCGAGCGCCGCTGTTGTTGCAGGCAGCTCACTGCGCCGGGATTAGTGTGTGCTTCACCTCACTGTGTGTTCACTGTGTGCTGAGTGTGTTTCACTAATTCACGGATTAGGATAAATGCAGACCAAATTTCCCTCAAAGGATCAAAAGAGTATATATACTTATACTTATACTTATACTAACCTTATCATAGCCTGAGCTATACAGCCACTAACATTGATTTCCCTCAAAACTCTTGGCATTTCGACAGTTTCTTCCTCACCCCAAAAGTGTACCTTCATTCTTCTTTTCTAAGGCTGCACAAACATTTCCCGCTCATTTTTTTAAGTGCTAACGGACAGCTAGAGAACCATTAAGAGCGGCTCTCTAAATTTGACAAAATGTGTATTGTTTACATTTATGCACCTTTCCTTTAAAACTCATAGAAGGCAAGAACACAATTAAATATTTCAATCATTTGCTTCAGGCAAACAGCATTGGTTTTCATGGTCAGCCCTACAAGTATAGTTAACTAAAAAAATCCCTACGAAACTCACACATTAACTTTCACGTTAACGTCAAAAACGTTTTTCACTCGTGCCCTGTCTACACCACAGATGCTGTTTGCCTGAATTTACCATGTGTTTGCTTTTACCATATTCTCTACTAAAATTTAAATAGTGTCACACAGGAATATTTTTCCACCCTGACAAATCTAACTTCCTTGCTTGATGATAAGGCTACTTCTATTAGTTAGCACGATAGCGGCTACAACTAAACAGCATTTTGTGAGTGTGCCACTGCCTGGAATAGAACATTGATGTAATTTTTCATTTTTTACTTTTATTATCTTCTTTAGCAGATATTATTAGCTTCATTTTCTTTTAGTTTTTTTTTCTTTGGGTTAATGTAAAATTATTTGTTTCTGTTTCGTTATGTTACATTAGTTGACATTAATGACCCTATAGTTGAATATGCCAGGTACCAGATGAAATGTATGGTTGTCAATAATGTCTGTGTTAAGGAGGAGTGTTTTAGGAGTATTCAGGTGTGTATCGTTGTTATTTCAGAGCAAGGATTTGCCACCATCATCTGCAAAAACTCTTCCACAGCACCAGCCCTCAGTCATCTTCATGGATCGGCCGACCATCGGAGATCCCTGCGTTGATCGTGACACGAGTGTACTCTCACCGTGGCTGTCACACTCGCCGCCTAATCACCACCGGCAACCTTTGCTTCCGAGTGGCCTTTTGAAGGATGCCTGCGTTTCAAAGGCCAGTGCTGGCACAGACTTATCAGATGGCATTCTAGACTTCCTCCAGCTTCCTGATGGTGCCGCTCCGAGCGAGCGTCATGAAAGGAGGACGCCCGGAGTGCCATCTGATTGCGGCTCCCCTGTGAGGGCCGCAGAAGCACCTGCCGAGTCCTCACCTCAAGTGACCTTGAGAGGACCCAAGTCGATCTCGCCTGGACCTGCTCCACAGAGACTTAAGAGGAGCTCCTTGCCACCGTCCAGTTCGCACCAGAATAGTTCCCATGATGCTCCTGTGGACCCAATCTCCCTTCAACGCGACTGTGGAGATGGTCCACTGAGTTCTTTGCACAAGCTTGGCGAGAATTTGGAAATAGCTCAAGGTTTGCTAATTCTTTCTTGTATTGGGCCTGATTGCAACATATTCAAGTTCTGTGATGTATTTTTTTGGCCTACATTATATATTTCAATGAGATGTATGTGCTTGGGTTTGTAACTCTTGTCCATGCAACATTTTGTTCATGCAGGACGTGAGGTGGAATCTAGCCCAGCTCCACCTAGTCCCAGCCTATCCAGTTCCAGTGTTGATATATCGGCAGAGTCTTCTGTGAAGATTGACAGCGACGTCTCAATCTCCATCAGTGATTGTGATCTTCAGAGGTCCGTCAAGACGAGGGTTTCCAGTCTGAGGCACTCAGAAAAGACTAAGGACCTACCCAAGGACAAAACACCACCCAAAGTACCACAGACAACTGTACAAGATGGCTCAGACTGCTCATCTCACAGTTCTGCCACAGACAGGTATGCTACGTCATAGTCATACCTCCTTTGTCATACTGCTCTTTTTGCCTTTTGACTCTCTCTGTGGATGACATTCTCTGTAGAATCTGGAAAGTAAAAATTCCCTGGTATAATGAAAAGAAACATGTTTAGGGTTTGTTGGTGACCTTTTTACACAACCATCTGGCTCTGGTGTTCCTCAACTGAATTGGAGTGTAGGTCCAAGAAGATCTGCTTGATTTCACAAGGCCCCCTGGAGTCAAAATGACCTTTTGTATGATTTCAGCTATTTAAATTGTAGCTCCTTTTTAAATGCAGCAGCAGTAGTTCAGACTTAAATTTATGCAAAATCGTCCAAGCCCAACCAGCCAACACTTCCACCACAGCCGGAAGTACACCAGGGACTATGACAGAAACACATGCAAGGCCGAGCACAACCTCTAGCCTGCAGCTGGAAGGATTTGGGGAGTGTGTGCCTGTCTGTGAAAGTAAGTAAGTAAGTGTGTGTGTGTGTGTGTGTGTGTGTGTGTGTGTGTGTGTGTGTGTGTGTGTGTGTGTGTGTGTGTGTGTGTGTGTGTGTGTGTGTGTGTGTGTGTGAGGCTCAGAGAGAGAGAGGGGTGATGTGATGAGGTAGGTCACGGTCCAGAGGTGCTCTCTTTCTCTCTCTCTCTCTCTCTCTCTCTCTCTCTCTCTCTCTCTCTCCCTCTTTTTTTCGGCTCAGTGGCGGGTGCAACACACCTTGCTGGAAGGGCTCAGGCCTCCCTATCCGACATTATTGCCTTAATCCCAGATAATGCTGTAACCGAGCAATTTTCCGCTCGAGAGACTTTGGGAAGTCCAAGCGGAGGTGACAATTTGCAGACTCCCTAGAGTGTTCTGAAGAACGGGCGTGTGGACAGCACTTTCATGCAAGTGGTCGCCGAGGTGCCATCCCATTTAAAGACATTAGGGGACGCGGCATACTCAGGGCCCCTGTGAAGGCCAGACCAGCAAATCTGACCTCTCTGCACTGATCCGTTTCTCGTCCCACCATACCCTGTCATTACGCTGTGTGTTTTTGCCATGTCTTCTTCACTCTCACGGGCCCCCAAGATCACAGTTTGTGAGAGTCATTTTGTGCTGTGTATCCCATGATGGGAGCACAACCGCTTTTAGCACTCCGTGTACAGTATCAGGCAAGTGAAGTCATTCCAAGCCTTGTGAGTTCCCCATCTCTTTCTTCATAGTGAGGAAAGGAAGTAAACAAGCCTTGCCATTCATCTCTGTCTGCTGTTGCTTCCCCTTCACTTTGACTCTGCATTACCAGAGCAGACAGTAACCTCTACATTACATTACATGTATTAATTTACAATTTTACGTAATTTATATTGCAAGTTTCATTAGCCACATTTACATGGACACTTTTAATACAATTAGAAACTGAATAACGGCTCATTTGGAATAAAAATTCTCATATAAACACCTCAATCGGAATAAAAATGCCTGGTCCGATCAGACTTTTAATCGGAATGAAAGAAGTGGTATAGTCCGTTCCTATTGCGATTGAATAGCCATGTATATGGTCAATCGGATTGCCTGCTGTATCTTCTCAAGAAAAAGTTGGCAACAATGGCTATTCCGATCAAAGATTCTAAAGTGCTTGAGAGCACCTGATCGGAATAGAATGTACCCCATGTAAACAGATGGCACAAATTTTTCAATCGGAATGGATTAATCGGAATGATAAAAAAAAAACTGTCCATGTAAACGTGGCTATTGTCCCCAGAGCAACTCGGGGTTAAGTGCCTTGCTCAAAGGCACAATGGTGGAAGCCCGGAATTGAACCCACAACTTTTCAGGCTACTGCATGCTAGCCCAGGTCCTTAGCCACTACACTACCACCAGCCCTACGACAACCTCTCAGGGACGTCTGTAAATTCTGCTCTTTCGTTTTGTTCTATACTCCACCTCTCCCGAGCAGTAGCTGATGGTTGGGCTGACTGGCCCACAAGGTCAGAGGTCACTCGTCCCTGCTGATGCCCACTCTAAGCTCTTACAGTAGCCGTTACTGGAGGCCTGCCTGTGTCACTTACTGTATAACCATCAGTATGCGGGCTTAGTGTTTGATGTCTGATTACATTTGATTATTAAAAAAATAAATAAATACTTTTGAAATTATTTCGTTTTTGTAAGAAGAAATGGGTTTGGGGAATTCTGGATCTTAGTTTTTTCTGACTAATTCATGTCTCTAGGGTTCTATGTTATATAAGAATTGACTCAACAGTTCTGAAGAATGTAGAGTTTCACTTTATATGAGCCTGCAGAAGTTGCATTGGTCTTTGAAACTGGAATTTGTAGGTTTCAATATGGGACAGAAAGTTGAAGGTCACCTGGATTTTTTTATTTGATAATGCCACATTCAAATACCCTGCATCCTTTGCGTCAGCAACTTGCTCTTGCGCTTTATGACCACAATTCCTACCACCAGTCGTTCATAAATATCTGATAACTAAGTAAAGGGAAATACTTATATTTTTAAACCATGAAGCATAGTAAGCAAAATTCTGCACCACAAAGACTAGCAATAAAAAGTATAAGTATATAAAAGTAAGTAGCTACAGGAGGCTCAATATACTTGAGATGTCCACTTGTTAAGAGAGTGACCTGACTGATGAATCCACCCTGAAATGGCCTCTTTGTCACATCTCTTTCCCCCCACACAAGTGTTGATTGACTCTGCCTATGGTTATAAGAGACTGATTTGGCAGTGGCAGCTGTGAACCTGTGCCTAACCATGGCCTGGTGCTCAGACGAAATTCACTTCTTTGGCTCCCCTTTTTGAGGAGTGCACTGCAGACAAATAAAGCCTGGAGAAAGATGATGACTGTTTCAAGGCCCGCTCTGAAGGGGGAGGTGAGGGAAAAAGGCAGAGCTTTGGCCATGCTACTTCAGCCGCATTGAAGAGGACTTAGCACAGATGGGTTGTGCACTACAGAATGTCATGGATATAATTCGCACCGGCAGCTTAATCAGGATGTTACCAGGAAACAACCTGCCAAAGAGAGGGAGCGATTGTTTGGTGACCTCTAACCTCGGAGCCCATTATAGATTGTCATAAATTCTTTTTGGACCCATTATGTGGCCAGGGCTCAGGATTTGGGCTCAGGGTTTTGCAACGGCCTTTCAAGCAGGGCCACCCAGAGCTTAATACTCGAGAGGAAGGGGAGAAAAGGAGAGAGAGAGAAATGGATTTGCTAAATCCACAGGCATTAGGCATATTTCTCATTTTTGCCATTGCACATGACCAGATTAGAGTCTGTTATCTCATCCCCTATCTTTCTCTTTAAATAAAAGGGGGGTGAAATCACTGTGGCTCTTCTGTTGTGGATTTACCATTATTTGATGATTTAGTTGCTGCCAAACATAAAATTCTGCATCTAGATAGATATGCTTTTCTGTTGGGCTTGAGAGTAAAGTTTTGGCTGCGGGGTAACTTTTAGCTTTATGATACACCAATAATTACATTTTACATCCCTTAACGTGCATTTGTAAACATCTGGTGCATAGGTATATGGTATTCGTCACACATTCGGCACATAGTAATAGATCAAATACTGTGATGATGGTATAAAATTGTGTTTTCTTCCACTCTTCCCTCAGGCTGTCATTAGATGGTCTGTCCTATTTGCTTGACCATATCGAAAGATGTCTGCAAAGCAGCGACAAGGAGGCGTACCATGACCTGGCGGTCAGCCAGCAGCAACTCGGCGACGTGATCAGGTGAGATTTTTCTGCTTCGTTTGCCTGCTATTTGGTCTCATTTCCATGTGGTTTTCACGGCTGCGCTGTGAGATGCGTTAGCCAGTCTTGAAGGGCTCTTGCTTTAAATAAGTGTCATTGGTTGGCACCAACAATGTGCTCACTGTAAATCTTGTTTTCCAAGGGTTTTCTTATTGCAGTGCATTGTCATAGCAACGTTGCTGAGCAGCAAAGAGTGGTTGAATAATTATGTGTGTTTAAAAAGCGTAAAGGTTTACTAACAATCAATAACATTCTTAATTCTGTAGCACCATGGTATTACACCCATATTTTGGGGTGTATATAAAATTGTATTGTTCTGTTTATTTGTGAATATGTTAAGTTATATGACTATGTATATGTAGCATAGGGACCAAATGTACAAATGGTAGGTTGCCCTTTAAAAAAAAACAACAGAAAACATCCATGACATCTCACTAATTTTGCTTATCACACTAGTTCCCACAATATCTTCGATCATATCATATTTACCCATTACTGTATTTCCTTTCCCATACAAAAAAACCCATAAACAAATCAGTGGCCCGGCCATGGCCTGAGGTATCAAGAATCTTCCCCTGTGTCTGATTTAGATGTGGGGGTGTTGGTGTGCATGCATTGCAATAGTGTGCGTGTGTGTGCTTGCGTGCATGTCCGTGCGTGTCAGAAGGGGCTGCAGCTTTGCTCAGAGTCCTGACCGGCCGTCTCCAGCCCCCTGGCTCCATAGCGATAGCGATGGCTCACTCACGCCACTCTATATATTCCGCAGCCTTTGTCAGGGAAAGGCTGCCCTGAATGGAGAGGCACTGCAAGCATGTGGCGCGGTCGCCGTGCAACAGCTGCAGAGGTTGTCATGGAGCACGTCAAAAGGATGCCTATTACCCTGGGAGCTGGTCAGGGCGAACTGGGACTGCACTGAGCAGACACGAATAAGGTACTGTTCCGATAGCTACACCTGGCAATACCTGTGTGAGTACTGGCACATTTTTTATTATTATTATATGTATTTTTATTTTTTTCTGGGATGAGATTTAAGACTGTCAGCTTTAAGGTAATGGGATTGACGCCTGGTTAAATTTTGTAGTATGTTGTATTAAAGTGAAAAAGGTTAATGGCTTGGCTAACATACATACCTTACCGTAGTGACCAGTTAATATAGTGAGTTACGATCAGCTGAATTTTTTGTGGTGTATTTTTGTGGTGTAGAGTTGGGGTTGCAAAGTGTGTGACCTCCCGGGATTCCATTTGCTTTTATGACTTTAACTGGAATGGCTGCTGTAACTTGCTGGAGTTTTATCTCATTAGTCAGAGGGGTGACCTTTCTGGAACACCTTACAGCTGCTGACTGTCAGGACTCCCACACATTAAAAATTCCCTGGATGCCATTTGTCCCTTATTTCTGGATCCCATCTACTCTGTAATTTTTGATGCCTCAACCTTTGTCCACTATGACAAATTAATTATTTGTGCTCTTGTGTGTCATGTGTACTGTTATAACAATGTGTGCTCATGTTAAATCAGGTCACTGCAGGTCAAGTGTTAAAATGTATAGGCCTACATTCCAGTTTTATAATAGGATCCGGCCACATTTATAATGCCTTTTTATGCATTTTATGCAAAACCTCACCACACTTGTGAAGTTAATATGCACATCAGAAATGACTCATGGATTTGAATAGGCCATTTCTAAATATTATTTTTTGAGGGCTTGCAAAGCATGGATAGCTGATTTGAGGGGTCTGTCATTTAGACAGCTCAGGACACTCCTCTGATGCTACCTCCCTGACGCCACTGTGTCATGTTGACGTTTTCCCATGGGCCTCCCCTCTCTGACAGGTCATGCCTGCCGGCTGACAGTGTTCCCCTGTGGGACCGCTGGCTCCGCCACGCCCTGCTGCTGAGGAAGCTGGATGTGCTGACCTGCGAGGAGGTCCTGCAGGTCTTCACCCCTGTCCTGGTCCAGCCCAACGCCCCGTACACAGACAAGGTAGAACTTTGTAGAATTTCCAAAATAGATGCTAGTCTTAAGTTGCATGAAGCCAGGCGTGGGCTTTCATTGAAAGGCATCCTAAAGTGAGTCTGTTGGTGTTTGTGTGTGTGTGTGTGTGTGTGTGTGTGTGTGTGTGTGTTTGTGATTGTGACAACAAGCCATTGCAGACAGGATGCCTTTGACCAAAGCTCAATGCATTTTTTTTAAATAGGTAATTCCAAATAATGGCCTACTAACTTGTTAATTGCTGTATTTGATTTGTTCAGATATGATATGCTCACCCATATATATATCCTAAACTATCTATGACTGACTAAATTATCCTAACAATGTGTACAGGAGTATGTGAGTACATTTTCTGGTCCAAGTTTTAAATAATTGGCCTAAAACACCCTTTCATTTCCTCTGAAATCTGAACTGGCTGTGATACGCAAGTGTGTCAGCCCAGCAAATACCCTGAGCTCCCTCAATGGGTTTTTAATGTGACCCTGTCCTGATGGAGAATTGTCGAGAACCATAGCTAAAATGAGAGAGTGAGCGCAGTCTTTCCATTGAAAAAGGCAGACACAGGCAGGCCTGGCTGCCCAGAGAGGAGAGATTATGCTTACACTGCAGCTTGGAGGCTGTGGAGACATTATCATTCAGTAAATTAAATTCAACCCTCCCTGAGTTTCAAACTTGGACATATGAGGCTAAATTGCCTTAAATCCTTGGAGAGAACGAGAATGTGGCCATTCTGCTGCAAAATTTGTAGCAGCCTGCCATAACCTGAGGGACAGCCAGTGAGGCAACAACCACCAACAATGTTGTATGTTTGTTTTTATTATTAGAATTGTCATTCTATGTCTTCTATGTCTACTTGTACAATTAACGTTCATTGCCAATAAAGCATTCTTGAATTGAATTGAGATGGAGAGAAGACCATAGCTAAAATGAGAGAGTGAGGTGGAGAGAGAGAGAGAAAAAAGGGAAGAGAAGAGAGGAGGAAAAAAAGAGACAGGCTGTAGAGCTCTTGAGAAGATGAAGCAACAGAGAGGTAGCCTGACGAGCCAGACCCACATTAAAATGTAGGGTCTGGACACTCACCGTTCGCAGTGCTCAGTCCGAGGGGCGGGATAATCGGTTGTCTTTCAAATTCCCTCTGCACGCAATAGGACAGCGCTATGAGTCCCATGTGTTTTTCCACCAGCGGAGCTAGTTGGCTAGTTCAAACTTTTGCCAAATTAAAAAAAAGCTTAACTCGTGTCACACTGTTGGCCAACAGCAACATCCATCTTATTTGTTTTCAAGTAGCAGGGAATTCAAGCCAAACCGTTGCAACTCTGCCATCAATCATTATGTTAAGCCCGCCTCTATACGACTCTATACACGATTTGATTGGCCTGATAGAAGTTTAATTTTTCGAGCTCACAAGCCAACGGAGAGTTGTTAGACTAGCCCTGGAAGCAAATGTAATTTGCTGCCGCTAGGGTGCGTCTAGATTTCTAGGCTAACAGAGAAGAAGAGTGGTGCAGAAACGCTGATGGCCAAGGACAGAAAAGATGGAGAGTGAAAAGACTATTTTTATAAACCGCTAATTTTCTTTTACACACACACACACACACACACACACACACACACACACACACACACGGCAACATTACACACAAAGTTGTACCATAGATTGAGGGCCTACACAGCACTGATCTCATTTGAATATGTAAGTGCATGTATAGTATTAAAAAAACCCGTATATTCTTAAGGGCCACTGAATAGATAATACATTTTAAAGGTGATTTGTGTTCCTCTTTCAAACATTTCTGAAATGTGTGATCCAAGAGCTCACAGTAGGGGCCTATTTAAGCGACAAATATATCCACCCACAAAACAAAGCAACGAAAGCCCAAGCCCAATGATTGCTTTTTTTTTTTTAATCTGAATTTTAAATGAGTTTTCTTTAAATAACTGAAACAGGTCTGCTTTACAACTGGTAGATAACAAAACACCCTTTTTCCCCCAATGTGCATTTGAAGTGTTTTTCCGTGGTGAAATCGTGCCGATCTTGGTCGTGTGTTCGCTGCATTAGTGCTCGTTAAATAGTTGTGAGCGGCAGCCTTAAGACGAGTGCAGGCCTTTGATGAGGAGAGGGTCTGTATCTCAGATTGTGGCGACTGGGCCCATTGATATGCTTCAATAAAAAAAGACAGCGAGAGAGAGAGAGAGGGAAGGTATCACTATCCTCAATCTTAGCCACTCATTATTTCTAACATCTCTGTCTAATTGTGTGTCGTCCATCTGCAAAAGAAGTAACAAGTGGACGTGAACAGGAAAAAGAGACATTCCTCTCTGGGCTAACCCACTCCTCTACATCTAAAGTCTCCCTCTACACGCTTGGAGTGTTTCGTGTTTCACATTCTCTTTCATAATGTGGAATCCATTCAATATAAAAGAACTACGAAAGTACAACTTCATTGCTTTTCCTGTTAGACATAGCCTATGTGCTGGATGCTGGGTAGACAGGGGGCTCCCATCCACCCTGGCCTGGCTCCAGACGGTGTGAGGCCAGTTGTAAATGGCGTGCTCTTTTAGGCGGAGGTGCTGCTGAGAGCACTCTTCAACGACGCCCCTCTGGACTTATCTTCGACCCCATCAGACAACGAGGACTCCTCCTCGGCTGGCTTGCCTTCCATTGTGGGCGACAGCGATGACATCCAGCCTGAGAGGCCGGCCATTCAGAGGCCATCTCTCAGTTTAGCCATGCACGGTAAGGGACATCACTGCTACTTATGATTGCAAACCCAGTCAGTGATCATTATGTTAGTGTCTGATATTATGGTCATTGTTGTCCACATGTGAAAGCCATAAATGGAAGTTAGAACTATACAGTAGTTTGTTTAACAGAACCAATACACAGACAGGATTTGCATGTTGATCATTTAAAGGTGCCATGTGTAAGAATTGAGGTAAAAATATCCAAAAAATGAGCTACACGCATCAAAAGAAGGAGAAGAAATAAGGGCGATGATGTCATTAAAAAAATGGCAAGGTATAGTGCTGCAGAGATATCAACCAGAATTAGCATGCTATATTGCTAGCCACAGCCCGACAGGTGTCATAATACCAGCTTCGGCCATGGGAGGCGGTATGCGGGCAACAAAACCGCCAGCCAAACTGCAATACACGTTTCTCGGTTGTTACTCTAGGGTAGACCAACTCACTTTCTGGGGGTATACTGCCCCCATCTTTGATGGAATGTGGAGTATGAATTAATTTTTTGGCGGATATTACACATGGTAACTTTAAACATAGGGCCATAATTTGAACGATGGGTTAAATGCAAAGTCTAACTGAAGCTAATTTAAGAACTGGACAAAATCTATTTGCTAGTTTAACATCATGGGCAAGACATTAAAATGCAAACATTGATGAGTCAGCTCAATGATGCCGTATGCCACACAATAGCTGTATTTCATGCACAAGAGACTTTGCACTTTGCCCACCAAACAAATTAGGGCCCTTAAACAGATAACATATATACTTTCCCATATGTTCTCACATGAAATTAGATTAACGCTTCATGTGAAATGCTGACAAGAGGAACTTCCAGTCTTCTGCAAATAAACACTGTTGTTTATCACGTAGAGAGGATAACAGAAGCAGAAAATACGTCCACTCATCTATTGCCATAACATTTGGTGAGACAGGAAGTCAGTGTGGTGAGACAGGAAATCAGTGTGGTGAGATGAGAGGTCAGTACAGTGCAGTGGTGAAAGCAAAGAGCCCTGTACTCCCTACCTGACCAGGTGCACAAGTTGGCATATTCAGCCAGAGCCAATGTTTGTTTTGCATTAGGTGCACTGGTAGAGTAAAAATAGGTTATAATGGTTGTGGGTAATGGACATTGCTATGTAGAAACATAATATTAACAAACAGTTTCTTCGGGGAGAAAACAAATGAATAACTCCTTAAGCCTGTAGAGTGACATTCATGTCCTTAATACTTTTCCCATATTTGTTGACTAGAATTGGTGTTTCTTTTCATTGATCTTAGCTGTCTTCATCAGTCTGTGCTAAACAATGATCTGAACGTTCTTACCGTTTCTCCCTCTCTCTCTTTCTCCATCTCTCTCGGTCTCCTTTCTTCCACAACACTACTGAGCTCTGCTTTTTCTGCCCCCTTTCTTCCAGGAGTACAAAGTGGTGAAGAGGAGAGTGCTGACCAGGGCTCGTTGGAAAGTATCCCTATTAGAGGTAAAAAGGCAGAGCGGGCACCCGCCCTTTTGGGAGTTCTTAACGTCCAGCCATGTGCTCTCCCTCCTGCACCGGATAATGGGGGGGTCCTTTTAAAGGATGGTGTGATGCGGTGGTGTGTGTGGTGTGGGGGGTGGAGAGTAACAGAGAAGAGATGATCAAGGTGACTCAAGGTCAAAGTCCCACCTAAAGAGCCGAGCAGTTCCTCTAATTATCGCCAAGACAACCGGCGCATCTCTATCGCTGTCTTTTTATTTCTTCCCCCTCTCCTCCTCCTCCTCATCCTCCTCCTCCTCCTCCTCCTCCTTCTTTCCTCTGAGTTGCCGAACGGGGAGAATCTCGCCCCTGGTATAATTGTCCGAGCCCTAGGCGGGGGGTGGCCACAAGAGATCTGGCATTGGTTCTCATTATCTTCTAAACAATGGCGAGCCGAAGCAGACTTGAAAAGACTGGATGTTGAGGCATCCCTGAAAGAGGCCCAGGGTACCGAGTCCCCGGCTCCATGCTTAGAAATGTAAAATCGTCCATTATTCCTTGTGGCTATCTGATTTCATACTGAGCTTTTCATGTCGCAAGGCCTACCCCCAAGGTGCAAGACAAATAAAACGACAAGTCCGGCTTCAAATTGTTACTAATCAAAAGCAATAATAATGGGAGAAAAGAGGAATGGGGAATTCCACCTGCCTTCTATTTTTATGTAATATTTAAAAGAGCGCTGACAACTACTCTGCCAGACATATCCATTGTCAGCCTAGCACACAATGAAGCCAGATAATGAGCGATATGGTGAATATACATGTGACCTCCATGCTTAACTATTATGTTAGTCCTTCACTAATGATCACTGTACATGCATAATGTAATTGAGACTTGGAAGTAGCTCGACTTAGTGGAGAGTGTCTAATTGCAGTTTCATGTATTTTGCGCTGCGGTGTAATTGGTGTGATAGGACTGCGTATTTGTGACCTGTTGAGTTAGCCTCTACCACCAGACTCTGGGGATTTGAGGCATGCGCCTGTCCTGCCGCTGCTGACACAAACATGGGATAACATCAGTGGCAAGTGCCCCTGTCTGTGTGCACATCAGCTAAAACCAGCAGCTTAGCATTCAGCTGGCTCTGTCCCCCACTCCTCTGAGAGTCTCCAGGAGTCAGTCACCGTAACATGTTGGTTCACCAAACACTGAGGCCCTGGATAGACACCAGTTAAAAGGGAGGGGAGGTGGGGCGCTTGTGTTGAGTCAATATTTCAGTGTAGCACTTCTTGTTTGTTTTCTGTCTTTTTTTTTTTTTTAAACAGAGACAAAGGCCTATCAGTTGCTTAAACAGTCTGCCTCGCAGGTCAGGCATTGGAGCAGCAAGGCAGACAAAGAAGAGCTGGAGGAAGGGGAGGACGAGGATGATGAGGAAGGCTCCAGTCTGGAGCCACCAGGTCAGGCAAAAAAAAAAAAAAATAAGAGCATCCCTTTAGCAAACATAATCTGAGGGCCAAGCATATGTCTTTGCTTACAGCTTGCCGTGGGACTATGGTTACGCAGAACCCCATGATTTGTACATGGATACCTTGAAGTCGATCCTTTTCTATAAAGTTGTCATGGTGGCTCTTAGACATTTCAGTTGTAGCAGTAATAAGCCTACATTATTAACAATACATGCGCAAGAATCACCCTTTGTTCCTCTTGTTGTCACTAGTCTGCAAATTACAAATGTTATTCATACACCGCATCAAGATTAGGCACATGTATTCCTGGGAAATATATTTTCATAAATTCCATTTTATGGAAGAAAAGTGCTCAGCACGACTCAAGTGTGTACACACTGTTGATGCATGTAACCCCATGTTGCTCACCTTTTGATGCAATATGTCTTGAGTCTTGTCAAAAAAAAGCATACAGGAGTATGTATTTCACCTCAAACCTGACTATGGTTGTTAATTTCTACCTGCTTACTTAAGAAATTACATGTGTTTAAAAATATGTGCTGAATGTAATCGCTATACTGAATGTTAACCTTCATTTTTGTATTTTGTGTTTACTCTGAAAAGGATCGTTAGCCAAAGAAAAAAATAGAATGGACTGGGGGAAGAACACCACTACTCAAAACTCGTCTTTTCGGTAAGGTAATTGTTTACTGATAAGCCGTGCAAGTGGGATGAGATAAAGTGCAGACCTTTCATTTTAATAGGAAAGGCAGTCCAACACAGGGTGCAACTGGAAGTCCAGAGAGGCCAGTGGGTTAGTGTTGCATCTGATGTAGCCCTCAACTTTGTCAGCAAAACACTGTGCTACTAACAAGCAACAAAGTTTAAGTGCCATTAGGGCTGGTGAGTGAGCTGTTTGAAGAATATCCACCATAAACACAAGGCCATCCACGTCTGAAGTATCTGCTTGTGTGTGTCCAGGGGTCAAACGGATGCACTTGACTCTCACCTCAGGTTTATGAATGCTCCGGCTGTCCATTCCATGGGCTGGCTACTTGAAGGGGGTTACTATTTCTAGAGCATACTTGTTCTTGAGGCAATTATTTATTTTATTCTGCCTAATTGATTGAGGGATTGAATATTTAATCCTGTTGTATATAGAAGACATTCTGGTTTACTGAAATAAAGAATTGGTTAGAATTGGGCCTGTGATAGAGTATCTCTCATATCTACTGGTATACTGTAGCAGGGAGAGAGAGAGAGAGAGAGAGACCACCCCAACCCACCCACATGCCCCTATAAGGTATTTGCATCCTGTGTAAACACAACAGTGCCTCAAAATAGAGCAGTACGTCTAACACACACACCATAGCATCATATAAACCATAGAATTGCCATCCTTGTCACTGCAATATGTCTACTACACACTACATCTCTGTGGAACATTGTCCTTTCTGCACAGCAAAGGAGGGCAGCCAACACATCAAACACAATGATCCCCCTATAGAAAAACAGTGTTTGTTGTATGAAATAAAGAGCCAAGCACCATTTGATGCTACATGCGGTTGCCATTCAATCTAGTTAAAGAACAGGAAAATCAAAAAGGGAAGGATAGGATGACAGGGTGAACACACTCAGAGTGAACTCTGTGATGTTATGTGGATGTATGCGCAAATTAAAATTGATGGTAATATAGTTAGGTAATATTAGTAAATAAAACCAAATAAGCCCTCCACAACACACACACACACACACACACACACACACAAATTAATTAATTCATAGAAAAATGAATAATGTATTTTATTAGTCTGTCCATGTAACTAGTCTTTTTTTCCCCTTTTCAATGGCACTTTTAAGTGTTTGTCACAGCTTTGTATAAAAAAAGTGGAAAATGTAGCATTAATGTGGGTGGCTCACTTAAGCAACTTCATGCAATCAGGTTAGCTACTTAACAATGCAGCCCTCTGTCCGGTCCTCAGCCCTTCAGTGGGAATACATTGTGGCTGGTAATGAGTGGGTAAACGTTATGAAGAATAATTTCCTTTGATTTCATGTGATTATCAGTCTCCGTACCGACACCAGGGTTGAATCGCACTCTCTCCCTGTCCCTCCTCCCTCTCTCTCTCTCTCTCCCAACTCTCTCTCTCTCTCCCTCCTAGTCCCGCTCTTTTGTCTCTTGGCCAGAAGACACTATTAGAACAAGAAAAGAGTATAATGACCACACTTTTATCAACTCTGTGTGTGTATGCTCACGCATCCATGCCCACACCACAGCCCCCCCACCCATTTTAATAAACATGAGGGGAATTGTTTTATTTTTAGCTGGAGATGTTTTCATATCACGCTTCCAGCTCATTTTCAGATTGATGTGTTTATGGTTCACAGGAAGCCGTAATCTGGAACAGCTGTAATACGTATACATATCAAAACAAAGCAAAATAAAACAAACAGTGTGAGCCACCATAACTGCAGAAAAGTAATGATTTAATGAGAAACTGCAAATCGTGAGGTTCTGTGTTTGTTGCAGGAGATGGCTTTTCTGTGTGAGCGATGTACTTGTGGATTGTGGACTGGCAGACATGGCAGTGGAGGCTTCTTTTTTTCTCTTTCAGATGCTAATGTTTAAGCATTCCTCTTACCACAGTCACTTCTTGCGCTTTATTGCTTCCACAAGTGGTCTGGAAGCCCTGCACTTCAGCAGAAGCACAACACTGTTCTATGCCCCCCCCCCCCCCTTCGTCTCTCTCTCTCTCTCTCTCTCTCTCACACACACACACACACACACACATTCTCTCTCTCACTGTCTTTCCCTTACCCATTCACTCGATTTTTCTTTTTCCTCCTTTAACGTTTTTGTCTCTTGGTTTCCCTCGTTTTCACCTCTGCACTCCTTACCCATTTGCATCCTCCTTCAGGCTCTCCATCTCTCTCTCTCTTCATCCCTCTCTCTCTCTCTCCCTCTTTCTCTCTCTCTCATGCATACACAGTCCCTCCCTCCATCTCACTCTTTCTCTATCTGTCTCTCCCTCTTATTGGCATTATTTTGTTACTGAGCTGATGAGAGACATCAAAAGAAGACATGGTAGCCCGAGTCGAAATGTTGTTTAGGGGGTGTGCCTCTCTGTTGTCTTAGACGTAATTATGATGTGCCAGTTAAGCCCGGGACTACAGCTGAGGGATTGGAGTTTAAAGCGGGGGGCTTTGGTGCAAAAAATGCATTTATGGCTCTTTGTATGGCTGCTCATTATGTGCGGGGCCGTTTCATTAAGTAATTGGTTTGCAGTTGTTTACATGAGTATTAAGGCCCTCTATTCAGAGGCCTTTGAGAGATACATTGTGCCAATGTTGCATGTTATGAATGCCCAATGAGAGGCGAGGGGCCAGGCCTATTGGCCAAACAGAGCTCCCGACTGAAAGGAGGAGAGGGAAGCAATGGGTGCTGCTTTGCATAGCAATGACTCACTCTTAATAAGCTTTCCAGATTAAATACATGCAGTCTATACAAGATGCAAAGAGATACTCTTAACACATTTATATGTGCTCATTTCACTATTATGGCATGGGAGAGAATTGGGGCCTTACACATTCTGTGTTCTCTCTCTCTCTCTCTCGCTCTCTCTGTCTTCATATCCTCCTCTCCACTGCACAGTTTTTTTTTTTTCAGCGAGCCACTTTTCATAGAGCACAGCATTTTATTGTGTTTATAAATCACGGGGATAGTAGACAGATCTGCAACAGTTTATTAAGGATGAGCCCCATTATATAAATCTTGCGTGGCCATTGTGGCGCACCGGGCAAAATCACTTTGTGGCTGAGTGGGAATGAAAGGCGCAGTGCACGAAGGAGAGAGTCTCAGTGAGCAGCTGCACTCCATGTAAAGGCCACTTGTTCTGGGCTTTGTCTCAGGGTGCATGCCTCTGCCTCAGCTTCCTCCAATCCCAGATGTATTGAGCCCCCCTATTTACTGTAGACACTTTCAGTGGGGCTTCCGATTCTTCATTGGGCCTTGTTATAGCAGTTGAGGGAGGGAGAAAAGAGGAGGGGAGAAGAAGTGTGTTCATGCATTGAACAGTGGTGAATGTGTGCATTTGTTTAAGGTTGAGGGGCGTTTGTGTCCCAGTCCCATCCATAGTCTTGTTATTAATTCCAGTGGTTACATACTGCTACGCACTAGTAACTACATATGGACAACGCAGATCATTTGTGTCCCTTATGTCTGTTTGGATAGATCTGTTAGCATCCCTCTTAGTCTTATTAACACATGTCATAACCAAATATTGTGAGTGAGTGTGTGTGTGTGTGTGTGTGTGTGTGTGTGTGTGTGTGTGTGTGTGTGTGTGTTGGGTAATGGGAGCACTGAGCGCTTCTTGCCAGTGGAGGTCACTCTATTTCTTCCTCCTCCCTCTTCTGTCTCTAGCAATACCAACAATGTTCAACCCAAATAGCATCTCAACCTTCATTTTAAGAACACACATTGTTCTCTCATTGTTCAGGGTCAAAAGCAGGCATTTTCTAAATTAATGAAGAGCATTCAGATAAATGAATAGCACAATAACACCAGTTTTTCGTTATAAGTTGCTGTAAGTGGCCTACATGTTATTCCTAAATTCTTTGACTCAGTTTTCATTAATTTAATGTGACCTGTGACCAGCAAGAACGTTTTGTGGTATTTGTGTTGTTCTGTTCAAGTCCAGCAGCTGGAGTAGAATGCTGTCTGAGCTGCCAGTAGAATGAGGAGATGAGAAAGGGGGCTGGTGTGTCAGTGTCAGTGTCCTCCATAAACCAGTAGAGGGCACTCACACTCAGGGTAGTGGGAGGCGCAAAGGCCACCTCACAATGCTCTCCCAGCTCTCACAGGGGCCAGAGCAAGCACAGCAAATCATCTGGCCAGCTTTGGAGTGTGTGTGTGTGTGTGTGTGTGTGCTTGCTTGTTTGTTTTTGTGTATGTGAGCATATCTTTGTTTAGAAACACTCATATTGGCTATATTTAGTATTCATTTAGAAAAAATACATGTAAACATCACATAATCATGTCAGTGAACACAAGAGGTCTCTTATACACTTGCCTCCTTTCCCAAGAATTACTGATGGAAAGATGGTCGTTCATTTCTGGCTCACTATACCAAAGCATGTTAACTCAGCGTTGAGTATGATTGTTATTGTCATTTAGTTCACTCCATATTTTCCCCAAAGACATTATACAGCAAAGATGACTTCCTGCCCTTTCATCATCCATAATAACCAATCCTCTGTTGTCGGTGGTGGGTATTGCTTTAAAGGGAGCTCTAACTTGGCTTGCAATAATGGCATCACAATGGAATATATCAACAGTGACATAATTATCATGGCGCTTGTTGTTATCAATTTTTTTCTCTGTCTCTACACCACTGTAAAATTCACCTCATAAAATCTACATTTGAGCATTGGTTTTGTTTGCTGTGCAAGATTAGTGGGAGTGGGCCTCTTTTCTGTCTGATCACAACATCACCAAATGTACTAAACAGTCTGCAACGGAGAACACGACAGAGTGACAGGGGGAGGGGGGGGGGGGTTGAAAAACGATGTGTTTCTGTCAAAGCCATAATTTGCATCATTTTACACATTACATTTACCTCTGTGTATGAGACGTAGCTAAACAGACGCCGGCCCTAGTCTTACATATTCAGATCATTGCCTCAATTAAGTGAACCTCAGCAAAGATGAACTGGCATAAATGTTTATGGAAATGAAATATTAGATTGGAGGGGTCAATGTCATCCACAGCTCTCTATGGTAATGGCAGAGTCTTGAAATCAGCCTCATCCCATTCTGAAGTGGAACAGCTGATAGATTGTTCCCATGGAAGTTATATAAAGGAAAGAATAGCCCAATTTGCCCCACAGAAACACAGTATTTATTATTGTCATTATGATGGAGGCAGAAGAACTCCAAATGTTGTTGTAAATGTCAGCTGTTAGGGGGGGAATAGGATGAGCCCAGGCCTCCATGGGCTTGTAAATGTATTAGTTTTCTGCTGTGTTTCCCCCCCCTCACTCAGTCATTCTGATGTGCACTTTTTTTTTTATTATTTTCCTGCTGGCTGTTTATATCAGGCCTTGGCAGCGTTCACTCTTTAAATTTGCATTCTTATACACTCATAACCTCTCTCATGCGCTGTGGCCCTTTGAAGATTAGAGTTGGAGATGAGGGAAAGATTTGTGGTGGCCACGTTTATCGAATGTGAAATAGCATACTTGTATAAATGACAGCCAAAACCATTGTCAGCCATTATGGACATCTAAACAACTGTCATAGTACAATGTTCTCTGTATGCGGTGCTTTTGCCTGCATGGAAAATGTCTAGAGCTCGCTATATGCTCGCACATACAGATAGTACATTTCGATACATACTGTTGTACAAATTCACATGAGTGTAAAGCACTGGTGTAAAATCTAGACTGGGAATATATGTGATTAATTTTCTTTCATATTTTATGGTGATCCGTAGATCAGGAATCTCTTATCTTAATCAGCTGAACTCATCGAGATTTCCATCCATCTCGGTGCCTTGTGAAATTGCCCATTTAACGTTTAAATACAAATAAACTAAAAAGAAAGTAGCTGCCCTAAAAATCTTTTATTAAATCTAGATTGAACAGTAGGTCCACCCAAGGACACATTCAGAGCCAGAGTATAAAGAAGCCCCTTGTTGATAACATCGTCACTTGACACACATTTAAAAGCATTTGATAAAAAAGAAGTCTATGGCAGGAAGAGAAGTGATGTGATATGGGCACAGTAGAGCTGCACAAGCACCTCTTAGACGCTGACCTGAACCTCCTGTGAATGGGGTGAGTGAGCATGGTACTTGTTTGTGTTGCAACAAGATAGTTGAACCACTATGCACAGTCCTGCAGGATCGGTGTGCACAGTTTCCTGGTCACAAGATGCACACAATGCAATTTTTTTTTCTATATGGATCAACACAGATGTAGAAAGTAATGACATGTTATATAAATATATATGAATTGAACGCAAACACTAACACAGAGCCTTTCAATACACAGTATTTTTCCATCCAAATGAATGACAGACTAAGTGAACCCATTTCTCTGTCCATCTGGTTATCCATTTTCATATGGCTGATTATTTATGCCTTTACATTAACACATTTATTTATTTATTTATTTATTTATTTATTTTGAGGCCATTTTGCCTCCACTCCCACTTCATTATCCAGAGTGTGAGAGCATCCTCCTCTCCAAGCCACACTACACAATTAACACGTAATAACTCTTCAATCATCTTCATTAAGTACGTCAGTTGCTGCAAATTAGTCTGGGAAGTGGTACATGTGGTCAGTATGGAGAAGATTTGTGCAGTGTTACCTTAAGGTGAAGTCTTAAGAGACACATAGGGGATATCTGTATGGGACAAACAACTAATTAGTTGTTATATACATACATACATACATAGTTGTTACATGCATGCATACATACATACATACATACATACATACATACATACTGTACACAAGCTAAGTCAGGTTCACCGTGCCATTCTAAAAGAAAAAATAGCAAACTATAATAAAGATGTTCGTAGTGAGAGAAGGATCCACTTCTCTAAGATAATTGCTGAAAACAGTGAAAAGTCTAAGATGTTCTCCATCATTGATAGGCTCCTACATCAAACACCCTTTGACACACTCAGTCAGGCATCTTCTCTAAGATGCGACGAATTTGCAGACGACTTCAAAAACAAAGTAACTTCTATAAGGAGGGTCATTGGTATCATAGGTAATAAGTTTGATAGTACACCCAAAAAGAGCTCCCCAAAATTAGTAAAAATACTTAATGATCTCAGACTTGCTACTGACTTAAACAAAGTCTCAAACCTTATTCTTCTAGATTTGAGTGCAGCATTTGACACCATTGATCATAGCATTTTAATTCACCACCTTGCGAACTGGGTTGGTTTCAAACCTACATTACTGGCAGAGATTAGGAGATCATGTGTCTGTAAAACATGACTTGCCTTTTGGTGTGGCCCAAGGGAGCTATCTTAGTCTGCTGCTTTTCCCCCTATATATTCTTCCGTTAGGAAACATCATAAGTCAGCATAATGTAAACTTCCACAGCTACTGTATGCAGACGATATCCAATTATGTATTTCTGTGGAGCCAACTAACCCAGATGGCTTTTGCTCCCTTATCACATGCTTAGCCTCCATTAATCAGTGGATGAGCAAAAAGCTAAAAAAAATGACAAAACAGAGGTACTTTTGGTTGGACCAAAATCAAAGTGAGACACCGTTCTTAGTAATCTTGGGAACCTGGCACACCAGGTTAAATCAGAAGTAACAAGCCTTGGTGTCATCTTAGATACAGAGTTAAGCTTCAAACCCCATATCAGTAAAGTTACCCAGACAGCTTATTTCCACCTGAGAAACATTGCCAAAGTGCGGCCTTTTTTAACTCAACAAGATGCAGAGAAACTAATCCATGCCTTTATCACTAGTAGGTAAGACTACTGCAATGCATTTTTTACTGGTCTCCCAAAAAAGCATATAAAGAAATTGGAAAGGAACTCTGCTGCTAAACTTTTAACTAAGACCAGGAAGAGAGAGCACCACCGGGCTCCCTGTTTTCTATAGAATTGATTTTAAGGTTCTGTTAATTACTTACAAAGCTCTGAAACACCTTCATATATCTCTAAGCTTTTAATATCTTATCAACTACAAAGGAACCTTACATCTTCCAATGCTAATTATGACCGCCGCGCAGCGAAGTTTTTTTTTTTTTTTCGCATGCCCAAATTTCCGTCAAGGATTCCCGGAACACTAAAAAGACCAGGGTACACGAAACTTGGTGGGCATGAAACCCCACATGGATAGCATGGAACCATCGTTTTTCGTTTTGATCTGTAGCCCCCCGCTGGACTGGACCCCCCGAAAGGAGGGTAGGGCAGACACAGTTTTCTGTGAATATCTCGAGAACCGTAGGGTTTAGGAGGACCATTCTTTTTTTGTATGTTGATCTCAAGGGGCCATGTCAACCCATTCCATAACTACTCATTTCATGTATAGCGCCACCTAGTTAAACAAAATTAAAAAAGTTAAAGTAAAAATGAGGTGTTGTAATCGCAGGTATCTGTGACCTAACATAGACAAAACTGCACGAAATTGGAAGTGTAGGATCATTATGACACCCTCTGTATGCACGCCAAGTTTCGTGGAATTCCGTTCATGGGGGGCCACACAATAAATTAATTTATGTTACTATACACCAACTGGCCTGTAGGTGGCCGGAGACAGTTTTCTGTGAATATCTTGAGAACCGTGGGGCCTAGGAGGTCCACCTTTTTATGTATGTTGGTCTTAAGGGGGCATGTCAACCCATCCCATTACCACTTATTTCATGTATAGCGCCACCTAGTTAAAAATTAAAAAGCAAAACATTAGGTGTTTTCATCACAATATCTCTGGCTGACATGGTCAAAACTGCACGAAATTAAAAGTGTAAGATCATTATGACACCCTCCGAATGCATGCGAAGTTTTGTGTACTTTCGTTCATGGGGGGCCTGACGTACACCAACAAGGATTCCCGGGACACTGAAAGACCGGTGTACACAAAACTTGGTGGGCATGTAACCCCACATGGATAGCATGGAACCGTCGTTTTTCGTTTTGATCTGTAGCCCCCCCACTGGACTGGACCCCCCGAAAGGAGGGTAGGGCAGACACAGTTCTCTGTGAATATCTTGAGAACTGTAGGGCCTAGGATGACCAATTTTTTTCCGTATGTTTGCCTCCAGGGGTCATGTTAACGCATTTCATGTGCACAAACGAATACACACGCACACACATACATTCACAGTAATCATACGTATGACACATACTCACACAGTAGACATATGTACGCATGCATACACAGGCACATACGCAGGCACACACACAAGCGCACGCACACACACACACACACACACACACATAACATAAACATGTACATGCACACATGCACACAATTCAAGAATTTCTGAGAATTATGAACAGGCAAGATGGAGGTGGGCTTGTATAAAATGAATTTTACATGTGAAATCTATGAACTAATCATGTTTTGGTACTTGTCTAGCAGATACCAGTGAGAATTGAGTGTGGATAATGCAATTTAGTGAGACAGTTAGAATCATATAGGCCTTTCAGCGTGATTTATTTTTGTGGGAAAAATGTGCTGGACTGGGCGGCGGTCATATTTTGTACCGCTCTGCGGTACATGTAGTATTTTAATTGTGCCCAAAGTGCTCGACAAGCAAAGTGGAGAAGCTGCTTTTATCCATTATGCACCGAAGCTATGGAACACCCTGGCTCTGTACATCACACAGGCGAGTTCAGTAAATATCTTTTAAAAAGACCTGAAAACATACCTGTATATGAGAGCTTTTAGTTAGTTCATTTTTATATTGAAGCCTATTTCTTCACATTATTTTACATTCTACTGCTGCTATTTACAGTCTTCCTATTTTCACTGCACTAGTTGTATCATATGTGTTGTTGTATGTATCTCCTTACCATCCTGTGAATTCTCATCTTTACTTAATTGTAAATCTCTGATGTTTTATTTATTGTTTTGTTTGTTTGTTTGTTTGCATTATTATTATTTCTTCTCTTTCTTGTTCTCTATTATTATGTTCTCTAAATTATGTTATGTTAAGTTCTCCAAATGTAAAGCAGTGTGGCTCCTTTAAGAACGTAGAACGGCCACCTAGCGAGAGAGGAAAAGAGAGAAGATGCTTCTGCTGTCTACTGATTGCTGCCAAAGCAGGGTAGTGTACGATCAGACTTATTCAATGTCTAAACTATTGGCCATTGAATAAAGTGGTGATTTCTCGCACACTATGTCTTGCATCTGTCTATTGCTCATGACTTAAGCTACAGTAGAAGCGCTGACTTTGGTCTTGGAGCATATAATGATCTGACTAACATGATGATCTGGACTAAAATAAAGGCAGGGAAGGTAACATTTCTCAGTATAAATGACCCAAACATACTATAACGTGTGTATATCCATAAAATAGGTAAACAAGTAATACTGTAAAAAATAACAAGGAAAATCTGCACACTAGCTCTCCTTTTTTCCTGTTTACTCTTGGTGAAACTTAAATAAACAGACAAAAAAGGGGTGCTAGTGTGCGGATAGTCGGTATAAATGACCAAAATGTGTGTTAACAAAACACTATGTAAATCAGATTTATCTACTGAAACAGAAACCCACGGAGTTTGTTTTGTATGCTTGGCTACTTATCCCCAACTAGCGCGTAGTACAGAGCTACACTAATACACCAGCGACGCACAACAACAACTAGGCTACACTCATGCCTAGCTTAGCTGAGCTACAGTGATGGCCAAAAGTATTGGCACCCATGCTAAAGTTGACTGAAAAGAGGAAAATAAAATCTTCCTTTTGGAAACTCTTTTGGAAATTGATCTTAATGCCTTAAGTGAAAAATGAGGAAATATCTAACCTTTAAGGACACCAATTTTCTTAGTGAATGAATAATGTATCATAAATAAATAACTGTTCTTCCTTAAAATACAGGGGTCATAAGTATTCCCACCCCTATGTTAAATTCCCATAGAGACAGGCAGATTTTTATTTTTAAAAGCCAGTTATTTCATGGATCCAGAATACTGTGCATCCTGATAAAGTTACCTTGGCCTTTGGAATTAAAATAGCCCCACATCATCACATACCCTTCACCATACATAGAGATTGGCATGGGTGTTATTTCAGTTAGCCTATTAGCTGGTTTGATGCTCATTGAGCTCAATGCAAATGCTATTGTCTATCCAAAGTACTGTAAAATGCCTGTTTTGCCTGCCTGCCGGTCTGTGACGTAAGTTTGTGTGAAAGAATTTCCACTTCTGTTTTGGGGGGCTTTTATTTTGAAACCACATATTTGGGGATCAATAAAGTATCTATCTATCTATCTTATCTATCTATCTATTTTAAAACCACATATTTGGGGATCAATAAAGTATCTATCTATCTATCTATCTATCTATTTTGAAACCGTTCCTACCGCGAACAGAGCAGACATTAAACATAGACGTGAACATGAAATGAAACAACACAGAACGATCATTTGATTGTTTCAGCACACTACAAGGAAACACAATGTTAGTGTTCATGGAGTATTGTACTTATCAATGTGCATGTTATGCCTTAAAGTAGGCCTAATTTGGACTGTAACTAGAACTTCTTTTCACTTGTTAAGTTGAGTAAGTTGGTGTTCACTGATGTGAATGAATAATGAAATAGCCTAGGCCTATTTCCATACCGGAGATTTTAGAGTAGCAGGAGAGGCTTCGAGTTCGGTGCTGCAGCTCGGAGCTAACGCTTTGCAGTTCAACAGGTGTGTGTGTGTGTGTGTGTTTTGTCTCTTTGCATGCATGCTGACATGGGGGGGGGGGGGGGGGGTTATGGCTGAATCATCGATTCTACATTTGATTTCGAAGTTCGAGATTGAGATATATTTTCCATCGATTAAAATGAAATCGTGACACCCTTACTTTTGACAGTAACCAGGTGCACATGGTTTCTGTTATGTCTTTGTCTGAATGTAACTTTTCTATGTACATACAGTAGGCCTACTTTGCTTTGAGTTGCGCATGTCGCGCAGTGGGCTGTGTTCCCCTTGTTTCCCCATTAGTGGGGTTAATTGGGTACCCTGGCTGGCTAGTGCCAGCCTGATTAGGAGAGCCTTGTGATTGGTTAATTGGCTGAGCACATGTGTATTTAAATCCCAGTGTTGGGAGTGTAAGGGGGGGGGGGGGCTCTTCTTTTTCCTGTATGCATGTAATGTGCTGTTGTTCGGCAGTTTCTGCGATCTTCTGGATTTATTTGCGGTGTTTTCTTCAGTCGGGTGTGCGACTCACCGTTTTTCTTTTGGTTGTTTTAAGTTATTTGTCTAGTGTCTGTCTGCTCCTTTAAGGAGATATTGTACTCTACTTTATTTTCACTTTTGTATATATTTTCTCTCCGGTTTTGGATTCAGTTCAAATAAAATCATATATTTTTTCCATCACCCACTTTCATTGTCACTGGCTGTGCTTAATTTCTCTCCTCCTATGAGTACCTATCCCTTTCTTCTACACATTCTGAATGGTTACTTGTACCAGTGTACTATTCAGGTGTATATCTGAATGTTGACCTCCCTCCCTTCAGGCAGTAACTCAATTCTGCTGCTTCCTGTGTAGGATTGTCTATTGGAGGAAGTTTTACAAAAGTTATCGATCTGATGTGTGCCTGGTATTTATCGTGCAGGGTCACATTAGTGGAGAGGTATTCTTGGTCAGTTAGAAAAGGTTTTTATTCATTAAATAAATAAATGGCTTTAATTCTCTTATCACAAATGTGTTATAGGAATAGAGTGACTGAATAGGATCATGGTCAGTGTAATTAGTTTCATATGCCTACTGCATAGCCGCATTGGGCAGCTCCAAGGCTAAGCCATTAAAACTGGGTGGAGAGATGCCACTCAATGTTCTCACCTTCCCACACACATACTCACTCAAACAGAGCCTTGTCAGATATGTTGTTTCACTTGGTGAACCCACATGCCACATGCCTCCTCAGTATATAGTGTTTTCTGCGCCCCAGGGTGTATTTACTGCCAATGCAGAACCCATGCTGTATTCCAACAAACAAAACAATTTCTTCAGGCCTAAACCAGAGCCCATATGGTTATATGATAACTTAAAAGATGATGGTGATGATGATGGTCTGACATTGTGTCTGCTTGAATGGAACTGTGATGATGTACACTGAAGAGGGCTTGCTTTAAAGATACAACTAGCCCAGGCTCCTGCCTACTGTATGCATCAGTGCAGATCGAAGGTTTCCCAGAGGTCAGCCATTCACATAGAGATAGCAGTGATGCTATGGGAACCCGGCCACCCTGTGCCAGGAGCACTTCTGAATGAAAGATGGCCCTGACAGGGTCCTTAACCCTTTGCAGACCGCGCCGAACATTCAATTTTTTCATACTTGATGGCCTTATGGCACAAAAAGGTTTATTGTGTGGTTATGGTACATGACAGAGATATAATTTACCCACCATTATAATCAGGGGAAATAGCACTTTCAAATGGTATAAAATATAATTAATAATTTTGAGGAGAACACGCATATTATTTTAAAAATATCTTTAAAATTCAACCCCAAAAAACACAAAACTATCAGTTTGTCAAGATTAATCTCATTTTCCCCCCAATTTCTGTTGTAGATAGAGAAAAACTTAGAGTGTATGGGAGATTCACAATTTTGTCCTCTACTCAGTGATAAAAACAGAATCAATGTATCACCTTTTGTTCAAAAGTTATGATAAATTTATTAGACCTTTGCAGACGGCACGAAACATTCCGTTTTTTCATACTTGATGCCCTTGTGAGACAAAAAGGCTTATTGTGTGGCCATGCTACATGACAGAGATAAGATATACCCACCATTGTAATCAGGAGAACTAGCCCTTTAAAATGGTACATATCATAGTTAATAAGTTTGAGGGTAACACACATTGTTTTTAAACAATACCTTCAAAATTCAACATCAAAAAACACGAAAATATCAATTTGTCAAGATGAATCTTACTTTTCACCTAATGTCTATTGTAGATATAGTGTGTGAAAGATAGACAGTGTTGTGTTCTCCTCAGTGAAAAAAAAAAAACAGAATCAATTTATCACCTTTGGTTCAGAAGTTATGATTAATTTACTCATAACTGCAAGTCGCAGTAACAAGTAGAATTTTTAAAGAGTAGGATGTTTTCCTTTCCTGGTTTGACATCTGACCAAAAATACACAGATATAATGGTCACGTAACAAATATAAGATGTTTTACCATAAAAACAAGATGCATAGCTAAATATAGGATGTCTTACTGTACTCTGAGGAGGCAAAATCAATTGTGGGGAGGAAAGATAAAGGCTGAAATAAAGACTAGGCAGGTGGTAACTCCGTGTGCTTCATTCTACTATGAAAACAACGATAAGAGACACTGGCACATGTGTTAGGTTTACGAAAGAGGAAATAAATCATTTTATTTAGATAAGTCTTTAACAATTTCATTAAATAATCAGGAACAACAACTTCAGGTAAATAACATAAACATATGTTTACAAACAAGCAGTAACTATTAGAACTACAAGACAACAGTATAACAAAGATCAACAAAATACTTTAACATGATGAACAAAGCATCAATTCATATTATAGCATAACAAAGCATCAATTCACATTCACACATATAAACAATTAAAACATTAGAAGAAATTCAATACATTTAACAACCATACAGCATATATTTCGATACAATATATAATTATCGATATAATTTGCCCCTACACATAAGGTGATACACTAATCTAGCATTCACACCAGATCTGTGGTGTGTGTGTTTTATCACAGCTGTTGGTGTGTGTGTGTGTGTGTGTGTCCATCTAAGCCTAGCAGACGATGAGGTGTAAATGCTACTGGAGTTGGTGTCCCGGTCTGTGTTAGAAGGATAGGCAAAGTGTGTGCTTTCTACCTGACATGGGACTTGACCAAGCTCAAAATAAAGAAATTGTCAGATAAGAAAATTAGAAATTGAATTACAAATCTAAGCAAACTATTATCACTATAATCCCTGTCATTATTGTTATAAGCAACACTCTTATCACAACCAGAAATGTGCATACGCCCAGTTGGGCGAACACACACACACACACACACACAAACATGCTTACCCATCTGAGGATGATGGGAGATTACTCTCCTCCTCTAGCACATCATTGTCTTCCTCTTCATCCAGAAACTACCCGTCCATGCTATCGTGCCATCGTGGTCCTTGGGGTCATGTTTGCCATCAGCAGTCGGCTACTTTCACCTCAGTTGCACGTACTTCTCTCCCTCCATCTAAAATAACAAAAAATCACAGGTCTGATAGTGAATAGGTTGTTTAGTTTTATTTTACATTACTTCCACATAATCTTAATCACCACCAACCATGACTCTTTTCACTAAAAAGTATTTTTTTTGTCACTAAAGGACTCCAATATTGCTTGGAGAGGTAACATTAGTCTCAGAGCTCACTATAAGTGTTATTGCCTTGGCTAAACTATACATAGCATACCAGCTTACAAGCAAACATTGATTCATGAACATGAATCAGGAGATATGACAGAAAAAATCTAAACAGCGTATGCATACACATACACACCGTACATAGGCTACTGCAGTTGCGTAAAGACAAAACACCCCCTTAGAAAATGATATGTCAACGAGAAGGCTTGGGTGTATGAGCTCCCATCATAGCACACCAAAAACCTCATAATCGTAGCAGCAAACCTTACAGCCTAAAAGTTAAACAATACTAAGACACATTTCTAACAAATCTTCAGTCATGTATTGATGAAAACAGCAGTCAATTAATAAAATCCTTACATTACACCATCGGTGATCAACACACTCACGTCGGTAACATAACATTAACGTTGTCATTCATGTCAGATGTTTATATCTAAGTAAGCTAAGCAACTTGGCTACAAACAACTGTAAATTGTGCTATACATATTACAAAGGAATGAAAGGTTTATTTGACAATAAAATACCGATTAGGTGTACTTGACATAAAGTTGCCAGTCATGAAGCAGGGGAGTGAACTTTTATCATGACTACGCTGGCGTCAAGGACATGTTGCAGCCTCTCCTGATGCTAACGTTACCTTTACTTAGCTAGTTTTCTGTATCATCAGATGACAAGCAAGCAATCGTTCAAAATAGAACAAATCGTTAAAGTTTCAGTCCTAGTAGGTCTGTAATCTTGGTTGACATATAGTAACCCCCAAAATGACTGAAAATAATGAGTTTACTAAAGATTACGATTATTATTTAAAATACAAGCTGTCATATCAGCTGAAGTGAACACACACGCGCATTATGTTACGACCATTCATACAAGGTGTAATTACCAGGAAAAATAACTTTTAAAACGATTTTGAAGTAATAACATGGATAACAAGTAGTAATAACATAAAAGACTTGTTTTTTACCTCAGATGATCCAGTAGTTTCTCCTTTGGACGACGTGAAGATCAACGATGCATAGTGCTTCCTGCTGTTTATCCTCTAGTGGAGGGAGCGTCAACTCTTGATTTTTCCTTCACGTGAGTAAAAGTAATTCAACCACAAATCCCTTTAACTAATCATATCGCCAGAAAGCCTATGATGTGACGTTTTTGAGGAAGTTTTCATTGATAAAATTGGTTGGGGTATGGCGGAGTTATTAGACTGAACGTCATAGGTACTGGGGTACCGAAATTAGAACGTGCGGTCTGCAAAGGGTTAAGCACGATTAGCGAAGGAGTCAAGGAAGTTTCTGTTATTTGGCCATCTGAATCTAAGCTTAATTAAGCATTTATACAACAATTCTACCACAAACTAAATAATCTGAAAACATCCCGTTACTTTTTAAAAATGTTAATTTCGACATCGTTCTAACGCATCAAAAAATAGTTTCCTTTTCAATAGACAGCGTCTTGGTTGCTAGGTAACCAACATTCCAGATCCTTCGTTAGTGTCTTCTTGAAAGAAATGTTGAAAGTCGTGCTGAAATCACATTCATATCTAGGTAGGTTTGCTGCATGCATGTTACAAGGACACTGGGCCATGTCATGTAAGGGACATGGTACTGCAAAAAACGGAAACATAGTCTACATTGCAGAACCACTCAACTTTATTAATTTATGGTGAATAAATGTTACACTACTGTGCACACAGCCTGACGTGACGATGCTAGCTCGTTAGCAGCGGTTAGCTAACTATGCTAACGTTAGTTATCTACAAGTCTCCTCCAAGTGACAATCATATTATACACAATGCTGAGAATAATTAGCATCCTCGTTTATCTATCTTACTTACATTGAGTTGACTGTGTGGCTTAATCCACAGATGTGGTGAAGCACTGTTTCGTTATGGTTTGCTAAGGAGTAACCCATTGCTTAAGATAGTGGAGGGCTGGGATGAGAACATTGTGTCGCGGAGTGATTTATTATTAGCTGTGCAAAGTCCGAGTTGAAATGTCCAGGGATATTCCAACTCATGGAACGTCTCTCGGCCAATCAGAAACCAATAAATAGTTCCATAGAACCCAATTGTTGTATAATGGAAAATAATCCCTGTAGCATCCATTATGCAGATATGGATATACACTGTTTTTACAAAGATGTCTTTATTTGTGCTTGATTAAGATGTTAATGTCAAATGAACACAGTGGAGCTTCAGTCTATGTAGGATAGGAATGCATGATGAGTAATCAAACTGTGTCTTTGTTTTCTAGCAAAGAGAAAACCAAAGCTGAGGCCCTTTCAGCCATCCAATCAAAAGGTATGTCTTATACAGGAGTGCACACTTTAATGACAAATATACATGATGTATGTATATGTATGCATGTATGATCATCTTACCATTTGACGAGACATTGTAAATTATTTTACTATGCAAATACATTTTGAATGTATCTTTATGAATGTATCTTTTTCTCTGCAGCTTTTTGGGGAGAATCAGATGACAGCAATTCGGACATTGAAATTGCCTTGCGTCCTCAGTCTTGGAAGTCTGGTGATGACACTGATGATTTCTACGACTGATTGCAACCTCTGGAAAGAACAGTTAATGCTGGTGCCGGCAAAACCCTTGTTCGGAGGTTGTGCTTATGTGCTCTTGTTTGCTCTTGAAGCATTCACAACTGTGCATTCTATTAGAATAAATAAAGGGACCTCTTAGTTGCTGGCGAAAGAATGTGGAGGATTTTTCAAACACGCCAGTGCTAACCCTGCTTGAATCTCTCCATCTGAACAGTCCTTGTGACTGGTTGAAATAGATTAAACTTTGCTTTTAAAGCCATTCCTTTGCACTGTGTTGCATATTATGAATTTTAGATTTTGCAGGCGTCTCAAAATTTGTCATCGCCGGAGGGCTTGAGTGGGCTGCTTTGAGTCAACACTGGTGAGAGCCAGCCAGTTATGGCCACTCTGAACAGTGGCAGAACACCTTTGAACTCAGTGAAGTACCAGCACTAGGAGAACAAAGTGTGTCATAGCTGTCTAAAAATGGAAGCAAACAGTTTTTTCCCCTCTCTGCAGTGACTCTTATAAACCAATGTTTGCACACATAAAATATGACACTTTCGTGCAACTGTGAATACCTGCCGAATGAGAGCGTAATCAAGCATTTATATAGTGAATGCTGTTCAGTCATGAAAAGACGTAGTAGCTTAAGGGCTCTTTTCGTTTTTTGGGGACAATGCTTACAAAGGTTGTGACATGGTAATGGGTACATTTTTATATACTGTGTATGAATAAAATGTGCTTTTTAACACACTGTATGAATAAAATGTGCTTTTTAACAACAAATAAAGCTAGAAATGCTAATTAAATACATGATAGAATTAGGCATATTGGAATACGTGGAACCAAACCAGGTACCTACATACACTGCCCCTGTCACTATAAATATTCCTTCATAATGTTTTTAATGCATTGGATGCAAAATGATTACACTCGCTTTGTTTGTTCACATCTTTTAATGGATGCAGAAATTATGATAGAATCTGATTGTAAAATGCACGGACATGGTAGCCAGCTAACCCTGATTAATCACAAACACACATACACACATAATGACCTTTGCCCCCTCTCTCAGTGGGGAGTTTCATATGGCATACATATAAATCTGTTTATGGCTGGAAGTTCATTTGTTTTCCTCATTCCAGAGGTATATTTAACATTCACTGAGCCTATGCTGTTCCATAATAATAATGCAAAATGCTGGCATTCAGTCCATCAGTGGGATTCCATTAGTCAGCTTTTAGGTGACTTAGTGAGCCTGAACCATCTAAAGTAGGACTCCACACTCATTATCTGTAATGGCTGCGGCCAGCCTTGACCCTCGTGGTGAACAAAATGAAACGTGTGTGAATAATTTGGAGTTTTTTTGCTTAAAAGGTACCCCTCAGATAATATCCATGTTAAGGATCATGTCAACAGTCACTTGTGTGCCTGGAGATAGTGCGCTGAGAGCAGAGTTAGATTGTGCTAACATATAAAAACACAATAAACAGTTTTTAAAAGAACTTTTCCTCTGATTAGTTCAGCCTTTCAGAGAAAGACATTTACTGACAGTGCCTGTTCCACTTCACGGCAGGTAGGCCTACTGAAGTAGATTTTACCACAGTCAGACTTGGAAACAGCAGGAGGTCAGGGCTATTGGATTTGAGATGTCTTAAACACACCATTATGACCATTATAAACCACACTCTTCCCATGGCCTTACTATAGTGTAAGGTTCAAGACTAGCTGGTTAGTAACTTTAGTAGTGAAAATAACAAGGCATGGGTGTGGTAACACTTTATTTTAATGTGTCGCTGTTACAGTGTACCTACCTAATTAGAGGTACTACCATTGTACTTGCATTATGTATTTGTAGGTACCTACATATAGTTGTTACATTGTAATACTGAGTGCTTTTACAAAACTTTGCCAATTTGCCTAAATTTTCATCAGAGGCAAAGAGCTGACCTGAGACCTGCTGGATGGGGTAAATCTGGTCATGATAGATTTGATATACAAATCATTCTTAGCTCCAGTCAAGGCCTCATTGTCTTCAGTGTACATGTAACAACTGTGCTGCTACAACCTTGTTACTCTTTGATACAGTGGAATAAACTTATTAAGTGCACCAGTTAATTACTTACATGTACCTATGACATGTATGTTATGTCTTCGATGTCTTGGAACAGGTCTACTAATTCACATGTACTGTGTGGTGTAACGGCAGACACGTTTCAACACATCAATTACAGGATGCATGACATCACTGACAGGATGTATATAATATGTACATGTAAGTACTTAACTGGTACACTTTGTTTTAATGGGTTTATTCCACTGTATCAAAAGAGTAATAAATGTGAACCAACACAGTTGATACATGTACTACATACAGTATGTAGGGTAATGGCAGACATGTTCCAAGACACCAATGACACAACATACATGTAATATGTAATTGTAAGTACTTTACTTACAATTTTGTACCTTAAAATAATGTTTCCAAAATCGTTTCAGTGGTTCATCAGCTCGTGTCAGGGTGTACGGCACTTTCTGCATTCGCTTCGCGGCCCTCTATCGGCTATAACCGCACTATGTAAGTTTGTATCTGTAGTTCGATGGAATGAGACATGAGAAACTATAAATTTGACTTGCATCTGATGTCGCAATACATCGTACTTTCATAAAATCATGCAACATATTCTACCTTGTCTGTGGACATTGTTATTTGCAAAGCCGGTGCTGGATAAACAAATAGTGCATGCAACACAGGAAAAGTTATTTGGTGTTGCTTTAACTGGTACACTTCATTTTAATGGGTTTATGCCACTGTATCAAAGAGCAATAAGTGTGTACCAACACAGTTGATATATGTACTATGTAGTGAATTAGTAGACCTGTTCCAAGACATCGAAGACACAACATACATGTCATATGTACATGTAAGTAATTAACTGGTACACTTAATAGGTTTATTCCACTGTATACAGCTGTTACATGTACACTGAAGACAATGGGGCCTTGACTGGAGCTAAGAATGGTTTGTATATTAAATCTATCATGATCAGATTTACCCCGGCCCATCCAGCAGGTCTCAGGTCAGCTCTTTGCCTCTCATGAAAAAGTTTTGAAAAAGTTTTGTAAAAGCACTCAGTATTAAAATTTAACAACTATATGTAGGTACCCACAAATACATAATGCAAATGCAATGATAGTACATGTTGTTACACAGGTTGTACCACTGTACCTAATTAGGTAGGTACACTGTAACAGCGACACATTAAAATAAAGTGTTACCAAAATAAAATGTTACCCAATAAAGTCTTAGCTTTTGCTCTGCTAGATCCCTGCTGCTGTTGTTCTCCTTTTTGATCTACATCTCCAGAAGATGGTAACAAAACTATATTTTTTCTGATATTTGATATCATTGACAAATAATTTTATAGTTTCACAATCAAATTTCAGTAGTCCATAATGCCTCTACAGTCTTATCTTGCATGGCTGTACAGTAGCTAGACCATTTTGCCCCGAATGTTTAAGTGTACTCTCAAATGTAATTTACAAGGAGTCTGACAAAGCCTACTGCTTCATGACCCAGCTAATCAAAATAAAGCAGGTCTCAAAGTTATAACTCAACAAGTGCAGGCTGCATGCGCACTGGAGAGAGTGCGCACACAGGTCTTTTATGTTTGTTGGCTCATAGTGGTAGGTTGCTAATTCACTAAAGAAAGACGGTATGGTACGATATAACGAACATTTTGAAAAAGAAAGGATGAAGGCAACGAGGAGCAGAGCTAGTCTTGTTGTTGTGTATCAGCAGATGAGGAGAACACGAGTGTGCGTGCCACTTGCTGGCCCACAGGTTGCTTCAGCTGTATAGTCGAGCTCAGTGATATATGCTCTTGAGAGAAGGCACACTAAAGCAAGAGTTTCCCAGGCAGACCTTTACCAAATGACAGCATATCAACAGTATGATGTAAACCTTCACTTACTTAGTTTATTGGTAACCTATGGCCGTGTCTACTTCCTTTTCACTTTTTGTTAAACTTCATAGGCAAATTCTTAGTGGCAAAGAAGAGTAACAAATATGAAACACACAGGGTTCTGGCTCATATCTCAGGAATGGCACAGGTTGGGATCAAAATTCTGTTTTTCATGAAAGTTTACACACCCATTTCTGTGAAATTCAACATTCAAAAATGTTTAAAGTGAAAGCTGAAACAAACTCCTATAGTGATGCACCTGATTTTGGTGTAAATCATCTACAGACCATGCTGACAAACTTTTCAGATGTTTGAATGTTTCCACATTGCTTGCTGTTTAGTATGGTTGTCATGCTTGTCAGTTAGTTAGCTTATGACAACCCGCGCGGCTCCCTCTGACCTAGTGTCCACCACCCTCCAGAGTGGTAGACAAAACAGAGCTTGGACACTCCCATAAGAGACTGGAAAAAGATGGCAACACTTTTCCATGCCAGTTTCCGGGTTATGGAGACAGTTTTGGAACTGAAAACTGGCAACACATACACATACCTAAGTGATCAATTGGGATTGTAATGCCACCTGCAATACTATTTCATATTCATCAAATTCCCCTGGCTGTCCATTCTGTGCGTGCTCAAAATCAGATATCACTCATACTCATTGCCTTGTAGATGGGAAGGAAGAGGCTTTGGTTTAGCCATACGTTGCAGCTCATCAACGCGATGCTTCAGTAGCATGGAAGAGAGTTAATTTGAATTCACATACAGACAACCCTTTGCCACAATTGCAGGAAAAAAGTATTCACCCCCCACCCCCTTGAATATTTCCACTTTTACTGCTTTTATAAATGGAATCTTGATCAATTTGATGGGAAAAAAAGCTTATTTATGCAATTGCTTATTTTGCATTATATATTTTTAATTAGTTAACATTACTTTGTAGAAATTTGCTTTCACTGTGACATTAAAGAGAAGATTTTTGTAAATTAAAATTGTAGTAAAGGCCAAATTAAATTGACAAAGATTCCATTTATTAAAGCAATAAATAATCAGAATAAACAGTTACAACCAGCAACATGAATCTGTCTTGGATACAAACCATCTCTTATTTCTCCAAGATGTACTAGACATATCAGATATACTAGTCCAGTGGTTTTTTGAGTCACTGTGAGCCCCGCAGAATAATCAGATTGGTGTTTTTGACCTCCACCTGTACCCTCCCAGCGCTTTTTTGCCCACAAACAGAACTAGAAAATGTAATTTCGAGGAAATTACCAGTGCATAAAAATATAAACATACTGTATATTAACATAAAATGCAAAACAAACTTTTATTTGATAACAGTTGGCAGAAGTCATAGTTGATAACAACTGACAGTTGAAATGGCTGAACAGTTACGTAGTTGAGTAGTTTAAATAGTTAAATTATTTATTAATGAATTATTGTAGTGAGGACATTTATTTTGAAACAGTTGTGGGCAGAGGAAATAGTTGAACAGGATCTGTAGAGCCAGATTGTATGTTTAAAGCCTATAGTTTATATAGAGTATATAGTTTAAAAGTTAAATGTAGATAGTATAATGGATGTTGATAGACAGAAAGTTGAATGGATGTTGATAGGCAGATTGTTTAATGGATGTTGATGGGATAGTTTAATGGGTAGATGAGTGAATGGTTTGAAGAGGATGAATGGATAGAAAGTTGGATGGAATGTGCCTTATATCCTTGTAGAATGGAGATACACAAAGAGAGTTGGCCTAATTGAGCAGAAAGCAGTTGATACAGGTGCAATCAGTTTAACTAGCTTTTTGATGGGACCTAGTTGAGCAGCTGGAAGTTGATACAGGTGCAAATCAAGTTAATTAGCCCATTATGATGTCATAGTCCCCATACAAAGTCTATGGGGAAAAATAAGCTTGTTTTTTATTAATATCTCAAAAAGTATAAAGTTTACAAAAGTGAAAAATACATTCCTCAAGTCTCCTTTTCAAGACCTACGTTACAAAGTTTGAACGAAGTTTCTACGTTAAACGGTTGAAGCTGAATTAGACGCAGAAATTTGGTGGGAAGAAGAAGAAGAAGACTTCAGATAACAGAACAGTGCATTTTCATGCACTGTAATAATTAATTCAATTTTGGCTTTACAGCTATGTTCTTAGATACAATTTAGATTCAAGGCTTCAGTTGGGATCATTTTACTTCAGAGACGCCATCTCCATAGACAGTGTGTAGATGAGGCTTCTGCTGTAGCAGCTATCACAGGTGTTACGAATATGTATGACATATAGGATCAATATCATGTTCATAACAGCAGTTCCTAACTGCAACAACCCACAGCTAATGACCCACAAACTGCAGAAAGGCTGCAATTACTACCTAGTGTAAACAGCAACGCTGTTTGTATGCATGTGTGTTAGAAATGGTGATGGTAATTAAGTGATGGTGTACTGTAGAATTACAATATTTTTATTTTTTTCATACAATCTGGATACCCCCAGAAATTATCTTGTGACCCTCATAGGGGTCCCAACCCCCATGCAGTTTGAGGACAACTGATACTGTAATAGGCCACAGAATTTGCATGCATTTGTTTGCGCTATTGGACACTTGTATACAATTCTGTATTGGTGTCAGATTAGTGTCCTATGTATGCTGATGAATTTATCCCAACACCAAAAAGGTGCACAACCTGCATGCATGACTATTATTTGAACATGCATTCATCCCCATACATTTCTGATAAGGAGGTCTCTTTGGGGAACATGAGATTAGATGGGTTGGGAAATACCCATCAGGTCATCATTATTCAACACTCTGACCACCTTTAAAATGAATATGCCTAAGCAAGGTGCACACTTACAGAGGAGTTCACTTGGATCGCAATGTTGGACGATTTAAAAAATAGTAACTTATTTCAAAATGACTATAAACTGTTTATTGTATGAATTTTTAATTTTGCTGTCTAATATTATTTTTCATATATTCGACCAAATGTTATATCAAATGCTATCAAATGACCAAATATACTATCAAAACACTTTCCAGACAAAACTGTATTAAAGTAGTTTTCCCCTGCAAGAGAATTTCCATGAAAAAGAGGATTTTTAGGAAACAAAGAAGATGTAGATGAAAGTAACAGGGAGAAAAAGTTAAACACTTTCATTAACAATGATAGTAGCACGGCATTTGCATAGTCTACTTGATATTTCTATAATGTATTTTCACCGGTTGTACAAGTTGAAGTTTCAAGTGTGTACCTTCCATTCTACTGCTCTCCACTTTCATTTTTATCAGGGAATAATGATTTAAAGCAAGGTCATTTGATCTTCTGTTTCAATAGGCCTTAATTAAATATTCATTCATTCAGCAGTGGTTCTTCCCTGTGTATTCCTGAGGACATGCAGCGCAGAAACAAAAGCAGTTTTTCCATTATAGGCCTACTGCTTCTTCCACCAGGTTCTCTCCACCAGGGACATGCAACTGTATTATGTCGCTTTTTCAAGAGGTTGTTTTGGGGAGGTCAAGAGAGTCACATTGTAGAATTTGTTCAGATATTCCTTATTCAGGGTAAACCAGATCACGTATACATTCAATACATTCAATGAATAACTTGGTTGATTGACTGACTACATTTTGAACTGCATATCATGTCAACATTATAGTTAGCCTATATCAGATTTACATAGAAGCAGATCTTAATATTGTGACATGGCCCTCAGTTTCAGAAACTGTCACATCAGAGAGTGGCGTAGCAACAGACTCCTCATCATTCTCTATGGATTTAAGGTGAGCTTATATCATACTATAAACAAACCATGTTTAGCCATTTGGATTGAAAAATCATCTTAGTGTGTTTTATTATATTAGGCTATAATTAGGATAAGAGGCAAATATCAAATGTATTCTTAATGTAGAGCAACAGAGAAGATGTGATTGAGGATGATGGAAGTGAAGAGAGCAGGGAGCATGAGTGTTGCTCTGAGCAAGTCAGAAGAGGAACTAGAAAGTAGGCAGAGCAATGCAGAACAGTTTTTGCTAGAGGCAGGACTGCGGCCAGAGAAATTAACAAATGATCAGAGAGACACCATAGTATGCATGTAGTCATGCCATGTACCTTAAAATTAACCTTAGTAACCTAGGTTGGTTAGATAATGTTGGGAAAGGACATAAGCACGTATCACAGATTATTAACCTACTTTAAGAATTACAGTTAATAGTTAATACCCTATCATCTAGCCCTACAAATTCATGTGTACATTGGCGTGATTATTATTATTTATTTATTTATAACTCACCTAACCTGTGCAAGTGGTACAGACTCGGTGGCTAGCATGTTACTGTGGCTCTGCACTTCATCGGGAGTTGAGGGAAAAGTAAACAAAACTCAGTGGAGGGAGTGATGTCACACTCTTTATTTATTTTTAGAATTAGGCCTTTTGGGGAAAAAAGTAAATGTGTTCCAGTTCATTGCATTTATATGCTAGCCTAATAATTATTTTTTTGGTAGAAATAGCAGTATCGGCAAGTAGGCTACACAAATGTAAATATTTGATTTGGTTTAAAAACAATATCACTAAACATTTCGAAATACAGTACACCTGGATTGTTTTGCTTTCTGTGACTTTCAGTTTCTAAAAGGCTATTTTTCCAGCCATATATTTCATCATTGAAGATTTCTCTGTAGTTAGAGCAGCTTTGCAGATTTCTTTGTAGTTAGAGCAGCTTTGGATCACATAGAGGCTGCAGTGGCAAGGAGAGGACTGTACATAAAACACATTACTATCGGTAGACTATTCAAGTTCTTGTTGAATGTAGTAATGAAAGAGGCATTAGATTTAAAGGCAATAGCTGTGGAATCTATCCAAGGTCCTCTAGCCTACATGCACTCAAGGGCGCTAGGCTACTTCAAATTCACCAAATGAATGGGTTGTTACAAAACAAAAACTTTTTGCCCTAACAACAACACCTAAGCTGTTATGCATGGGTACTGCATCATAAGTTAGGCATCACCCAAATGTAGTTACAGAGCCCTCCGCTTCCACTCCACTTACTCTATATCATCTCTCATCTTTTGATATAAGTTTCCAATGAAAACAATGAGGAAATATCCACGTTGAAGGGAAGCAAATTTATTCTGGGAAGAAAAATGTGAACAAAAACACACATGACACAGTTATTGGCACCCCTAGAAAATTGTATAAATAAAATGTAACTGATTTTTTCCCCCATTTATATTCAGCATGGTAAGCAGTAGGTAATACATGATTTCTCATTTCATCAAAGGAGAACTCTGGCCATTTTTAACAAAGAGCTCTGTTGCTCGAGGTCACTGAGCACTGTTGGTATATAGGAAAAAACAGTAAAACAAATTGGTGCTACCTAAGGGTACGTTCAGACTTGGGCATCTATGACGGTCTAAAACGTATGGTCACTGGCGAAAAGTTTAACAATATGCTAGATATAGCATATTGGGTCTTGAAATATTCACAAGAATCCATAGAAATTGATGTATTCGTGTCATTTGATCCAATATTAGTTATGCAGATGTATAGTCCACCAATTGAATTGAAATAGAATTTTTTAAAAAGATTTATCATTTTTTGTAATTATTCCATATTTAGTGTAGTCATTCCATATTAGAACCCCTGAAGTATAATCCAAATGCAAGCATGAACCTTCAATGTGTTACCTTTCATTTGAAACCAAGATTATGCTTCTACACAAAGGGGTTCATATGCAGTAAGCATTTGATTGTTACAGTATGTATTTTGGATAACCAAAAGTCCTATGGGGAGTTTCCATAGGGCATTTTACAAAACACATGAGCATACCATGGCAAATAATGGTCTAAAGTAAGTAGTTTTCATTCTATGTTGATCTACTTTTGCACACAGCTACACAAGACCTGATGCTAGGACTCAGTTGTGTTTCTAAGTCATCTCAAGTGACCTAGAGGGCTAAAAGGGCTGAAAGTTCGGAGATGCTTGTTATTCGGCAGAATGAGACAATAATATTCAAGCCTCAGTAACTCTGTGTCAGTACATCACACAGTTTTTCTGGTTGTTGTCCAAGTAACTACAGTGTCTAAGCATTCCAAAAAGGTCAGACATTTGATTATAGGCCAAAGTATGTAGGAGCAATGATCTCATCAGTAGATGATGTGCAATGTTGGGCAAAATACTCAAAATGGGGCGTATGCATAAGAATTTAAACAAATTTCGTGGGTAGTCCAGTCCACATTGGGTGTGGTTTATGAAACGTTATCAAACGTCCGGCGCTTATCACAAGAAGGTGGGCTTATGTTTCTTAATCAGTCATGGGTGTGTTTTGGACGTAATAACCCTTTTAACAGCAAGCAGCACGACTTCAAACAGTGCATCGGTATTTTGATGGTCACCATGCTTTACTAAAACCTAGCAGAGTATAGCCTACATAACACGCATTTGCGCTCGTCTATTATTTGAACTCATTGGCAAAGTGATACTAACTTCACCGTGGACTGAGTCAAAGACAAAACAATTATACACAGTTAATTCCTTTCACTTCTGACTGACAATGGGTTACCATTGAAAATATAGCCTGGAAAAAGACACGTACCCCAATAATGTTCGAATGACTGAATAAAAAAACATTTATCCTGCAGGGGAGTTGGTGCTTACATCTCGTGACAGTGCGTCTTCAGCTTCATATTTGCCTCCCGCCTAATCACTTTTATCCGTCATTACCAATTTGCAAATAATGGCGAATAACTACTCATTTTGAGATGTATTTCATAATATCTTTATTCTAATTAAGTTTCCCATTGTAATCATGTAATTTGTAATATTTTGCATGGATGTGCGCTGGTTCGCGTTCATGGATGAGAGAAGCAGGGTGCGTTGTGCACCCGCCCATATCACTGTTGATAATGCGCTCTTAAAATAACATATAAACAACTCGCCATGGATTTCTGACCAGGTTTCTCTTGGCCAGTGGCGTAATGCGTTATAGGTAGTGTACAATAGCGATTTTTAGACAATGCGCCAGACCCCTCCTTAGGTCATGAATTGCCACACCCCTTGGCGCATTACTCCAAAAAAGAGATGGTCATGGCGAAAAACTCGAGTCTACAATAGGAATAAGCTTTGCGTCATGATGATTATAGACTTTCCGCCAGGTTTTGGGTCACGAAAATAGGGCCCTTGGTGTATTTTTCGCAGCCGTCGCCACCTGTTTTACATTATAATCCTGGAGTGTTTTCAAAAAAGTGCAGCTCAGAGCTGTTTTGAAAGTTGAGATATGTTCAACTTCTAGTGGAAAAACGCCCTACGTCACATTGTTTTTTGACAGCTGACCAATCACAAGCAGATAGCCAAGACCTGTGGACCGGCTGCTTTTTGGAACAAAAACGATGAGAGATTTTTTAAAAACTGAAAAAGCAGTCTGCAGAAAAAGAAACCAAGTCTGAACGAACCCTAACGCAAGTTAGCCTGCTAGTGACTAATGCAGCCAAGTGGCTACAAAGCAATGCTCTGTGGGCATCACATAAACTGTACCTTTGTGCCTCTTCACAGACTCAAACTGTCATTACAAGTGCTCTGCAACATCAACAGGGTTCTTATGTGACACCACTATGCGTGTTCAACTCAGTATTTGTGAGGAAACTCTCATGTGCATATCTGAAATATAGTTACTGGCTTCATGGTGGTCTCCAGGTTGAAAGATAAGAGTGGCAATGGCATGATTCCAGTCAGTAGGAAAATAGCTGTGTGTAATTGAAAGGTTAATTAAATGAACCAATAGGAGTTACTAATAGGCCAATAGGGCACGTAACTGAAGCGTTCCGTTCGCAGAGTATCTGCTGGAACTGGTGGCGCATACGTTCAAAAAACTTCTAAAACTATTTTCTACGCTCCACGAAAGGAGCACTTCACTTGCGAACCCGGTGTATCCTGGGCCTTAGAGTATTTCAATGCGTTTTAATAAGCAAGGTATGAAATTGAAAAGCATCTCTGCATTTAATGTTTCTTGAGAAGCAAATGGCTTTATTAACTTGCTCTTCATTGATTGTGCTTAGACAAAACAAGTCTTCACTCTTCATAAGTTGTCATAGGTTTTCACTACACTGGGGTAAGTCGGCTTTAATCCTGTTTTTTCTGAACTTTTACAGTAAACTTATCTCTTGCAGAATGAATCTTTGCTGGGGGTTACAGGGCCCGAACCACAAGTGAGTCCGACCCGTGTCATTTCCCGATCCCACCCCATCTCTTCCTGTCACTCTCTTCACTGTCCTGTCATAATAAAGGCAAAAGGCCCAAAAAATATGGTTAGAAAAGAAATCATAAAGATTTGTGAAATAATAATGTAGCCCCTTGTTTTAGTGTTAGCGTTTACTTTGAGAAGGTCACCAGGTACCCCTGGTTGAAAAACATCCCAAAAGAATACTTTTCTCACCCCCACACTTGAAATGGATGTGGCGTCATTGGGGTTTAATGCTCCTTTTTTATGACAGGCCATGTCCCTGGGTCCAGCGAAAGCTAAATTCTTTGTCCAGGTGTGCCCTTATAAAGGTTAAGCTGAGTTGTGCATGTTTGGAGAAGAGTGATCCATGATCAGCCTCCATGATGACCAAGTGGTCCATTTTAGGATGGAGTGAAAATTTCATCCACCGAAACACCATACCCACAGTGGAGAATAGCTATAGAAATGTATTAGTTTTGGGTGTTTTTCAGACAATGGGACCTGGTGACCTTCTCAAAGTAAATGGTAACACTAAAACAAGGTGCAATTGTGACTCATTAAGATGACATTAAGATTTTTGGAGGAAAAGATCAGGCAGTCTTCTGAGAGACCTGCCCCAATGGGTGGCATAGATCCAAAACATACAGCCAAACAAGACATGGTTAACAGAAAACAATATCAACATTTTAGAGTGGCCCAGCCAGAGTCCAGACCTCAATCCGTCAAAAAAGAGTGATGGCAAATAGCTGTTCCTGTCAAAAAATCTGTATTGCTGCTAAAAAGATGCTGTCTAGAATCATTGTGGAGATATGGAGAGGCTTGGTAGGTATTATAAGAACCATTTTGAGAGCTGTGATGGCAAATAAAAATGTTTCCATTGATTATTTAAAAAGGGTATGAATAATTTTGGACTCGCCATTTTTCATTAAAAAAATGTAAAAAGATGAAAACGCTTTTTCTGATTCCACGGTTCTACCACATAACATTGTCTAGCAACCTTTTGGCATGTGGCAGTGTCATTTTCAGTCAGAATAAACATATTGATAAAGACAAAATCAACATTAAATCAATATTCGCCAGGGGTATGAATAATTTTGTTCTTAACTGTATGTAATTGTGTAATTGTTGGGCCTTTTATTAACTGTTCAAAATTATATTTATTTGTTGTTTTTTGTTTTTTCCTCATGACTTTATCTTTCCAATTTTGATTGAAATCTCTCATAAAAATTAAACTCTGCTTGGATTACACTCTTTCAGGATATTAATGAGCTGGCCTTCGTCCTTATGTGCAGTCTGCTGAGTAAATTAAACTAAGCATTGTCAGCAGTGACAATGACTTATGTCATAATCTACCTTATAAAAGACACCACACTCCCATCAACTGACTATAAATGGGAAGAGCGTGCTCATTCACCAGCCCTAATGTGTGCTTGTGCCGCCCGAATTGATTCGCCTTCATGCGAGGGGCTCAGTTTCCATGTGCATGCACTTTCCCTCTTGAGGAAGTGGACAAACAATCCAATCTGAGTGCGCCCAATTTAGCTATATTACCACTTTTAAATAAATGCAAATATCTTGCACCTCACCATTAAAATATTCCTTGATTCAGCAAGTACCTGAAAGAGCAGGGGGACCATTTGTGGAGTGTGGATTTGCACATGAATGACGTGCGTGAATGAGGAGTGTGGGTGAGGCTGGAAGGCCTTCTCCTCGTCAGTGAACAGTGGAGCTCAGCTCAGTTCCACGCTCTCTCTGGGGGGACCCAGGTGAGATTCTCACACACAAAAGACCCAAGTCTACCTGGAACAGTGTGGATGAAATGTTAAAGCATATGTGGATAGAGGTCTTTGGATATGCGGATAGAGGTCTTTGGGTAAAAAATAAATTAATAATAATGTTCATCATAGTTCATTCAGCTATCATTTGTAGGGTTTCCAAACAACCTAGATTACATCAACTTGATGGATGTCAATGTCTGATATTATTATGCCCTGATGCTAAGTGGTTCTTTGATTAATGTAGGTGAAACCTATTGAATTCATAACCCACAGTATGTTTTGACTGCTATGATATAAAAAAATAAAGAATAGATAAACAAAAGTATGTGGCTCTCAGAAAATGAGTAAGGTATGTGAGAGGCAGACAATAGGCTTTACTACTCAGTAGTTGTTTATCAGCAATTTCACAATCACACAAGTAGGGAGAGGAGAAGAAGCAACCTCAGGCGCAGTCAAGACAGCATTTGTCACAGTAAAGCACAGTAGCCAGAATCACAGAATGGATCATTTGGGAGTTGACATCCCCTGGCTGTCAGACAGCAGACTACATTGTATAAAATCTCATTATAATTAACCACATTTAAGTTAGAGCAGCAAGTCCCTCCTTATATGTTTTCCCACTCCGCATTGCCCCCATCCCATCGCCATGGAGTAATTAATATGGAACGGCATCATGCTCAGCAAATTCCTGTGAGATGGCTCCACCGGAGCTGTAAAAGCCAAGTAGGCAAATTAGTATTCATGCAGGTCTTCCTGTTACAACTCCCTTTTCCCTCAGGGACCAGGGGGCTAGATTGGGTAGACAGACAATGTTCATCCATGATTATGTGAGCAGAATGCCATGTGCCACAAGAGCAATGGAGTAGGTAGACAGGCAGAGAGAGAGAGAGAGAGAGAGAGAGAAATACAAGAAATACACCAGTGTCCTTGCATTTGAAGATCACAGAAAACATTGGGGAATGATTATAATTTGGCAGCGCACTGGAATTTTCTTGGTTTCAAGATGGCGTTTTGTCAGCTATAAGCCGGCACAGTTTCATTTTTGCGAGATTTGTTTTTAGCTATGGAACTCTGAAGCTTTGAATAGTGTCTTGTGAATATTGATTAAAAAAAACTCCATTCCAGTTCCAAACAAGGATCCATTTTCAGTCTGCCCAAATCCATAGTTGGTGAAAGGACTACCAATTATGGCGCTTTAAAAACTAAGGGTTTACTATATTGTATACAAACAATTGTGTTATTAGACCTACACACTTCATGAAGTGTAAAGTAGTATGAAGCCCAGATTCTTATGACCTCTTATTTTACTGTATGTCCTCTCTCTCTCTCTCTCTCTCTCTCTCTCTCCTCTCTCTCTCTGGCTCATTCTTGAGTCTTATTAGTAGCCACACGGCAGCCTGGTGTGGGGTGATTCACTGCTGTGTGCATTCAGAGGGCTACTTTGACACCTTATGTTCAGTGATTGAAGGCAATCTCCAATGATGCACTGACTTTATTCACCATGTTGTTCCATAGAGGAGAACACACATCTTTTTCTCCCCCTCTCTCTCCATCTCTCTTTCTTTCTCTATCTTTCTCCCTCTCCCTCTCTCTCTTTCTATCTCTCTCTTACACACACACACAAAGGTGGTCACACATGTACAGATTTGCCACTCTGAGTCACCTCCTGAATGCACAACTATCTGGAGGCATAAAATAAAAATAAAAAACAGCATTTATTTCACCTGCAGAGGAGGGCAACTTAATACCTAGTACACACAACATTCATGCCACACAACCCATGTATCCATAATCAATGTAATTTCACTTAGACACGGTTCACAACCCTTCCATTAACTCTTTATTGTGTAAATGTCTCCTGTTTTGCCCTCATTACATAAGGGGATACAAATGTTTGTACACTGGGTGGGTGTTGAGCCCGTCCGGGCAGCAAGAAGCCACATTAGAGTGATCTCTGCTTGGATTAAATCTGTTGTTCGTGGAGATGTTAACAAAGGTGATAAAACAAGATTAGCTAAGACACACAGTGGTGGGGATTGGGGAGCTCTCTCTTATTAGTATGCACTGAGCTCCAGAGAGTAGAGTGGACTCAATTTTCCTCACAGGGGGGAAAGGGTTCAACCATTAGCATGAATGGGAAATGCTAATGCCCAGCTACAGACACCTGCTCTGGGTATCAGCGCCGTGGGCCTCTGAGGCACAAGGGGAGTGTGTTTTTAATCCTGTGGTATTAATGTAATATTTAGTCAGTTAGGCTGAGCAGCACAAACAGCAGTCTGGCTAAAGCATAGGAAGCCAGAGTCACAGTGATTGGATGGGGGCCACTGTATTATAATCAAAATCCTTATTTCAGACACCAAATGGGTCCATAGCATTAAGACAGTGTAAAAATACATAGAATAAATACATATAATATATAGGTACAATGTATACAAAAAGGAAAAAAAAGATAGCATTTAAAAACGGTAAGGGCTCTCTCGCCAGTGTTTTCTCAGCCTGGAAGAAAACCTCAGAGAGCTCTTAGCAAGGTTGACTAGACCTTCTATAATGCAGTTCTCTGACAAGTCCAAGTTATAAACAAGTTATGACAAGTCCAAGTTATAAGCAAGTTATACAAGTTATAAACTAAAATGGTTGTATGGTTTCTTTACCTAGCATACCTCCTCTCTCGGTCTCTCTCTCTCTCTCCCTGAGTTTACACAATGAGTTTACCTCTCTGCCGTTGGGACTATTTTGCTCTGTAAGAAGCAAAACAAGGGACAGTCTACATACACATATAAGTTACAATAGTTTTGTCACTTGAAACAATACAGCATGATGACTAAGTACCAGTACCACGGCGTGCAGTGACCCTAACAGTGGCCTCCATGGGCGTATTCTGGGAGCTGTTGTGTCATCCTGGCTGTAATTGTCACCTTTGATTGGCAGTAATGAAGATGCCGGACGAGTGGGAAGGGGGTTGTTGGCCACTGGTGTCATTGTGCCATTTTCGTGGACTGCTTCTCTCCGCGAGGCTGTGCTTCTCACCGGCTGCCTGATTGTACAGTTAAGCCACGGCTGCCTCCACAAGCTCTCCCGTGTCATTAACCTCCACTCCAATGACTCTGCGATGGGTTTGAAAAGGGAGAAGAGACACTTGTCAAGGTGTGGGTAGAGGAGCACCTCTTCAGCAACAGCTCGGGTTGCTCCGCATCTTTGTGTTGTCCAATCGGCGACTAAGTGCACGCAAGTTTGGTGTCACCACCGAATGCACGCTGTTGTGGTTTGGACAGATATTGAGCGTTCTAAGCGTCATGTTTAATCGGCCACAGCTCATAGAGACAGGCCTTGGTATTTCACTCACATATGAGTGACCACTCTCTGATCGGTATGTAGACAGATGTGGAGGTGGAGTTCAGCTTGTTTGATGGTATAAAAGGTACACTGGTGTGTTATATTTGGTATTTTCAAATTCACTCTGTGTAAATTTGTTTTTGTTCTATTATAACATGTAAACATTTTCTATAAACACATCCATTTGCTAAGCATGAATCATGGGTTATTTACCACAGTACAGATTTGTATTTATTCGAGAGACCACACTAATATTAGGTAGAGTGAACCTGAAACACCACAAATGATATTACTTGGCTTTAAACTGGAGATGAAGTAACAAACAACACAAACTGTAACAAGGCCAAAAACAAGTCTCTTTTTTTTGTGTGGTGGAATCTAGATGGAGCTTTAGGCTGTGGCATAACTTTTGGATGGATTAACTGAATGTGTGGATTCACTCCATGAAGGTAAATGAGGTATACAGTCGACTATGAATGCCTCTGTGAATGCAAACATCTTTCCCCTTAAGAAATTCTTTATACATCTACAAGTAAAATAGTTTGGGCTATTCAGTCAACTGTTAAAAGCTTGCCTAGCTGTATATCTTTGTAAAGGAAGGCCATTCTCCATTTATTTGGTTACTGCTCTGGGAGCCATCCATTCTGTTCTGCGCATAATAGATGTATAATCCATTCCTATCCAGACATCTACTGTGTGTTGAGCTAAAATGGTATAGTGTCCATAGTGATTGGACATGTATTATGTGTGTGTGTGTGTGTGTGTATATATATATATGCTGCAAAATGTGCCCTATGACCTCTGTTAAAATCCATTAGATCGGATCTCAGTGGGTAAGTCAATGAATATAATTGAAAAATTGTGCTTCCATTGAGATGGGTTTTGTATCCATACTATTCCTCTAAGGCAGGGGTGTCAACCAGTGGTCCGCAGCCAACTTGTGGTCCGTGAGGACATTGCTGGTGGTCCCTGACCATGGATTCAGTAATGTAGTTGCAATGTGGGAATCAGTATTTTTATTCTGTGGTGGTCCTGAGGTTATGTAATTAGTCAGAATGGTGGTCCCTGGTTCACAGTCAGTTGAAAACCCCTGCTCTAAGGCTTTTTACATTTTTACATTTAATCATAACTCAGAAATGAATGGGAAATGACATGAGGGTGCCACTTGAATGTAAAACAACTGCACTGTCTTAATGTGTCAAAGATGTGACCAAGATTAATTCATGTGTCTGATTCATTATTTCATTATTATGACTTAACTATATCATTATTATGACTTAACAATATGACAATTTGTAAGGTTAAATAACTGAAGTAGGCTACATAACAAGAAATGAGCTAAAGCTGTAGAAAAAATGGATCTCAAAAATATATCAACACTATTTGGAAAATTAAGTCTGTTTAGGTACCACAGAACAAGTATCAGTCATATAAAGACTCTTTAGTGAAGATAGTGTTTTTGCATTATCTATTATTGTATGAATCCACAATGCTGTTTGAGTCTCGTCATAGTGCGTCCTCTCTGAATGTGTACACTTCTTGTGTAGGTCAGAGGGTAGGAAATAGGATTGAGCATTATAATGCAGCCAGAAGCTCCTCGAAGGGCAAAGCGGTCAATCAAAGGCTACTTTTTGCTTGGTCGCTGTGTCGGGTGCTCCTGTCGGCAATTCTCTGATTTGACTTTGATGTGCCAATTTGTGGTTGATGAATAATTGTCTGGTTGCTGATAACTTGTGGGAGTCAAGTGCATTCTCGGGGTACTCAATGCAAATGGGATATTTGGATTCAGCGAATCACGACAGTGTCCTCCCGAATGTCCGCCTGCCGTTTCTGTGGATAAACTCACCAATTAGCTGCATTTGAAGAAGCCATTTTTGATTAGTGCAATCAGTAAACAGAAAGGCCTCTCCATGATTGTCCCCCTGATTAGATGAGTTGTCACTTGAGAAGTTGTTGGAGATTTTAATTTATGGCCTTATAGTCCTGAAAAGTACAACAATTACCTGATCCATTTTGCCTACTGAACACTCAGATTAGAATGCAATTGCATGGCAAAGTCTGTCCACCTAATGTCTTACCCCGTGGAGACTGTGAGAGGGATCTTAGCTCTTCGTGGCAAATGGTAAATAAACACACAATGCTACTTGTCCATGAGCTCTGTGAAGAAATGGGATTCCCTGGCTTGTTCCGACAGAAGCACAAATTACTACTCCGAAGAACCCTTCTACAGCTACTACTGGCTATTTAGATTTAAAGAAAAGTATTGTAGCAAAGCCCACAGAAACGTATCTCAATACTGAAAATCTCTGTGTAAAAGCAGCTGAACATGGACACATACAGTACACACATACGGAAAAGAGCAAAATTGTTTGTCAAACCATTAAGTTCATAGTTAAAAAGTGATCAAAAGGGGTCCAACATGGATTCCTTTGTCTGAGGGGCCTCAGTAAAACTCATCTCAGCTTCAAATAATGCAAAAATTCAAAGGTAAGCCATGTTTCAGTGTGAGACTAGATACCCATTTTCAGCAGTCTTTCCTTACCCTATTTTTATGTCTGTTATTAAGGCCCATAAAATGGGCTTTTTGTCAGGCCCTTCTCTGAATGATCACTTCAGAGTAATTTGTGCAACCAAACTGAATCTTTTTTGTCCACTGCGTTTTATGAGTGAAACACCCATTAACGCTCAATTGGATTTATTAGGGAAGAAGCAGGGGAAGTGAAAAAAGAAGAGTACTTTGAAAAGGCAGATATCACTGTCATTGTGCAAAGGTGAGATTTTTATAACCGTGTTAGTCTTCCAGGTCAGTTTGTTTCTAGTGGTTTACTTGCACACTTGATAGAGTTCCTTCTGTGTCAGGTCAGGTGTGTACGCCTAAATGATCACATAGCCTAGTCATTAAGGCTACGTTTCCACTGGCAGGTCTTTTAATGCACAGTTCTGATTTATTTACCTATATCTTTTTGACTGCCTGTTTGCATCTAGCTTTCAAAGTGGCCCATATCAGATATCTGTGTTAACATGGTTCATTATTTTGATAAACACTTGAGACAATCCCACATGCGCACAAGAGGGTTTTCGTCACCGAAATGAAAGCAAACAAATAGATGGCACTGCAAATGTGCTTCAATGGTTAGTTGTTTACTTTCAATTCATAGCTTGAAGTTCACAAAATAAGATACCAGTTTTATTTTAAGGCTAAAAAGGAAGTAGAGAGTCCTATTGCAGCTTTTCCATCAATGTAACTGACGGTGTGAACGTCATAGAGACACTCAATATGGCTAACTACAATTAAAATGTTATCTATGTCCTGCAAAGTTGTCCCTGACCCAAACCTGTAGAATGGCTTAAGAGGAGACTTTATAGATCACCCTTGTCAGGCAGATAATCTCTGTGTGAGATTACGCCTGATTAGGGTGGTTTTAATAGGTTGTGTTTACTGGGAGCAGATTTGGTGGGGGTGAAATTCTGGGTGGTAATTTGTCATCAAGTTTGGTTATAGGCACGAGGTCTTAGGTAGTGTATCACAAACATGCCCCACCACCACCATCACCACCACCAACAACAACCTCTAACAAAAGTGCCCACGAAGGGATTCTCATTGGACGCTGAACTTAAGGGGGGAGTGAATTAAAAGTGAGTTAATTTTCCCTTTGAGAGTGTCACTACCCCCCATGGGGAGCAGTGAATGTGCTCTTTCCATGTGACCAGCTGCCTAAATCAGGGCAAGCAAACACTCAAGCAGCATGTTGTGGGCAATAGGTCTGCCATCTGTAACACAGCATTGTCCTGGGCTTTTCCAGGGCTAATTGTTTTCATGTGTGTAGTCCACCCAGAGGTTTATTTGCTGTCCTCTAGGGAACAGTGACAGTTGAAATGTAACGTAGTGCATGTCCAATAGCAAATACTACACTCCTAGTAGTCTCACATTCAGCCAGAGACAAAAATACAACAAACACGTTTTACGTTTAGAGCACAAAATATAGAATGATAGAGTGTCAATAAACACCAGAACTGTGTATGTGTCATTGCCTCATGAGAAGAACATTGCAGACACACTTCTTTAGCTAAATAAATCATGGGAAAAGCTATGCATTGCTGACTGTGCTGCATGAATCCTGGTCTTCTCGCAGAGCAACACAAGGAGCAGGAGGCACAGTGGGGTTTAGGGTGTAATCTTGTTTGGCCTTTGGGGCACATGGACAGCAACCCATAGATTTGAAGCTACAGTCTGGACGTTTATTAGGGAGAACAACAGGCGTCTAATTATAATGCCCTCTTATCAGTGCAGTGTCCATTGGTGAATAGTGGAGAGGAAGCAGCTTGCTGCAAGATGGTAATTGGAAAGAAAGTGGGTGGTCCCACTCTGCTCTTTGGCCCTCTGTGCTTCAAAAAAAATTACGACTCTCCGGCACAATTTGGGCACGGTGATTTTCAAAATGTCAAATTCCTTGAAATGCCCCAGTTTGCAGTTTGGTCTTCGTTTCCTCACATCTAACTGGAAATATAAGACCACCTAACGTTTTCCCCAGAAACAGGATTGTGTGTGCTTGTGTGTGTGTTTGTGTACATCTGTGTGTGTGTGTGTGTGTGTGTGTGTGTGTGTTTGGGGTGTACTTGTGCATGTGTGTCCATACCTTTGTGTACTTTTTGTCACTTCCATTGATGGATAAATTGAATAGCTATAAAGACCAACATGCATGTGCAACATAAGGCTCCCTTTAAAAGCTGCCTCTTGAGGCGACCCAAACACAGGCCATCTCTCCAACTTCATTTGAAGCCATCTCCAACTATTCCACATAAACAAACAAACGCCAGGAACGCAGCTGGCTATCACCTTGGCAACAGCCGATTGGGAAGAAACTGTTTGCTAGTTAAAAAGTGCAGCTTTGTTAGCTGCGCTAACAGGGACCTGGAATACTTCACAGCTTCACAATGAAGGCCATTGATTGCTTATTTCATTTTTAGGGGTTGGGGGAGGGAGGTGGGTGGGGAGTAAGCAAGTCCTGCACTCTGGTCTCTTGAAAAAAAGTCATATTTTTTGGTGGTATTTGTGTAGAGTTATGGACTACATTTTCATTCTACGCCTTTTGAGTAAGGGCCAGTGTTGTGTGATGAAAGAGAGAGAGAGAGAGAGAGAGAGAGAGAGAGAGAGAGAGAGAAACTGTATGTCTCGTACCAAGACATAGCTTTACCTTGACATGTATTTATAATTTTACATTGAACCCTCAGACTCTGTCATACTGAGCTCAAAAGGTTGCCAAAGTATTTGGCAGAGCTGCCATGCTTTTCACTAGGCAACTCTACCCTTAATAGTCAAGTCAGGTCAACTTTATTTATTTAGCGCATTTCATACACAGAGGTCATCAATGTGCTTTACATAAACACAAGCAAACAGGAATAGCTAATAAAAGAAGGGCAATAGTCAAATAATAGTTAAAAATTAAAGAATAAAAAAAGAAAATACACAATACACAAGGTCATAGTACATAAAAGCATAAAAAGGGCAATTGTTTAAAAAGTAATAATTGAAACACACAAAAAAACAACATAGAATGATACTAGTCAACCACCCAGTGAACAGCAGCACTCTATGAAGATTCTTGAAGTAGTCCCAAACTGTGCGCGCACACATATATTTCCTTTTAGGGCCAAAATGCCATAGGGCTCGATAGTCCCCCTCGTGTTAACACCCAAAATAGTCAGAGTTTCAGAGAAATCTGGTAGAGCTGTAACTCAACTACGTCACAGAATCCCCCTTTGCCCAACTAAGCACAGCAATAGTTCAAGGAAACAATAGTACTCACCCTGAAGAGTGCTCTGTGAACTGAGTAATGAGGATCTTACCACAAACCGCACTCAGACATGTTACAAAGATTGCCTTTAACAGACAATCACAAAGCAGTACAAAATCACATTCAGGATGACGTGACACACGAAACACGTAACCCATGGGTCAGAAAAGAAAGACTATCTCAGATTCAAAAATGTGTAAATCAGTGATAATGATCCTAGTCAAACACCCAGTAAACAGCAACAATCTATGGAGAAGTAGTCTCGAACTGTGCGTGCAAAAAGTTTGGTCTTAAGTCTAGATTTGAAACTGGCTATAGTTGGGGCAACTTTGATCTCATCTGAAAGTTTGTTCCAGAGCTGCATAGCAACTAAACGCTGCTTCACCATGTTTAGTTCTAACAGTACTCCAGTTTCTCCTGAGACCTGAGAAGTCTGGAAGGTGTGTACTGCTGAAGCATTTCTGCTAGGTAATTTGGTCCCGTTCCATTTAGTGATTTAAATGCAATTTAAATCACTAAATGGAACGGGACCAAATTACCAAATTACCAGAAGCGCTTAAAAGTCAATTCTTGATAGACTTTTGTAGTTACGCATATGGGACCCCAAAGAAGTAATAGTGCACACATATTAGCTTAGAGGACAAAGACTTGTTCGCCAGAATATGGTAGGGTTTTGGTGGGGTTAAGGACGTATGAATAATCTCTAAATGCTTGTCCTTCACTGTACTTTTTGTTAGTGTGTTACAAATACAAGACTCTCCCCACATAAAATGACTTAAAATTTCACGTGTGTTTATGTGTACAATCACTACAATGTGTTCTGTTTCACACTGTTTGACTACTACTACTACACTTTCACTATCCATAGTTCATATGATTTACATCAAGGGTAATTCAAACGCTAAACCACTACTTTGTGATTACTGATATTTACATTGTGTATCAATCCAAATTCATGCCTCTATGTATTATTTTAATCACTAGGTATCAGGATTTCTCTCTTGTAAAACCCTCTGGACAAACCCCCGATTCCACATGGAGTGCCTAAATCAGTATGAGATTTTTGGACAGGCTAAACAAATTTCTCTTGAGGGGTGTTTGCGGAACTTAATGAGGCATAACTAATGGTGTGGTCTGCCAATCCGTTGCCCGTGCTGGTGCTAGGGCATTGGGACAGGCCTGCCATTGATTCTTGCTTCAAACCTCTTGAAGAACTAATCAGTTTCTTTGGTTTGCTGTTTCAGGCCTGGCAAAGCCTTTTGTGAGACTGTGTCACCCCAGGTCAGTAGTTATTAGTGGTGACTGAAAACAGTTTCTTTAACTACTTATGAGCAGCCTGAATAAGATGCATAGGAAACTTGGAGGAGGGATTACCGACTGGCTGGTGTGACAGAGGGAGACACTGGGCAGAATGTGACATGGTTTAGTAATAGAGGATGCAGAGCTCATTCTGTCTTTTACTATCTCTCTCTCTCTCTCTCTTTCCTCTCCTCTCCTGTCTTTGCAAGCCTTCAGTTTTCATTGCTTTAGAAATAAAGCATAATTCACTTCAATTCTAGTCAATTCTGTTTGTCTTTTTAACACTGGTACAGAAAATACAAAATGTTATGTAGATATTAACGTTCATCTATTCAAACTCATGAGCATCCACAAACAGTTGTGTACCCTTTGCATTTTTCATATATGTCTCGCTCTCTCTCTCTCTCTCTCTATATATATATATATACATATATATATGTATGTATGTGCGTGTGGTTGTCCACTGTATCCTCAGAACCAAAGACAACAATAGAATGCACTGTCATTTATTTAATTTTATGGAAATGTATTAAAATGAGAATTGCTTTCAGAGTCCTCTGACCTGCTTGAATGTTTTCCATTCTCTCAGAGGATGATTATTTGTAAGCTGTTTTTCTTGTTTAAAATAACCAGAATTAGGAAAGTTTTTGCTTTCTGTGGTGCAATCTCCTTTGATCCCAAAAGATAATGGATTAAAGGGGACAGTGGGGGGAAAATGCATTGCATGTACAAAACTACCTCATTCAAACCATCCCATATGGTAAATGTATCGGTAGAAATCCTCCACAGTGGCCAGATGAGTTAAGAGTATTATTGTAATTAAAATCTGTTCTTGCCAATTCAAAGCATTTTTGTCAGTCCTCTGAAAAGCTGCCCTTCTCACCCAGTCATTTCACATGGGAGAGAAAAGAGCCATCTTTGCCAGAATTTAACAGAAAGGAGAAAAAGAGGGAGTGTTTGGGGAATTCACATGGCACTTTTTGAATTCTTGTGCTCTTGCCCAATGAAAATGAACATATCCACATCATGACTGTAATAGGTCCAGTCACATGCAGAATGGCTTTATATAAAGCTAATAAGATGCCTTAACCCAGCATTTCAATTGTGTTGTGATGTACAATAAATGTAATATGTATGATTATTTGGTTCTATTGTTATGTTTAAATATGATAGTATACATAATCCAACATTTTCATCATACTTTCACATGCAAATAAGTGTACCTTTGTAGGAAAACATGTTTTATATTTTTGTAAATGGTTCATCTGCATTGCATTTTGGTTCCCACATAAACTGTATGACCAGCGTCAGTCAGTCTACACCAATTAGCACTCCCCGGGTTGCTAGGTCACCATGGTCAATTGAAAGACACATCAATAGAACTTGAAAAGGTTTTTCTGCGATCAGACCTTCTGACATATTAAGTAGAATAATACAAGGGGGAGGGGCCTTGCTCAGGCAAGACTCAGTCTGGATTCAAATCACCCAGCAGTAGGAACTCATTTCTATACTAAAATAACTGGGAACAATAGACAAATACGGACTGTCTCTTTGAAAATGGAAACAATGTTCTTTTTGAATCTGTACATGTTTTATCTGAAACTAAATGGATTGTGCATAATTTGAATTTCAGATACCAGAATTACGCGTTTCTATTAAGCAAAATA
>NC_063207.1:19645557-19788057 GCF_017589495.1 Alosa alosa | reverse complement strand
CACATACACACATACACACAGAGAAAGAGAGAATGCCCAGTTGAGTGAGTGCTGAGGAGAGCCATGACAGGGCCTGGACCACAATTTCTTCATTATGTTCAGACACGCTCTTTCAGGAAAGCCAAGTTTGGCTGGTTCGCTCCCATACATAGCAACTGCTTTATTAGCAGGAGGGGCCTCACTGATGGGGCAGGATTTAAGATTTCCTGCCATGCAGATAGCACTCAGGGCAACTCTGTAACAGTGTTGTGTGCCAAAAATGTGAAGAGTCACTGACATTTAGAGAGGCAATTATTGTTTTGTAATTCACTCATGGCATTCAGTTATAGTTTATTCATCAAAAATGTGTCCAGATTTCCTTCTTGTTTTAAAACTCAGTAAAAATGTCTCACAATTCACCTGTGTTCATTCATTCTAAGTCTCAACTAGGCAACTGTGAACAGCAGCCTGTCTGTGAGTGAGCCTCTACATCTGGACACATCTTGTACAGCTCATAATGGATGGAGTTCAGCTGACCTGAAAGATTGATTGGTGCGTATATCTTGTGTCATGACAAAAGACACTGGCTAGGTGCTTAACTGTGCTACTAAGGGCTTTAACATGGATACACACAATCCTCTCCCTGTGAGTTTTAGCAAAGTCTGTGAGTGGGATGTATTAGAAGGAAGATTCATACGGATTCTACTGGGTGTGCATGCGCCATATATCCAACATAAAGAACATCGATTTGTCATCAGTGTGCTTTGCATGTGCCTTGTCATTTATGCTTTGGTGTCTTATTTTCCCTGGAAGCTGATGTCTACCCTTTACTGCATTGAACACATAACTCACACACAGAGTAAACACCAGCAGAGTACCCCTGGCAACAGCTCTTTCCCATATTTCTGGAGGTGGCAACGTTAAATCTAGTGGGGGAAGAAATCATGACAGACAGAGAGGGAAAGGGAAGGAAACTGCAGAATGTCTCTCTGCTGAAGCATGTTGTGAAAGCCAAGGTTCTTTGTCAGGGCGTATGAACAGACTTAGACCAGTTTCATATCTACAGTGGGATCATTGCTTTGCTGATAGCCCATTAAGCAGGATTGATGCCTTAATCATCTTATAATTTTACTTTACTGAACAAAAGTGTGCAATTGGTCAATTGTCCAGTGATGAGTCGATTGGATTATTTTATCATTCCTGTCTATTTGTAAAAGTGTTCATGATGTAACTGACAAAATGACAGCATTATACTAACATAGGAGAACACCAAGCTTTTATAGATTCTGTAATGGTAGGATCATCCTAGTGTCAACATTGTAGGCAAACCTAACATGACAGCAGCTGCAGTGTCCTTATCCAATAGATTTGAGAATGCTGGCGTTTATTCCTAAATTACTTCAGTTTATCGAAGAAGCTTTACAACTCGTACTCTCTGATGCTTACCATCATTACCAGTGTACCAGATGGACCACATTCATTACCAGTGTATATAGATGGACCACCATTAATACCGTACTGTATATGGACCACATTCATTACCAGTGTATATAAATGGACCACCATTATTACCAGTGTATAAAGATGGACCACATTCATTACCAGTGTATATAGATGGACCACCATTATTACCAATGTATATAGATGGACCACATTGTGACAGCATAAAAAAACTACTGTGCATGTGGGAGCAACTAACTCTAACCCTAACCTAACCCTAACCTAACTCTAACCCTAACCTAACCCTAACCTAGAAATGTGGAAACATAGGGCCGTGGGACCATTGTGCTGTGGGAACATAGGGCTGACCCCGTGCAAGGTCATAGCTTTGGTAGTATAGAATGAGCTATGAATGAAAGAACCCCCTGGTTCTGATCAAGATTATTAATTTGGCAATAAAATGTGCCTGTCATCACTTGTCTGTCTGTGAAATGTCTCATAATCTCCCATTAAATAAACATTTACAATCGTTAACCACATTTAATGACCCATTTGTAGATAAATTAATTGTGAAAAGGCTGTAAATGAAGAGCCTCTTCGTCTTTGAGTTACGAGTCCTTCCTTGCCCTCATAAACTCTGCCTTCTAGCACAGTGATATGAGACATTGTCTGGTTGGTTAATATAGGCTATACCGACTACTCAATATGGTATATACAATGTACTATACAATGCAAAAAAAGACAGTGAGATGAGACATTATAACAAAATGTCATGTTTATTCTAAAAAGACCAAATGATACAATCATTAGAAATGCTGGACAATCAATTTCTTTAGGACTGTTAGACCCTCATAACGTTGGGGAAAGGGGAAAAAGCCTTTTTTCACCATGATGTTTGAGAAAAACTAAATAACTGACAAATGACAAACAAAACAAGAACTGTACAGTATGTGCATGGAAAGCATTGCTTGTTGACTAAGGGTGATGCATATGGAACTCCACTGGTTCTCTCCTTGCAGCTAGAAAACATCATGGACACAAACCATAGTCATATTGAAACATCAAGAAAACTACTCGGACTCGTAGGGGAATTAATATAACAGGACTACACTCAGAGACATATCTAGCATGATGATAAAATGATAAAGAGAAAAGATCTTCAACATATCCTGCTCAACATTTTTGTATTGGCAATTTGAGGTCCAAACGTCACATGTGTCATCTAATGTCAATGACTGCTCTGTTTTCTTCAACTGTGTTGACATGTTTCCTATACAATCACAATGATTGTCACTGGGCAATTCACTTTAAAAGTCTTTCCTCATTGTATTGTTTTTTGTTTAAAAATCCCCCTCCCCATATTAAAAAAGTTAGACAGTGCATGGGCTTGCTAAGATTGCTTGCAGCTTTGTAAACATTTTGTAAACAGATTTTCTCTTCTCACAGCCGAAGGATATCATGTTATCAAACATATGAAATGTAACAGAGCTTCAAAGCCTGGGAGAGTTGTAGAGTACTTATCATTACAATAAGCAACACAGACATAAGCTCACAAACACACAAACACAGCTATTTAGTAATACTGTCTTGAAACCATGGTTGCATGTACAGACTGTAGGAAAAAACAATCTACAATTTTCCTTTGGTTTCTTTTCAGTTTAAAGCCAGATCATTCCAATGTCATCTGTCATATGTCATGATCGCTCCTGATATAATAGCTGAGTGTGTGAAATCAGGCCTCTGATTAGGAGGTTGCCTAATGGACTGGAAGGGGTGTGTACATTCCCCCTTAGTGCTGCCATCTAGTGTTATCATGATTATCATATCCCCTAACCTTTAAAAAACCTCGCCAGAGGGGGCTTCCCTTTCATCCAATGGATCTTTATGCTTCATTCAACTGTAAAATGAACCTAAGCCAGTCGAGCAAAAGTAAAGACAACAAACAAACAAACAAACAAAGAACAAGTTGAAGTGCTTTTGTCCACGCAAAACAAAGAAATCAAACTCACAAGGGTTTTCTCAGCATGCTGCCTGCAGCCTTTTACATAGCATTTCAGTAAACATTTCATAAAGTACCACTTGACTTTTTTAATGTTTGTTATATAAACAGAATTCACCCCTTGACCCTTCACAGCCCAAAGTCAAAAAGACTTAAAATGGACTATGCCGTTTTGTCCAAAGCAGGATCATCTTTGGTATCACATATTATCTTTAGGAAGATTGTTTACGTGCCTGAACTTGAACACTAAAATTCTTGCACATCCATACTGTCCTGCAGACAGTGGGAAAGGTATTTGCGTACCTTAATGAGCCTGTGTTCAGTATTGTTCATAAGCAACTACAGGTAATGAATTGAGATTTCGGCACTCCGCTGTCCCCTACCAAGCATTCTTCTCCCACAGAATGTTTAAGTGCTGATACACTTTAATCAAACTGAATTGTTTAGTCCTTGATTAAACTCACAAACAACTCAATCAGTTATCTGATCAGATCATAAACAAGTACACAAACAGAGGGCATGAAAGAAAAAAAGCAGGACACAGCCGTAGTGACCAAACACAGCATTCACTGCACAATGACTTCAAATAAAGTGAGAGTTTTCTAGTGTTTAAACGGTAAGTCTGAGGCGTCAGTGTCCGGTCTTCCAGTTTAAGGGCAGCCCAGGACATGACATGACTGAAGTGGGCACGTGAGGAGCAATCAATGCTGGTGAAACCTGAAGTGCTGGAAGGAGCAGTTTACCGCTTTACATGCATCACGCACTGGTCTGCTAAGTTATCCTACAGCAATGCACTGTATCAGTGGTGACTATACAGTAGCCGACCTACAAGCCAATTGTCAATTGTACATACACTGGGGAAAAGGCTGAGGCAACAGCTGAATAAGCATTTTTTGGTCATGTTTATAGTCACTCAAGGACATGAAAAAGAGATTCAGAATAAATTAAATTGACAGACACATACAATAACAAACTTGGACAGAGAGCGGAGGGTAGACTAGGTCTTCTCCATTCACAAAACTGCATATATTAATTTCATCATCATGGAAGAGCCATTCCTTGGTTAAGTTGGTCGTTGTTTCATTGACATGATATGCATCACTCAGTGTAGTCTCAAGGTTATTTTGAACATATATCAGGTGAGGATTAAGATCATTATCTAATGATCATTCATTATCATTATCTTATTAAAGATTAGATGATCAGACTTTGAGTTTCAAACAAACCCCATAAATAAAGTATTTCACTTGCAAACAGTCTGACATCTATTTCTCTGACCTTCATTGCTTATGTACCTCAGCATATTTGGTTATTTTACAATAAAACTGCTTTTTTAAATTACAAAAGAGAATAGGTAATTAAGTTATTATGAGAGGTTCCATATAATAACATTTATTAAGTGTCCACAAAAACCCAGTTTCATTCCAAAACATTGCATAATTTAAAGATCGCTATGGCTTTATTAAATTGCTTTTCAAACAGTACCATTCCTGCTACAATTTTACTTTTAAATTAAAACAATTAGAGAGAATGAGCACAGTTACTTAATGCCGGTACTGGTGAGCATAACTTATCCTCTCTCACTTGCATAAATATCAAAGAAACAGGCATTCAGTGTGAAAAATGCAAAATAAATTTAGTTAGTACCAAAAATATACTCAGCCAATAGTCAAATAAAAAATTATATTCACGTAATAAACATTATTTACGTCAGTTCAGTAATTCAGTGACTGACTGTGCAGCTATCACTGGTTCTGCAGTGGAATGTCAGGTTTATCTATATACTGTAATGCCTTGAATGGTTCCCTTCTTTCCTCAGGGATGCATCAAAAGCTGGTACCTTTGTGGATAAATATTTGTTGAAAACAGGATTTAGAAATATATGACAACAGTGTAATAGTAAATAACACACTGATGTTTCTGCCAAGAAGAGTATTTAAAACTGAAGTTTTGACACAAACGATTGTACTTCAGGGATATTCTGAACAACTTGTTGAAGCCACTTAAAGCCAAAAACGCTCTTGTTTTACTTCAAGGCAAACAGTGCTCAGTGAACAGGTCTATTTTTTTTTTCCATTGCGTTCTAAAATATTTGGTGTCTCTCAATATGGCCGCCACACAGACTCATCCATCCTGCCGCTGGAGTTGAGCACTGTGGGGGAGCTGCTGTGGCTCCCGTCTGCCTCGCCTCCGTCCGTCTGGTTGGGGAGGTTGGGATTGATGAGCGAGCTACCTGTGGACGCGCTTGTGCACGGCGGGAGCATCCTGGACGGAGAGCGGTCACCCCCCGGGACCATGGAGAACTGGTAGGAGCCGGACGAGGCGCCGTAGTACAGGTAGGGAGTGCTGCTGGTCTGGAACGGCCCGGTTTGGTTCTGCGTGGAGCCCGGGTATGGCGGAGGCAGGTAGGTGTGGTAGTGGGTGGTGGTGGACATGCCCAGGGACATGCCCGAGGTGACCGGGGTGGGCGTGTAGGTGAATGTGGCCGGGTAGTGCATCCTAGGGCTGGAGAAGCGGCTCTCGGTCAGCGAGGAGAGACCAGGGAACTGACGCTCAAACTGGCGTGGGTCAGCAGAGAATGGGCTCAGATCAGAGGTACCTGACAGACAGAGGGAGAGAGACAGAAACAGCTTAGTATCACAGTGGAGACCCAGTAGCTAGCCCGAACTACACATTCAGAGACTTATTCAGGACATGTTAATACAATATATTCATCATGAAATTCCAGGTTCTGATCTACGTCCTCTACATTCCAAGGCACTTCATCTTTGACATTAGGGGGCGCTGTCACAACATCTTACATGAACACAAAATCACTGCACCATTTGAGTCATTCAAAGCAATGGCTTATATACTTTAATTTCTAACACTGCAAGACGTAATGGTAATGACAGCCTGTCAGGTTTGTTATTCATGCTGCAGAATACCAGGCGTCCTCTGAATTAGTTGTTGAGCAAAAATAGGTGAGTTATGAGCCTCCCTAGTGAGAGAAGGCGAGTGTTCTGTCAAGCACACTATAATTACTTAGTTAAGAATTACTGGAAAGGATTGGTCAAAGGGAGTGGGGACCAACTCATGCAGTCTCTGCTGCGATTTTTCCTGTTTAAAAGACAATCTGTCTAGATAGACTGAATCAGAATAGGGTACAGTTCATGATGTACTAGTTAAAAGGAGAAAGCACTGGAAATTTGCAGCCCTTCTGTGGAAAAACAGGTAATACAAAAGTTTCTGCACAGAATGTGACTGTGTGACAGCAGCTGAACGTTATAGATGGAAATACCACTGACTCATAATGACAATGCCTTTCCTTGATACAGCCGGACCAGTGTTTCACAAAGAGATTAGAAAATTGAGATAGAACACGACTTCTGTTCATGATATCAGCAAGACTGAATGCATCACTGAGTGTAATCTTGTGCACAGACAAATACGAGAACGTGCATATGGCTAATGTGAGCATGGCTACTTGAAACCTGTTGCTTTTTTTGTGAAAGCAGCTCTTTAGTAAAGGAGGTTAAAAGTAAAGGAATGCCAAGCCATAGTAAAGGAAGGCCATCTTTGTCCTGGCCAGTTTGCATTGTTGTGATACAATCAATTGTCTATATGATGTTTTGAATATGTCTTCCAGCTTGTGCGTGTTTGTGTGTGTGTGTGTGGATGCATGCATTTGTATGAATATCAAAGTACAACCCCAAAAAATCTCAGGGATAAATCGGGTGCACATATGGAAACACTTTGAGGAAAAAAAACAGTTTTCATGGGATGCATAATCAGGCCCCTCAGATGTGGTTGTATGTCTCCGATTAGCCAAAGAAAAGGGGCAGTTCTGCTCTTTCAGACCTTCTGTTGGCTTTTCTAAAAATTATAAACCACTAATGGGCTGTGGCTACCAGCACACTGCGCAGGGGAGTGAGAAGAAAGAAGTGAGACTGTCCGCTCGTCCTCCTGTGGCTCTCCTCTCCACTGGCCGTCTCCTCCTCCTCTCTCTCTTCCTCCTCCTCCTCCTCCTCTCCTCTCTCCTCATCTGCGCGTGGCATTGCTTTGCTGCTAGGCTGTTGGATGCTCTTCTGCCCCCTGATTCCCTCCACTGATCTACTCCCTCTCTCTCCCTCCCTCCCTCCTCCTGCTCTTCCTCCCTCTCTCTCTCTCTCCCTCTCTGGGGTCTGCTGTCGTTCTGTGCTGTCTCCTCCCTGCCCTGTAACCCTGGTGCTGAGGTGCATTCCCTCTTATCATAAATCATGAGGCGTCCTCTTTGTCAGCACGTCTGCTGCAGCCGAGTGTTTACGGAGCCGTGAGTGGCACGTCGGCAGATGTGCGCCGGGGCCGCATGTGTGGTCAATTATGACGACGGTGTCTCTTTGCATTATCAGATCGCGGCCATCTCAGATGAAAAAGGAAGTTCTCCGTAGAAGGAGACAACAAGATAAAACAGGGCGCTCTCCTCTGTACCTATTCCAAGAGGGAGATAGAGGCTGGATGGCCTGCTCACCAGAGCCAACTGCCAAGACGCAGAGCCAAGCTATGCAAAATGATCCTGTCATGTTGATGCAGGTGATTTTGAGGGAAACAAGCCAGATTGCAGAGGACTAGGGAACTGAGCTTAGCCTGAGCTGGCAAAGATCCATTGGTATTAAGGAAATAATCGAGCCCGAGAAGTAACTTTGAACAAACATTACATTCTGATCCATCAATTTCTTCCTTCAAGGTTTTTTTTTTATTTCACCTAATCTGCATCAGAAAGACAAAGAAACTACTTTCCAGCACATGGCTGAATAAATGCAGGAATAGATTTTCCTCCAATGTATTAAGCAGTGGTGCCCGCCTGTTCATTTTTTATTACTTAAGCATGGGAACATCCGGGGGGCATATTTGAGCATGACCCCCAGGCAGAGGTGGAGTGGGGCGGGCAAGGCCGGGCCCATGAACCCCCCCACCCCCCGCCCCAGCATCTGTTGCTGGTGAGGCTACACCGGATGCCGGTGCCAGTCTGAGCTCCATTAAGGCAGCACTCAGCGAAGAATGAGGGGGGCGTTAGGACCAGGGAGGTGCGCGTGTCTCTTTGAGGGTAGAACAAAGGCTGACATCTCAGAGATGAAAGGAGGATGAAATCTAAACTAATCAAACCCAACAAGGCAGCTGGCCGCGGTTCAAATAATAAAAAAAATTGCAGGCAACGAACAGCCACACAGCCGAGAGGTAATTGAAACTTTCACGTTCGCTCTGAGCACCAAGAAAACAGTTAGGGTGGAGAGAAGGCAGGAGAGAGAGAGAAAAAAAGAAGAAAAAAAAAGAAAAAAGAAAACCTGGCAGAGAGTCAAACAGGTGTATCGAAGGCAAACATGTCTATGTGTTTGTTTCAAACCAACCCTGAGTTGGGGTGGCGGTGGGGGGAGGGGATTACTTCTTTATTTAGTAAAAGGCATAGTTGTGAGGCCATCTCTCATCCTGTATGTCCACAATCGCTTTCACAGAGGCATATATCTACTGCTGCCTGTGAGTCAGAAACTCAATTCTTTTTTTATTGTTCCTTTTAATGCCCGTCTCAAAGACAGACTCTCACAAGTTCAAAGACCTTAACTGGAGGGATACTGGGAGTGGAGAGATATTCTTTCAGATTTTCACTCTTTCACAAAGGTGCCATTGGTTTGAAGACATTTGGCTCGAGGGCAATTTCTTCTGTGCAACGATTGCTCACAAAACGAGAGTTGAAGTGGAGAAAAGAAGGGTCTTTGATGAAGCTCCAGCGCATAGTGAGGGGGTAGAGAACGGACAGACAGACTTGAGAAAAGTTCACACGGTTAATGCAATCACTCCTCAGCTAGTTAAGTCTGCTCACTCATTCTCCTTGTGAACTTGAAACTCTCAGGTATAGAGATAGATGACAGACATATATTTACCTACACACACACACACACATCCACCCACACACACACCTACTCACCCACACACATAACCCCCCCATCAAACACACACACACACACACAAACACACATCCACACACACCTACTCACCCACATTCATAACCCCCCCCCCCCCATCACACACACACACACACACCTTCCACACATACACACACACACAAACACACACACACACACATTCCTAAATAACAGGAGCCTTGTCAGACACCTCAGAAGACCTAACTGCTTCGTGTAGGTCTCCGCGTCAGCTGAGACGGCGGCTCTTTGAAGCCGAGAGGTGAGAGGCGAGAGGGAGTTTCCCCTACCTGAGAGCCGTCTTGGCACATCGCTGATGGCGGGCAGGCCGGTAGCTCGGGTGGCAGACAGGGGCGTGGTGGAGTGAATAGAAGGCGAGGTCATTTGGCTCAGGTAAGGGGTGTACGGCTGCTCGTAGGACCAGGGCGGAGAGGACTGCGATTGCCTAGGGTCTGTAGGGAGAACCACACACAACCAAGTGAACAACTCCTACAGCCACTTACACAGCAAATCCTAACCTATCACAGTTTCATAGCACGTTAGCAAGTTAGCATGTTAATATACAGATAAAATTCTGTAGATAAAACATTAACTTTATAAAGATAGCACGCTTATATCAGCAGATAAGGTCTTGATAGTGATTTATTCAATCAGGTTTGGAGTGCAGGAGTGTCTTGAAAAATAAATAAGACTGTGGTGTGAAGTGGTTTGGCAGAGCGACAGTCTGCACAATCCAAGTATGTCTTCTGCCTAATCATTTGCATTTATGCCGTTGACAGGGTGTTTCCTTGAACAGGATCACATCTGGAGGCCTTCCAGAGAGGTGGAGTGTTCTTCCCACGAGCACAAAGTTATGCACTATTGAGCAAAAGACTGCTTTGCTGCCACGCTAATCACCCCAGACAATATTACTGTAACGTATATTACATTGCATTTGCTAGATATGATTTGAGATTAGATATTAGATTTAATTAAAATTGGCATTTGTGCCATGAAAAGAATGACAAATGGCTGTCTGAGATGACAATGAATACATGAATGGCATAGCATGGCATGTGAATGGACTGTGCCAAGCAAACACATACTGTCCAATAGTATTCATGCTTAGTGGACTCAAGTGATGCAGTGCAATTGTAATCACAATCTTTCCTCCTCACCCATAAAAGGTCATAGTCTTTTTTTGTTGTTTCTACTCATCAGTATGAGTAGCTAGATTCGATTGAAACAACATGCTATCATAAGGGCAAGGCTGAGTGGAGTGGAAGTGTGTCACTATAGCATTCCTTAGCCTGCATGTTAAGTCATGAACGCTGTGGCACTGGATCAGAAGGAGCAGTCAGGTGACAGTGATAGATCAGGTAATAAGCAATTTTAGGCGAGAAATTATTACACACACTAACAAAAATATGTTAACCAACCAACCAGTATTTACACTTTCAGGTTGTGTTCAAATGGTGGTCAGTTGGGATGGAAATGGCTTTCAAACGAAATGGAAAACTGAGGTTCCAACTCACAGTTCTTATAAAAGGGTTCCGATATACCAAATGTGAAGACAAGATGTGGTAACTAGTGGTAGTGTCCCAAATTGATTTATTTCCAATTGAGGTGTCCTACAGTATTCACAAACTAGAACAAAAAGGTCACCCCACCATACAGCTTATAGCAGCGGTCAGAGGTGCTGCCACACCATCCACATTTGTGGTGTTGGGAAAAGTTTCTGTAATACAGTGTATGCAAAACCATTTGGGGTATCTAAGAGGGCATGTGTCAAAAAACACACTTTATGAGTGCAACCTTTCATTCATTCATTCACACTGTCACAATTACATCACTGTTCTCTCACCTGAGATCTGATTCTGACCCTGTGGGTTGAAGGAGTTGGCCGTGGTGTTGAGTGATGGCCGTGGACTCTGCGTTGGCACGGCGACCCTCATAGTGGTCTGTCGGAGGCGCTCTAGCTCGCTCAGGCGCTCCGAAAACAAGCCGGCCTTTGGTGGGTCCTCCAGCTTCTGTCTGTGTCCTGGGGAAAGAGAGAGATTGTACTCCAAACATTCTCTATGACCTCATGTTAAACCTCATGTTTAAATGTTCTGCTTTGGCAATGCAGAAAATATTTGTCATGCTAATAAAGCTCACTTGAATTTAATTGAATTGATTTGAGAGAGAGAGAGAGAGAGAGAGAGAGAGAGAGAGAGAGAGAGAGAGAGAGAGCAAAGCAACATAACATCATCTGATCCTGTGATTGATATGCCATGCCATCTGTTTGCCTGAGGTAAAGATCACAATCAGGATTTTGACAAAGAAAGTTGTTCTGATGTGGGTAATCCAAGGGCGTTGGTCTCAGCTTTGGTAGGGACACATCCACAACTCCTGTTGTCACGATACCAACATTATTGTTTCAATACCAATAGCAAGTGAAGAATCTCGATTTCGATACTATTGCGATTTTTTAAAATTTGATTTGAGTGATTTGTGAGATCATTCACATCAGTGGTAATCATAGAATTTGATTGACCCTCCACACACACACACACACACACATAGAATGTGATGGTTGTCGTAGGTTTCTTTTTCATATTTTGGAATTCATATAAACTATAAATTTATATTGATAATTATTTATAGTATTTTATGATCTACATGATTACTAATAGCTAAACATATTTAGTCATTTGATTACATCATATTGATATTTAAATTATTAGGCTACACTTGTCTATATCTTGTCTAAATTTGGTGTGTAAATCTAATTGAGTGCCTGTTTAGTTTCGCAAGTGCAAGGATATGTGGATTCAATTCAGCATGTTTGCTATGTCATTAGATAAAATAAATGTTAAAAAAACTAACAAGTCAAAGAAAATCTTTCTGGGATGAGATCATAGAAGAGATAAGTGTCTCGCAATGTTCATTTATGAGTATGGAAATGCACCAGTTTATCTTTTATCACTTTATTTCTATAAACTGCAATGAAAAAGCTTCGTATTTTTGGGGTGGCAAAGCTGATCTACAAACCACAAAAAGGGGCAAAGATGTACATGCTGAAGGGCAAAGGGAATATCACAATGTTTTACTCTGGCCTTTTTTGGGATAGGCTAAGTATTGGCAGACAGCCCTAACTTACCGTTGTCGTTGACACACCCGCTCGCTTGACTGCCGGTGCAAACAAGTAGCCTTTGACACTCTCCGTGCGTGTAGGCCTACTGTAGCGTGCATGTCAGATAACCCTTCCCCTCCCCCTCTGTTTTTCAGCAAATCATATGACGACGTTTTTTGTACTGTTGTGCTGGCTGTCGGAATGATCAGCAGCACAAATAAGTTCGCTAAAATATTGGTGGGGACAATTTTGTCAGCTTAAAATATTGATTAGGACTAGTCCTTTTGATTGATTAGGACTAGCGTCCCACCCTAAATCTACGCCCATGGGTTAATCTATGCCATGGTTAGTTTCAAAGATTAATGCTGTATCATACATTAGATTAATGTTGTATCACACATTAAAAGATTAATTCTGTATCATACATTCTTACCATAAAGTGTATAAGTATTACAAATGACAACTGTGAAACATGGAAGAATTAAAAACAGTCTCTAACTGCCTGCATAGAGTTGGCCTTGATGGTTTTACAGACAAAGTGTAGGTACAGCAACAGTAAAAGACACTCAATGATGACAACCCCAACCCCCCTCGCGACAGCCCCCACACACACACAGACAGAATCTGAGCCAGTCGGAAAATGCTGTAAAAGGGAGCGATGACGCAGCATTGGTCCTGTATAGCCAAAACAAACTCAGCACATACGCGTCAACTATTTCAAATGCTCGAGCATCTTTCACTCAGAAAAAAACCTCTGCTGTTTACTGACTGCCATGAGGAAGAAGAAGAAGACGAAGAAGAAGAAGAAGATTAAAACACATGCATGCAACTTTCTCCACCGGAGTATGACAACAAAGGATTACAGGCCCATCCCTCAGAGCCGTCACGCCATGCCCACCTTTCTGTGAGACAGCCAGGACTCAGTGGGCTTTGCCCAGGGGAACAGCCGCCGTACCATCCCATGGACACACTGGGCATAATCTTCTAAAAGGCCATAGGGACACACACTGGTTTAGTCTGAACGTATGCGTCAATAAAAGAGGATAATAGAAGTTAAAGAGAGACTTTGTGAGTCAAGTCCCTTTTGTCTGTTTTTTTCTGGTTCTGTCTTCTTCTCCCCCTCCCTCTCCCTTTCTCTCTCTCTCTCTCTCCCCTCTCTCTCTCTCTCTCATTGTGCTTCTCTGCCTCTGTCTCCCCTGACTCAGAGCGTGCCTGTCTGTCTAGCCCCTGGTTGGCTGCCCTGAATGGCTGTAAAGTAAATATCAAACAGAAGAAAAGAGAAACTCCTGCTGAAGCTTGGCCGGCCTCCAACTGGCAGCGCTCGAGCTAGCGCTACCTCCGATCCTGCAAAACCTGATTGTGCTTCACGGCTAAGCTGAGCAAATAACACTTTCTGAGAAGCTGGCCTTATTCAGGGACAAACTCTCTCTCTTTCTATCTCTCTCTCTCTCTCTCTTTCGCTGTCCTTCTTTCAGAGAAAGCGGGCCTATACACACGGAGCAAGATTAATCCCAAGGTGCATTCAGCACAGAAGGCTAAATAAAAACATAGCCCACCCCCTTCCCCCATGCCATCAGCCACTGGCTTTACTGTTGAAAGGGGGAACCAGTTGAGCTCCATTTAAACTAGTTTAATGGGCTGCTGACTCTTCCTCTGGTGTGTGTATTGTGGTAAGCTTCTCGCTCACCGCAGAATTAAAAGGATCATGAACTCCACAAAGACCTTTTCTATATTCAATTAAGTTGATCTGCACATTGAGGTATTAGGGCTCTCTGGTTGATGAGGAAAAGGAGGTTGACGCCACAGAAACACGGCGCTAATGGAGGAGGCTAATTACCAGCGCCTGGAGAAGTCTGCCTGCTGTGCTCACTGGACCTGTGAGAATTGCTCGCATCCTCCAGCAGACTCTCTGAGTAAGAGAGTGAGAGAGTGTGTTCATTCCCTGAGTAAGAGAGCGAGAGAGTGTGTGTGTGTTCAAGACAAATGAGGCACTAGAGTCTGATAATGCTTGTGCAACAATGCTCTTGTAAACTGTGATGGCTATCAGTGAATCCAGGATGGCAGTGCCTGATATGCCATAACACTTGGCCAGCCATGAGTAACGGCTGTGCGCATGTTGGCTTATGGAAGCTCTGGAGGGACTGAAACACTAGTCTTTATGCGTCAGTGCATATCTTATTGAAAAAAAAAAACCCCACTTAGACTAAGTTCAGACACCCACATTCCCCCACCCCAGACAGTGGCGAATGTGGCTTTGATCTTCAGTTAAATTTTCAACTGAAAGTCCAGGGGGCATCTTGGCCTTGACCCTGCATGATTCATCGCTAACAATGGAAAGTCCCTGACAGTCACACTTTTATGTTACACGTGCAACAAAGGCCTATTGAGCTTCATGTAACAATGGATAGTGATACTTTAAAAAGGGCTATGAGTTTCAAGCGCTCTGAAGTAGATGCACCTAATCATACCTCAACTTGAAGGACGGTCAGAGGTCTGCTGACACCTTAGACACAACCTGAAGCAGAGAAAATAATGAGTGCCTCGAGCACCAAATGGACAATGCAAAAAAGACGGGACCAAGCTGCTGTTAAAAAAACAAGAGACTATGAAAGCTTTGTCTTTCTCATGCAAATCTGCCGCACCACAGACTGTAAATAATCCAGCAAGGCCGTATTGCTGGCAGCGTTCCCGAGCGAATGTGAAATTGCCATCTGATAGCGCTACGACCTGCAATAACACCCTCCGCACGTTAAACACAAGCACGCTTTTAACATCAAATATCGCCTCACTGGCCGTCAGTGTGCATCAATCATCCGGTGGCGACACAGGGAATGAAACGCATGGCAGAAGAAAAGGAAACATACATCCGTCTAGATTTAATTTCTTTAATTGCTGTGGTGTGGGGAGAGCCCACTCCTCTGAAGACTGAAACAATGGATTATTTCACATGGCAGCTATGCACTGGGAGCCTGTGAAATTATCAGCAAGAAGAGAGAGAGAGAGAGAGAGAGAGAGAGAGAGAGAGAGAGCCAGACAAAGAGAGAGAGAGAGAGGGAGGAAGGGAGAAGAGGGAGAGAGAGAAGGAGAGAGGGAGAGAAAGAGACAGACAGAGAGAGAGAGAGGGGGAGGGAGGGAGAAGAGGGAGGGGAAAGAATGGACTGGAAGATAGAACAAGAGACTTGGGGCAGGCCAAGAGACAGTCTGCACTAACTATCTTACTATGGACCCTTTCAACAAGGTAAACAAAAACAATGCTTGAACGTTCTATTTGGGCCCCAATCTACTTCCTCTGCATTAAGATAACATATGGAATGTTAAAAAGGAAGTCTTGTGGGGCCAACTATGATGCTGAGAATGGAACTCTCCTGAAAGGGTCCATAAGCGGGGGCTAAAACGTAGAAGTTTAAGACAGGGAGCAAAGGAGACACAGAGAGAAAAAGAGAGAGGGGAAGAGAGAGTGAATGAGGGAGAGAAGGAGAGGGAGTAACAGCAGCCAGCCAAGCTGCACTGGCCCATGGCCAGAAGCCTGTGTGGTCTGCGTGTTCCAGGCCTCAGGAAGCGAAGCAGGCCAAGAGAGGGCACACACGCTAGCAGGGCTCTTTTTAAATCGACGGGTTGTCTTCAGGAGTCAGACATAATGCAGCATTGCTAAACAAACATGGAAAAAAACACTTCCCCCATAAGAATTTGTTTTTTATATTTTGAAAAATGAGGAGAAATTAATTTCATAGCAAAATGAACGAACAAAAAGACCCTGACAACTTAATCAGAAACCTAATATGAACCTTGTCAAACTGACTGCATGAGTTTCTACAACGGTACAAAAATTTTGCTTACTGAGCCATAAATTGCTTTAGTCCAAAAGTTGGTTCTAGCTTACGGAGAGCACATATCAGTGTAAGTCTAGCAAGTGTTTTTGAAGTACTGCAGATATTTATTGCAGGGATTCAAGCCAAGGATCTTCCTCATGGGATAAACATCCCACATGAGCTTTAAGCCTCCTGTCAGATATATTCGGGTGAACTGCTAAAGATTTCACTACCTCTACGTGCGCCATGCAAGTGAGCCGATGAAATATTCTCGCACATGAATATGTATTGTACAATTCCTACATTGTGCGGGACGGAAAATAAGGCTTTGCTTCGGTGGTGTCCAGTGAACTCACTGGGGGCCAACAGACTATGGCTTTGCACTGGAAAAGACAAGGTGTATTTTACCCTACTGTACGGCTCGGACTGAGGCTGTCAGCCTCCTGTCGTTGATACAAAGCTCACAGTTTCTCACTTGCCAACAGCAACAGTAACATACTTTTCTTTAAAACTGGCGTTCTGCTCTCAGAGGTGCACAAGGGAAAGGAAAGTACAACCAGATATTCTGCACAAATGAGCTAGTCCTGAGTGGTGTTTATTTTCTATGGACTGCTCTTTCTTTTGTCTGCTAGTCCAACTTCATGTGCGCCTACCTGTCAGGACATGCTCCGAATGTTCAAAGGCAGAGGTGGCTATTGAAATCTACGGTGAAATAATTCTCCGAAAATTAGGGGCTTAAGTTACTGGCTAGTCTACATAAACGGTCTCAAAATGTAATGACTCCGCTTGCGATTTAAAAGATTACTTGTAAGAAAACAACAAGCATAAAAAAGTCAGCAGGGAAGAGAAACACCTGAATAGAAAAGGGATTTGTCATGTTCAGAGGCCGCTCCATGAAATGTGGGTTTGCTGAACACTTTTAATATCGTTCCTTTGAACCGAAGGACAAAAGAACGAGAGGAAATAAAGCAAACGAGTGGAGACGGAGCGAATGGGAAAGAGAGGTGGGAGGAAAGACTCCAGGAGTGAAGAGTGCCCCCACTGACGTCATTTACCAGCCTCTGTAAGCTGACAAACACAGAGGTGAAGCTTTGAAGACTGTCTGGCTACTGCTTTATTGGAGCCCTGCGCCAGACAATAGTGCTTTTCCAGCCGTCTGACTGGCAGTCAAAACAGATTTAGGAATAAGCTTGGAAAATTAAGTGCCTTTGCAAAAAAAAAAATAAACATGTAGGTGTATTGGGTGTGTATGTGATCTGAATTATTTAAACAACCTAAGCACAAATCCTTCGCAACTACATGATGGGCCTTTGGATGAACAACACCACACTGGAAGTCGGTGAGGACAAATGCTAACAAAAAGAGCAACATCACGAGATGTAATTGCTTGTGAAAGACTGGCTCGTGGTAGCACCGTGGTGATAAATGGCAACATCTTTTACTTCCAGTGACTCTGGACGTGTCACTTCATCAGATCATGCTGTCACGAGGAGACAAGCCCAACATTCTCTCCATTCTACCGAGATTCAATGTCATCTGAAGCCCCCCCACCACCTACACCCACTCTCTCTCTGTCTCTCTCTCTCTCACACACACACACACACACACACTGGAAGCACACATCCAAACTGGATCTCTGCCTCTCACTCCTCTCAGAGTGTCTTGATCCAAACCAAGTGGATGGAGCCAGCCAACATTCCATAAACAGTTTTCTGATTGGCTTCATATGCGTCGTTATGTGTGCTACAGCGCAGTGACAATAGGCGACAGTATTTCTTTCGCCTGCTCATAAAAAGAGCCACATTTCATGTGTGGATCCCTTATAATTAACAGATTCCATTTCCTCTGAAAGTTACGAAAACATCTGCCATCGCTGTCCATCAGGGTGCCGAGAATAAGCGCCAGATCCGCCGATATCCGCTTCGATCTGAGCTTGGGTGGCTTACTCTGAACTTTTAAAGCGCTCTCAAGCAAAAACACCAAGGTAGCCCTGCTCACATTAAACAGTCGGGCACAGTGGTAGAAACAACAGTGGGTCCTCTATAAATGGTCTCCTGGTCCAACCATCCCCACCCAGCCTATTAGCCAAATGACTTTTAATAACCAGCTGGGGCCTCCTCTAAGCCCGCCGCACCAGATAATTACAGTCCCCTCTCTGACGCCAGGCGCTGTGTGCTCAGCACACCACACTCTAACCCAGGCCTGCGCAGGGAGGGCTCGCAACACACACGCCACTCATGGACCAAAACTTGTCAAACACAGAAAATGGGGAGGGGAGGAGAGGGGGTAGGAAGGGAGGAGAGGGGGTAGGAGGGGAGGAGAGGGGGTAGGAGGGGAGGAGAAGGGGTAGGAGGGGAGGTCGTATTTCAGTATGATTCTTTTTTTTTCTTCTTCTTCTGTTTTTGGGTCTCTAAACAATGTGGCTATTACATGCATAACACAGCAAATATTTTTTTTCCAAAAACACAACAAGAATTTTCCAATTCCTAAATTTCAGATGTGATCAATATCAAACCCCTTACACAGACAACTGCCATACTAGTGGAGCCGGACTTGTCCAAGTTGGTTGGTTTTGCCATCTGTGCCAGCTAGCATTCTACTCCCTCCAGGAAGTCAACAAACACTGAATACAGAAGCATTTGCCAACTTCCATTGTGCCTTGTCTCTCCTCATGTTAAGATTATAGTGACAGGCTTTGGTGGCATGATCCAAACAAACAGAGCATTCGCCATTCAGTGGCATGAGTGCTGACACCGCCGTTCCTGTCTGACTTATCTGCTCAGGCTGTCTGTGAACAAAAGCAATTTTGCTCTGCCCTCCTCCTCAGTGTTGGCAAATGAGCTTAAATATTTATACACATTACCCCATAGTCCTCCAGTGGGAAACAGAGACAGCGCATGGTGATATGGGGATTCAATTAACAAAATATTTTGAGAACAACCCAGGACTCCAGTCAATGACTTCCAGATTGGCAAAGTATTAGCTTTACACAATACTTTCAAAAGTTTTCTGTCTTTTTTATAGCATTTATGTATGTAATGCTAGTAAATATTTGAAGCTTAAGAGTTCTAATAGTTGGACTCCCCTCTATTTTCACTGACTACTTATTCGTTGGAATAAACAAGGATTCCAACCTTCAGAACTGAGCCTCTATGTATGATGGCTTTTGCTGCTGCAAACCTGAGCCACACAAGGAGTCTTTTCTTCCAAATTGGCCAAAAATGAGCTGTAATACAACAGTATGTCTCCATTTAAGATGCAGCTTAGCTTTGTCAGTGATGCCCAAATAAGAATCTGATAGACACATTTACATAATAGATTTTTAAAGATGAACTGATGTCCAAACTAATTTACTTAACTCATTATGCAGTTTCCCCCTTTCCAGTAAATACTTTGAATAAATACAAAACAATGGGGCACTGTTTAGCACTTCTGATGAACCAGTGATCCAGACATTTAATTTTTGTCTGTCTCCCTCCCCCCCCCTCCTCCTCTGTCTCTCTCTCTCTCTTTCTGAGTTCCGGACCGGAGGAATGCATAAACAGGCAGGCAGAGGCAGCTTCGCATCAGACTAACAGGAGGTTGCACAACACTAGATGCCTCTGCATGTGTCATTTCCTGCTTGGCCACCTGCCTGCGTCCTAGCAACTGCATGTATGAGAAAGAGAACAAGGGAGAGAGAGAGAGAGAGGGGAGAGAGAGAGGCGAGAAAGAGAGAGAAAGGGGGAGATAGAGAGAGAGGAGAAAAGAAAAAGAGAGAGAAGGGGGGAGAGAGAGAGGGACGACAGAATGAGAAAGAGGTGAATGCCAAAAGAGAAGATGGAGAGAGGTAGATAGGGAATGATAGAAATGGCTGACATATATAGCCTCTTTGCAGCCAAGATATTGAGACACCAAGTTCTAGTTCAGCGTTGCCTAACACGTGGATGTAGCATGATGCCACGGCTGCATTCAATACATCAGCCTGCTCTGCACAGCCCTCATGGAGGTGAAGGCCTTTACTCCAACTGAACTAAAACAAGCAAACAAGGGCAGCTTCTAGGGTAGCTAAAGAAATGACTACTGACAGCCGACTACTGACAGCCAACAACCTGAAGAGGAATGAGTCAGTCAAATGCTACTTGACAAGTTGTGTGTGTTGATCTTTGTTTTAACTGTCTTAACTCTGTCTTGTGTGTACACACGCAGGCGTGCTATTCTCCAGCAGGAGATGAATCAAAATGATTAAAGACTTTGTTTATAATTCAACTTGCCTCAAGCATGCACATTCACACACACACACACACACACACACACACACACACACACACACACACACACCTACACACACACACACAAAACAGACACCGACACACACACACACTCACGCACAGATTCACACGCATACACAGCTGTGTGACAAGCCTAATGTTTACAGTCATGGAAAAGATGTTTGGAAGTTGTCTACTGGTATTTCCAGTAAAAATACAGGCATCAGAAGGAGACTCAGGATCAAAGGGCTGAGTGCAGGAGCCCTGGGAGAGGCCACAGGGCAACTTTAATCCCGTAATGAATGATGATGACGATGAGAATGATCACACACTGGTATGAAGCAGCTCCAAATGTCTACTGCCAGATGTGTTAATGGAGAGAAGAAGTGTGTGTGTGTGTGTGTGTGTGTGTGTGTGTGTGTGTGTGTGTGTGTGTGTGTGTGTGTGTGAGGACCATTGTTTGTAACGTGACAGCACTAACTTTGAGCCTTGAATTTAAAAATGTACTGGATAAAGAAAATATACATATGCAAATGTTATTGTGTGTATGTGTGTGTGTGTGTGTGTGTGTGTGTGTGTGTGTGTGTGTGTGTGTGTGTGTGTGTTTTCATGAACAGAGGCACATCTCGCAACAGCTGTGTGCCAGACTTGTTGCACTGAATAGTTCTCTTCTTTTTGCACACCAGTTGATGCTTCCACAGACTAGTCAGATTTACTATATTACCCAATATTGCAGTCTTCACATAAAATGTGTGTGTGTGTGTGTGTGTGTGTGTGTGTGTTGTATATAACATGGTATCAACTCACAAATAACTCCTGACATCATGCACCACAATGACACAATGATGACATCCAAGAGAATGATCTGCACTCAAAAAAGGAAGCGGTCAGTTTCCTTTGCATATTTCATGACAGAGCAGTTCAGGGTCGAGAATGACATCAGAGACCGGCCTCCGAGCTGAAAGCCTGTTGACCATGTCTGTCACTTTATACAACCTGCTGTTGTACTGCATTAATTCTAACCTCTACTGTGCATGTGACACTCATACTATTCCATTCATTGTGTGTTATTCATAATGCTCATCTTACAGTGATATTTACCACATAGTGAATACAATAAAATATCTAATGAGATCATCATTAAAGGAAATACAATAATCACCATTAAAGGAAATTAATCAGTGAATGACTTGATAATCTGAAAAAGCATATGAGAACAATGACACCACTCACTACTATCGGACTACTACAAGTCTACTATCAGACTACTACAAGTTTACTATCAGAAAGTGCAGAATTTTAGTACCCTACAACACAACCAGAATGAAAGACAGTTTGATGTGTGCAGATTCATGTGTTGTAGATTTTTTAGCCTATAATAGGAAGGTCAATACTTACTGCAGACTCTAAAATATTATATGGTCTTTGTTCCCTGCTGTGCCACATCAAAGATGTCTGTGGCAGCCTACGGGTTTCTGTGTCTTATGAGGCCCTGGTGTGAAGACTAAAATTTGGACCTAAACTTTCTTTTTTTGTGAAAATGGAGCCACATATTTTATGTATGACTTGGACCTGGTCACATAGGAGGTACCCTGCATATGCAAGTCAGAGCATTAATTGTGATGACAGTCTACATTTTCATAATAACAGGATAACTATAACTATAGGATAGATTTGCCATCTAAAATTTCTCTAAGTGAGAAAAATAAGCTGACTTTTCCATAAGGGAATTGCTTTGCTATGGGAAAATTCTTTTAAAAAAAATGTCTCACTCTGTCTCTATAGAAAACAAGACGACTATTGTGCAGCGAAGGTCTCATAATCTGCATTATTAAATATAGCCTCCCCTGAGTTTCACACTAAATCTGCATTTGGTAGCTGCGCCCCTGGGCCTCCAGTTCCTCCATAGGAGAAGTCGGGCCAGACGACTTGGCAGCCTCTCACTTGAAGCCAAGATGTGACATTTTTGCGAATTCTCTGTCAGCTCTCACAGCACCCACCCCAGTGTAGATTTGGCACACACACGGGCCTGCTCTCACAAAACCCCGGTATCATGGTTTCAGTGGGTGAAATGGAAGCGTGTGAGCATGCTAGCGAATGAGAAAGCGAGACAAAAAAGCTAAGCTCCGGGGTGGGGGGGTCAGGGGTCACTGCGGCCTGGCCGCTGGTCACCGTGGTGACGCTCTCCGTGGGACACGGACACAGAGATGCTGATACAGTAAACATTTTCGCAAGGCGAGAGGGCTGGACACACGTGTTTGTGTTTGCCCCTCACTTGAAATCAAGTGCCTTCTTTCTCGCTCACACAAAAGGCATCTTTGTGCGTTCGGGGGCCATGCCGAATCCATCTTTAAAAAGCCGGACCCTAACACAATCCATGCACTGGTCCATCCATCATCCGCTCCTCCCCCGGCCCTCCGCCACACCACCTTCTGGATGGAGATGAGATGGAGGGGGGGGGGTTTGGGGGTGGTTTGCGGCACACCAGCTACAACGACAACGTCAGACAGCATCATTTATCTCGCACACGGCATTTGGATCCGTGCACCTCTTTGTGCTGGCTAATCATTATCACATGACGGTAGGCTTTCTCTCTCTCTCTCTCTCGGTCGGAGGGGGTACTCACGTCTAGGCTCCCGCGGGCCGTCCACGGTGACCTTTATGGCTCGGTGGTAAGTGGCCACTTGGGGTGGGTTCGTGAATACTGTGATTGTCAGCGTGAAGCTCTTGCCTGCAAAACACACAAAAAAGAGGTTCAGGCACCATTAGTCGTGTGCACAATGCCACACATTCAGTGTTGGCCACCCATTTGCGCTGCGCCTTGTGGTGATAGTGCTGACAGTGGGCTTTGAGCAGAGTTGGCCGGGGAGTTAATGGCTAGAAAAGAAAGGCCAACAATAGTCGATTGTGGCGATGGGGGCAAAATGACACTTACATGGTTAACACTGTATAATTGATAAGTTCGAGCAAGTTCACTAGCCTTTGTCATCTGCATCTCTGGGTTAATGAATGCAACATTGAAAAGTGAAGTCATTTTCATACAGTGCCTTCAAAGTGTGTAACACTCATCTCATGGTGTAATGTAACACTGTATCATTTCATGATTTGGGAGCGGAAATAAGGTGTCAGGGACAGAAGAAATATGTTATTATATTGACATAAATCAAGAGACAGAGGAAACGTGACTTGTGTATGGAAGGCTGCTGTAATGTGGACTAATGGTAATTTCTACCAGGCTGTATACTCATACACAAGCGTGGAGACACACTAATGTGCCTCTGTGTGTGTGTGTGTGTGTGTGTGTGTGTGTGTGTGTGTGTGTGTGTGTGTGCCGCCCAGCAGAGAAGTGTAGCAAAGCTACAGTCCCCATGGCCTCATGGTGTAGAAATCAGTGGGAGGGGTGAGAAGGCAAACACGTCTGTGTTGACTTCTGCCTCTCTCTCCCCCTCTCTCTCTTTCATTCTCTCTCGCTTTCTCTAGCCTCGCACGACCTTTTCATGTAGTGAGAGTTTCTTTTTTATTATTCTGAGGAAGACCACTGCTTATAGGAAAAAAAAAAGAAAAAAAAAACTCTGACTAGCCCAGCTTGTCAAAGTGGTGAACTCAGCAGCAACAGTAATCTGTAAAGTATGCCGTGAAGTCAGGCATGGCACGCTCTCTGGCCTGCAATCTGCTGCAGAGACAGGAAGAGGTGGGTGGAAAAAGATGGGTGACTTAATAAAGCTGCTAGCCACACTTGGCGTCATGTGTCTTCCATGATGCTTGCCTTCTAATACTGCTTCGATTATGCTGCCACTGCTGCACTGTTTTGGCTCATGGTCTAAGAACGGTGATAGAACTGTGGTTGCCATTATCAGACTCTCTGATCCAGTTCTGTGCCCTATCTGACTCAATCTAAATTCAGGAAACACATATTTTCTAATCATGTGCAAATTTGCCAGACTTTGACTATCCCAGACTGCAAACGATACATGTGACAGCATTTGGACGTACAGACATGCCTTTACTGGAAGGGTGATGTAATATGTTTGAAATAGACAGTTACAGCACAAAAAGCTTTGAGCTGAAAATGATTAATCAGATTTGTAGCTTTTCTTGAGGTGTGGTCAGATTTAAAGGTTTTGTAGTAACATGAGGTGATCAATATTAGGTCAAAGATTTATTTATTTTAGATTTACATGATGATGATTACTTTTGTTGGTTGTATAGTGTGTTTTGTAAAATACACAAAATCAACCTACGATATAAACTGTAATAGTAAGTGTAATAGCAACACTTAGCAACAAAATAGCAACAGAAGGTTCTTTTATTTAAAAGGATGCTTGATTGATATGTTTCTAATCTCCACTGCTTTCTGTCTCAAGCACTGTTTGATAAAACAAATAAACAAACATAAATAAACTATTTGAGTAATTCGCATGCTGCCCACAACTATTTCTCAATTGACCAACACATATTCAAACATCATGATCTCTAAACAAAGGTGAATGTGAGAGGGACAGTGTGAGACAGGATGTGTGCGTGTGTGTAAGTGTGTGCGTGTGTGTAAGTGTGTGTGTGTGTGTGTGTGTGTGTGTTTCTGTGTGTCTCGGTGTGTGGGTCATGGCATTTGTGTTCCTGATTTGTTTACATGGATAATTTATATCTCATTCTAATCAGCCTCCCTCCCTGCATGCAGTATTGTTTCCCATGTTCAATAACGAATACTCTGCTATCTGCTGTGTGACTTCCTCCCACAGATCTTCTGACACAGATAGGAGAAACTCAAGCCTGTAGAGGTATGGGACTCATGCGGGCCTTAAAGCCTTCACTCTGGGAGAAGATAACACTTACACATGCAGTCTGTGTGTAAGACGGTGACTGTGTGTGTGTGTGTGTGTGTGTGTGTGTGTGTGTGTGTGTGTGTGTGTGTGTGTGTGTGTGTTTGGAGTGGTGTTTGTTTGTGCATGAGTGTGTGTGAAGGTGTGTTTGAGAAAGAGAAAGAATTTGTGTGCAAGTGTGTGAATTAAATATAGTGCATGTGTGTATGTGTGTTAAAGATGCATTGTGCATCTCTCTGTGTGTGTGTGTGTGTGTGTGTGTGTGTGTGTGTGTATGTATGTGTTTGCTTTTGCAAGCGTGACAGGAAAGCGAGTAAGAGGGCGAGCACTATAATTCTCTATGTATATGACCATGTATTTTTGGACACACACACATACCAATCCATGGACACACACACATACCAATCCATCAAAAATGGAATGGGGGGGTGTCTCTGCTCTGTGTGTCTGTGTGTGTGTGGGGGGGTTACAGAGAAAAATGTTTGGAAACATGTTAGCTGTTGTCAATGCTGCCAGAGCAAACATTAATTTATTTTTGAGCAGTCCCTTGAATGAGGGGGAGCAAAAAAAAAAAAAAACCTCAAGTCTAATTGCTTCATCAAGGGCTCCGACTTCATCATGCGTTTGCGTAAATTGTTTTAAACTTCAAAACCAAACACCTTCTCCTGTTTATCTATCGTAATCGATTCAAGAGGCCCTTCTGGAGTTACTTTGCTGTGTGCTGTGTGTCAAACTCCACTTTGAGGGGTCTGTAGAAGGTATGGAGGCAAGTCTAGACTACGCACACTTTGCTTGCCCTGCCTCTAGCTTCAGTGAGCCCGGCTGCTGTCCTCTTCAAAGGCCTACGTCTTCAATGGGGCTCTTCCGACAGGATCACAGGGCTCATGTAGATGCATTTTTTCTTTTTTTCCCTTCATTTTTTTTTTTTTGAGAAGGGGATGGGGGGCATAATTGCTCCCATATCAAAAGCAGCATTCATCCACACATGACCAGACTGCAAGCACTGCACTGTATCCACTGTAGTCCATTCACAGTCAACACAATCCTGACCGGGCAATAACGCACGGTCCATCTTACACCGAATGATGAACCCTGTTCTGATTATATGTAATTATTTGAGTATGTGTGCATACTTATACAATATCTGTGTGTGCAGACACATATCTGTTTCTTTTTTGCAGCAGTAGCAATTTGAAGCTCAGAACAAAAATTCTGTTAGCGATGGAACACACCCTTCGGCTTTCTTCATTCTGCTGAAGGGAGGCGCAAGAATTCTACTCAAAGACAAACTCTCCTCACTTGGGCCCAAAGCTGCTAAAAGACACAACCCTTTTGTTTGTTTTCAGCCCTTTTAAAGTCTACAGCCAATCTGCTGGTCAGACCTGCCCCACAATACAGCTGTTATTGATCAATGTAATTAGAAATATCAACATGGCATTTCTTTTTTTGCCTTTCATGCCACAGAGTTTGAGAGGTCATTTTGAAAAAAACTAAACGATAAAGAAATGGTCTCCACTTGACCTAAGAAGTGGTTTAGTATCTCTATAGATTATCTACAGGCTGAATTATTGCAATCAAGCTTTATTTGTTCCTCTGTGAGCATGCACTGCTGTATGCGGTTTGGTGTACATGGGGTCTATTAGGTAAACCACTGTAGTTCTGGCTTATTCTGGCACAGTGGGGAATAAGATGTGTTATGGGTACTGTTGGACTAACCTCGACCACTCCTGCCCACGAATCTCAGGTCATTAAATCGAGCGACTTGATTCTTCATGACAGCTGAAGCGTTGCGGAGCTCTGCCGAATAGTTCTCGTCATTCCCTGCCATAACTGTGACAACTGTCCCATCAGGCACATCCCCTAATGCTACAACCTGAGGAGTACAGAGGGGAAACGTTAGGAGAGTCACAACAGACTTTCAGACACAGAGAGTGAGCCACAGATAATTTGTATTCAGCTGAACTAGAGTTCACTATACACAGGTGGAAAATGCCTTTACAAAGAATAACAACACAGTTTTTTAAACAATTAAATGACTGTTATGTTATTCCACATTCAATCATAAAAATACATACAGAGGATGGCATGCATAAATGTGGTAATGACCCAATGGCATTGCTGTATGTGTATATGACTGGACTATATTGGCTAAAAGAGCAAGCAAAAACATTGGTGGTAAATATATATTTTCCAACATGTCATGGTAGGCCTAATTTTTTTTTTTTAGTTTGAGAAATATATTTTTTTTCAAAGGCAAGAAAATAGTCTGACATTGAAAAGTGACCAGTGATTTTACTCATGGATTACGACCATGCACTGTGGAAGAATTACCTGTTTTCTTGTTTACAAAGAAAATCCATACTTTGGCAGTAAGCACGTCTATTTTATATATAATATTTGTATTTTCTATCAGTGATTTTTGTCAAACTTTTCCATCACAATGGCCACAATGTTTTATTGCTAAAACATTTACATAGGAAATAATTGTTATTGAGGACCATACTCCACAACAAAATGTCAGACATGGTTCATAATATCATTGCTATAAAACAAAAAATATGTGATTTTGCAGGCACTTAATTTAGCCCTTTAATTAAGGGCTAAATTAAAAATACCATAATTTAAGTTTTTCAAAAATAAAGACTGCATTTCCGCAAATCCTCCACTGCATGAGCCATATATTTTTCATGTAAACCTGCATGTTCAAATACCTGATTGCGTGCCAACTTGAAAATACAATCTCGTCCACTTTTGCTCAGCTGGCTATGGTTTAGGGATGTTCAACCATTTAACGATAAGAAAACGCTTAAACAAAAACTTTTTTTGGTGAATCCAATCGGAGTTAGTGTACTGTACGTGTAATTAGGCCTATATTATTTAGTCATAGGTGTTAACTTTATTAAAGATGCATGCGTTTGTCGCTATGAATAGCGCGGCTCTCTCGGATTTCAGGAGTTTCCATCATTGCGGTGGGGCAAGTGCGGTGGCATTTCTATTTTTAAACACTGGCGACGCTTGTACCTGGATTAAAGCTATTTGTTTAACCCCTTCGAACCATCTTAACAATTTGATGCAAAACCATAATTAACCATCGCCTACGCCTGTCACACCAATCTCATTCACCCCATTATCAACAGTCAGTTTAATTAGACTAACCTAGACTTGGATATGGGGCTACTGTTTTTGGAGAAAACATAGCCTATCTGTTCAAAAAACAATCCAAACAGTGGGTCAATCTCAGATGTAAATGTGAAAACATCAAAGGCTAATCTATTCTTCTTTACATTAAGAAACATTCACTGCTAGACAAAGAAAAACACGTCTTACCTTAAAAGCAACAGGCAAAGTTTTATTACACCTCCAGTGCGATGGCAATACGGAGCAAAGGAAGTTTGGACTATCCGTCCGAACAAGTTCTGCGGGGTGATCCGCGATGATCTCTACCATCGTCCGATTGTCGTGGGGCCGAAGTCTCGGCACAGCTGAGGTCCCGTCTTGCTGAGTCGTGGCTGTGTTCACATCGTTCATTTTCCCGGGGACTGTTTGAAGACTGTTGGACGGCGGACTGAACCTCCGACTTGTGCTGGGATCTACGGGAATGCGCATCACAACACTGTGAGTAGAGGTAAGGACACTTAGGAAGAATACGAAGGTTTTCTTTTAAATCGGAGTCTTTTGGGAGATGAGCATTCCGCTACGCTGCCATAAGGTTATAGCTTACGATCGATGCATAGACCACAAGTTTCAGCGTCCTTGATAAAGGCTAAAAGCGTTCAAACGCGTATCTTCTCTCATCAGTGTGCAAAAACTATGTTGGACTTGAACTTCACGATGAAAACTGTCAGAGGCAAAAACAGCTTATCCTCTTGAAATGGACCCGTGATGTTAATGGTCTGTGGTCATTTTTTCTTTTCAGCGATGATGTCGTGAATACAGCTTAAAAGCACACAATAAATAAGTTTCATCGTGTATCCAACGCTGTCTAACAACACAAACATCGACGGGCACGTCGCGTAAATCAGACGGAGTGGCTGCGTCAAAGAGAAACTCGAAAGCGTGAAATAGCGAAAACAATTCGAAGTCTGAGCAGAAATGTGTTAAAGAATTAAACTTCTCTCGCATAACAGGAGTCCCAGTTTTTAAGGGTTAAAAAGGTGATCCCACACGTTGCGGTCAGACAGATGAAGGAGATGTAAACCCGCAGTTTTTTGTCTCTCTGTGTGGTTTGTCTTAGGAGGCAGGGACTTCTACGGCTCAGGTTTTTGTGGTTTATATATAAGCAGAACCAGGACGAATATTATGCTGATGAGACCGGAGCACGTGGTGCGTAAGGCCAGTCATCTCTCCGCATCAAAATAAATCGAAGAATTCTACTGTTTGGCGCGGGTCAAAACCTCGTATTTCCACTGTGAAATTATCACCTTTAACTAAAAAGCTCCGGTCTTTATTCCTAGCCTTCCTGTGTAGTTTAGATAGAATGGTTTAGGCGAAGGTGACCTTGTAATACCTAGCGCACTGGTAGGTAGACGAGGTCCATATGAATAAAATAGGCTAAATTCGCTTGTTGGAAAGACACATAGACAACCTGTTTCGGCATAGCCAAAGGTCAACAAGGCTAAAACGTTTTGCTTATTTTGTGAACTTGTGTCAGGAACAGACCATTCTGATAGCAAGATAATGATGGTCAAGTTGGATTAAAATAAAGGCTATGTAATTACATATTTCTATAGGGATTTCCTGCTCGGTGAAGGTGTGTTCGTGCTTTGTAAAATATAGTCAATAGCCTTGGTTTAGAAACGTTGAGAACAGAAAAGGCCATCGAGAAGTGACTCCCTTCCTCTTTATCATGGTGCTAGGATGAAAAGACAACAAATACCTATTTCGAGTTGCAGGAAGACCTCTGGAGCAACCTTAACATAAATCATTATTGATAGGCCTATGTCCATGGCTATTATTATTAGTATTAGGCTATTATTATTATTATTATTATTATTATTATTAGCCTATTATTATTATTGTTGGAGCAGCAGCAGCAGCTTAATAATTATTATTTCTTTCTGGTAGCCTGTAATCGACATTAGCTTGTCATTATAACCATTAGGATACCATCACCATCCCTTTCAGAATGACGGTATTATTGCCTATATGGACTGTCATGTTAAAAATACCGCGCGCCACTTGGTTATCCAAAGAAATCTCTTTAGGTGGCGCTCGTCATTTTTTTACCATCAATTGCGTATTTCAGTGTGCGACTCAAAACTACAAAAGCTGTACGTTCGTGAATCAGTGTTAGCGTGTTATATAACTCCTATAAACTGCAACACCCACACACCACCGCTGTCCGGAAATCTGTGACGCTCTAAAACGTCGCCGGTGAAGAACTGTTTACATGGGAGCGAAGGGCACGCGGAGGAGCACATAACTTGATAGATTGGAGGAAATTTAAAATCAACAGGTAAATATTCTTCTTGAACAACATTTCATATGGTCAGAGAGTGAATAATCTACCTTAAAGCCTACACCACTCAACGACCGCTTCCCAGTGCAGGATAAGCCTAGGCTACAATTGCTGCACAAGGTTCCCACAACACTAGCTTATCTTTTGAGCAAGAAGAAAATAGTTCACGAAATAGGCCTTATCCCAGTATTGCATGTTAATTAGGTACCAACGTATTCATAAACTTATGTCTACTACTATTTACATGAACAGTCGTTGTGCAACAGCGCGAGGAGTAGCCTAATAGCTCTGATTTTGTAAGGTTGTTTGCACCGATGTGGCAGAGAATGAGAGATTTCTCCCCCTCTAATCTAAATAGTTATCTATGCACACGACACAGTTGATGCTAATCAAACGTTGTTTGAAACAGCTGCATAGCACTTGCAGAGGTGGATTCAGTGCAGTCTCTCACATTTAACCTGCTTTAAATGGAACCTTTTTAGTATGTGAGTGCAATGAAAAGGATGAAACTCAACTTTGGAGGTACTTAAAACACTTTTTTTCATTCAACTTCAGTCGGTTTGGGCCAAAATAAGACAGAAAAGTCAATATTCAATGTGAGTCAAAGAACCCTTTCACAAACCTCTCAAGGCTGGTGTTATTTTCATTTATTTTCCCAGCCAATGTGATCTGTTTATGTTTTTCTGCAAGCGTATTGTGGATCAGTGTGCTTGCTTCAAATTGCAAAGTGGCTTTGGCTGGTTCGGTGTGGAGGTGCCCCTCCCTGCCGCCACACACAGTCATTTGGCAAGCCTGGCCAAAAACATTTACTCACCACTATCTGAAGTTGGACCTCGGTGGTGAATTAAAACAAGCCTGAATGCCATACAATCTTTTCTCTTTCACAGCAACTCCGCAGAATCACATCAGTCTATCAGCAGTACAGTTCAGTGCAAATACAGATGTACACATAGCCTAGCCTATGCCATGTGTTGGCATTTCATTTCAAGCAGATTAAAACGTGTGATGGATATTCACCTTCTATTTTTTTTTTTCTACTTTATTTTAGGGGTCAGTATTGGATTGGCTGAAGCATTTGAAAGCTCAGTTAGAGATTTTTTTTCTACTGGCGGTCTCCATTCGTTTTATTGCAGAAAAGGTTTGTTTGAAAAGAATTCATACGTGAGATGAGAAAGGAGGAGAGGAGATGGAGTTGACATGCCCTCTGAATTTATTGTGGAAATCCCCAGGAGGTGAAGCGTGGGGAGATTTTAATACGTTCGCTTGTTTTACTGGGGAAGGGGGCTTACACTGGTTCCCTTTGAAAGCCATGTCCAAGGGCTTTTAATCCACACTTTTTGGATAGAGGGAAATGGATTATGCATGATTTTACTTTTTATGCCAACTATTTAGGAAGGCGTGTGTGTGTGTGTGTGTGTGTGTGTGTGTGTGTGTGTGTGTGTGTGTGTGTGTGTGTGTGTGTGTGTGTGTGGTACTACCCAGTTGAGGTGAATTAAAAGAGCTGACTCTTAGGCACTATGAGGTTACATGACATCTTGGGTTTCTCATATTACCCCAAATATAACTCCGACTTCCCTAAATTATAATGACACACTGCAGATTCACAGTGCCTACCAGCCTAATTGTTGTAATTGCCAGACTAGACCAATAAATACCAAAAGGTATGTATTCTATGAAGATCATTAATGAATTTTAGGATAGTGTAGTCATAACCCTCCCAGTCTCGAATATTCTGTATTATATATTGCAGTGATTCATTTTATGTGTGCTAATTATATTTATTTAAAACCACAACATGCAGAATTATTAAAATATATTTCTTTGGTCAGTCAGACTAAACATCACCTAACTGTAGACTTCTAGAGTCTAGCCTGTCTTTCTTGAGATTAAATCTGTAAATTAACTAGGCGTCTGTAGGGAAGCATAGCTACATAAAAGTCTATTTAATTACAGAGGAAAATGCAATAAATAGAAAAGAGTCTCCTATTCAAGCCTGCTCGACTCCAGTACTCTTTCAGCCCCTTGCATGTTGAAGTAATCTGGATTCATTTGCCACATCTGAATTCATTTTGCTTAGTATGGGGACCATCTGCCTTCACAACTCAAAGCGAAGGCTCCAGCTTTCATCCAGTGTGGGGGGTTGGTGGGTAGGAGAGGTGAAGGAAGAAACAGAGGGGATTCAAAATGTTATGTTTAAATGTATGTATGAGAGGAAAGCGTGCCGTCTGGGCTTTTGTCACACATTCAGGCATCTCTGTTTTTTTTTGTTTTTTTTACGTTCGTGAGAATGGAAACGTAATTTGCATGATTGCTGCCTTTGATGTGCCCAAGACAACATGAATCTAAAGCATCAAAAAAAAAGCTGTCTCATGTGGGAGTTAAGTTAAGAGCAAGCCCTGGTTTATTGTTTTTTTTGTTTTCGGCCATATAAAAAGCCCATCCACCTGTGAGATTTGATAGTCTTATTTTCTGGTTTAGCATAGGAAGGACTGTGGTTTTGGAAGCGGCCAGGCTCACAGCTGTGCTCCAGGTCATTTTGCGCAAATAAAATTTATGGGGCATAAAAACTCACCTGCCCACCCTTCTAAATGCAGGTTTTGTGGTGCATAAGCGTAACAATACCTGAAGGTAATTTGACTAAGGCCAAAGCAATGTAAATCTCTTTTTCCTGTTTCCTTTTTTGACAAGCGTAGATGCAGGTAGTGGAGCTAAGCTGTAGCATCTTCCCACTCTTTAGCGAAACAAAACATTTTATGTTCTACAGTTAACTATATCATACATTATCAATTGTATGGTTTAGTTATAGACATATTAGTGCACTCGCAACCCTAATTTATTGTTTTTTTTTCCTTTTAGATATATTAATAGATGATTAATTCCCTGAGGGAAAGCTTTGCATCTGTTGGCAGTGAACAAACCCATCCTGACCACTGGGCAGCCACTTCAGCTGCAGTGACTAGGGATCAGTTTGGGGTTAGGTGCGAACCTTAAGCTGCAGTGACTAGGTATCATATTTGGGTTAGGTGCCATGCTTAAGCTGCAGTGACTAGGGATCAGTTTGGGGTTAGGTGCCATGCTTAAGCTGCAGTGACTAGGGATCAGTTTGGGGTTAGGTGCCATGCTTAAGCTGCAGTGACTAGGGATATGTTTTCCTACCAGTCTTGGGGATTGAACTGGTGGCCCCTTATGCTTGTTACATCTTCAGTTCTTAGATCAAATAATCTTGTAGTCTGCTCAGAGCTGTACTTTACTGAGGCAATAAGACATATATGTACTGTATAAAAATTATGACATGCCCATAATTTTCACTCCGTTTCAGTTCACTTTCTTGCTTAAAACAAGGTTTATACCCCTAGATTAGTTTAGTACAGATACCCATATTAGAGCTCTTGAATGTTTCTTTAGACTTAACCACACAGCAGTTGATTATAAAAAGTAAAATGTATCAAGCTAACTAGCTAAACTTATATCAAGCTAACTTTTGTCAGTGGTTGTCAATCCATCTAATTACGCACCAGATACCAAACGAATGCAACCTCAGTGTGATGGACTGTTCATAACTTTATACCAGAAATAGAGCTGCTGAGCTGCAAGAGTTATGAAGACAGACACGTCTGTTATTAGCTCTTAGCTATCTGTTATTAGCTAGCTAGCAGATAATATTTTCATCTTTTCAGTTCCCCAGTTGACATGCTCCTGGAACAGGAACAGCTCTCTCACAAAAAGTAGCCTATAGGCCTAGAGGTCAGTGCAGCCAAATGGGTCAATTCAGACATACAGTAAATATTATTCTATACCTTATCCTAACTGCAAGCGAGTGTCAGACTGCCTAGTAGCATTGAGGGCTGTTTGTCCACACTGAATCCGTTAAATATGGTATTTCATTACATCATATTTCTTGTTCAAAATAGTCGAACAACGTAAACAACAGAAAGAAAATAGAGACAGGGAGTCGGACAAAAGTGCACAGCACTGTGTAGCGTCACATCAAGTTAGGACATCAACAACAATGTAATCAAACTGATTTTGTCGCTAACACTCGCTTGCATCCAATGGAGTTAGGACACGGTGTTAGATTTGTTAAAATTAGGTGGCAGATGAAGATTTACATAATCATGTACTTGCAATTTTATAATCTCTAAGTAAACATATTGGACCTGACTATGAAGATCAATGTCAAATTATGACACTTGCTGAAGTTGTGTATGTAAATACCATGTTTCTTAGGCATGAGGACACAACAGACTAGGCACATCTGAACTGTCGATTTGAACCATTAATTCATCGGAAGTCATATTCGAAAAATAAAGCTTGTTATGAGATTGTGCCATAGCCAGCAGAGTAAATCTGACCTTTTCTATTTGTAATGTTGAGGCCCCTGTGCCTGCAAAACGGTACATGGTTATGCATTAAACCACCCAACGCATCTACAACAGCAACTGCATCACCTTACTTCTGATTGAGGTTGAACTAATACCCTCTTCTCTGTGAACATGTGGTAGGTTTCAACCCCCCTCTTTGTCAGTTGACGCATCAGGAAGCACTTTCTTTGTGAAGTGGCTTTCTAATTGCCAAGGCTTTGATGAGCGGGTCTCAGTCAGACGAGTGTTACATGAAAGCCCGTGTGCTTTGTGTGCAACAGATGAGCAGCAGTGGGGCCAGCCCCATGGCAGGCAGCAGTAGCAGCAGCAGCAGTGGCGTGGCGGGGAGAGGAACCGGAAAGGCCACCAACTTCATCCCTGAGCTTCAGAGCATGATGTAAGTTATTGAAACTCCCCCACCCTACTGCAGCCTCACTCAACATCTCTCTCTCTCTCTCTCTCTCTCTCTCTCTCTCTCTCTCTTTCTCTCTGTCTCTCTCCCTTTCTCTGTCTCGCTCTCTCTCTGTCTCTCTCTTTCTCTCTCTCTCTCTCTCTCCGTTCTCTCTCTTTGTCTCTCTCTGTCTGTCTATATGTTTAAGTGAACATACATACAGTACATACATGTGCATCATGCATACAGAAATACATGTATACACACGTACAACATTTATATGCACCCACTCTGACATATTTATCTGCATGTTTACACCGGTGTCAGTAGCTGTTGCCTTGATCTGGGAGCTCAAAGGGTGGTCGTCTCTCCCATGGAGGAGAGTACTCACCCACACGAGAGGGCTGGACTCTCTTCCAGGAGTCACAGTGCCATGGGCTGTGAAGCAATTTCTAGCTGCTTTTAGCCTTTGTATCCGTCTATTATGCCGAGTCACAGCAATGTTTACGTTTGTTCCTTCGTATTTTAAGTTGTAAATAGCATCCAAAGATTCCATGTTGCATATATGCTAGGTAAAACATGGGACTGCAAGATGCATTAATCTTTCTTTAGTATGAAAGTGATAATGTATTACGTATAGAGCAGAAATAAGCACAGAAATCTACACAAATGTGCTAAAACTTTTAATAGAGTGATTAATTAGGTACTACACGTGTCACTTGACATTTGAAAAGTCTGTGATATATTTAGTATGCAGTATTTAAGCCATATGAAATAATATCCAGGGTCCATTCTAACACAACGTGATTCATGTGAACCTTTTATTTATTTTTAAGGGGAGATTATGTGACAAACTGCACAAACACTTTTTGTCCTCTCCCCTCAAACTTCTCTTTGTTGAAATGAAAAGTACATAAACACAAGACTCCGGAAAGAGCTCCATTTTGCAGTCCTATATTTTGCAAGACATTTAATTATAGCTTTCTGTGAGAAGCGTTTCTGATGGAGCCTAAATGCCGTCCAATTGGAGAGATTACATTCCATCCTTGGCAGGCTCTGTGCCGTTCAGAATGGTGATGTAGAGACATTATATTCCTTGCCTCATGGAGAGGGCTTAAAGCAATCCACTGCCGCTATTTACCTTTGGTTCTGTTTATGTGAAAGTTTTCGCAATCACTCCTAAGTTTTGCGTCATTTGTGTCTTTTCTACTTGCTGATTATCAATGATACTACATCAACTACACGTATGGAAAGAGTAGCCACATAAAAAAAAAGTGCATAAGCACAAAGGGTCATAAATCTTATTTCCCCCTTCCACCAAAAGTCAGCAAAAAAAGCCCCATCTACATTGACGGCAATAACGAATACATCTGTGACATTTTTATGTTTGCTCTAACAGAAAAATGGCACATTTCTCCATGTGTGTGCTTTTGATGATGTGTGCTTTGGGCATGGCAAGGCTGTCTGGAATAGTGAGGGGGAGGAAAATGTAAAGACGGTTTCCTCTGGCTCCTATTGCCGTGACTGTCTGCCGCCTTGAGCCTTCATGGAGGTCCCTAATTGAGATCACTTGGACTTATAAATGGCAGGAAGTTCTGTGGTTCATGGGAGCAGAAAATGGAACTGTAGAAAATGCCTCTTAAAATAAAAAAGGGAACGCTACTGTTTTACTTTCCTAATGGTCTAATTGAGAGTCCCTTTTTGAGCATTTTTGTGTTGTGCTTTTTTTCCATAATGGTGTTAAATCCAGCAAGCCACACTGAGCCAAGTTCTTTCAGTGCTTGTCTGCAAAGGTCCTGCCCCGGCATGATAGAACAGCAGTAATGAATCCTCCCTTCTGTAAATCAGTTTTGATCCCCCAAATACAATGTTTCTGCTTCCAGCCGCCAACAAAAAGCTCCCCATTAGCCAATTAAAGGAGGACCATCTCACGTTGCTAGAACATGGAGACCGTGAAGGGAATTATTGTCTTTGTTTAAACAGCATGTTTGGCCACAGTGTTCCCTGCCAAATACTGCTTTGCAGTAGTAAATACCATAGCAACAATAGCCGGCGTAATGACAACAGCACTATTAGCAAGGGATTAAGCAGTGCAGCTGGCTGCTAATTTGACACGAAAGACAGAAACGACCACGGAGCTTAGCTGCATTTGCTCAGGACGGCTGCCAGAGATTGCCTTTGTCACCCGTGTATGAAATTACTCAGGCTGTCAGGTATCTGCTGGCCTCGCCGCGCGCCTGCGCCAGAGATGGCCACCACCACCGCTGCCGTTAGGATAACGTGAACCCAGCACCGCTCTCAGCTCAAGCCTGGGGGACCAGCGTTCGTCACCCGATACCTCATCCTTCAGAGAGCAGCGCCGGTGATAAAAAAAGGTGTTTTTTTCAATGTGCTCTCGAAAGCCTCCTGATATGTAATATTCAAATACGGTGTGAAAAGTGCTTACTTTGGACAGGGGGGATCCTGTGCTCCATGAAGAAGGTGCTAAGGATAATATAGACTTTTGGACAAAGCCAACATTCCACTTTCTTGCTCTCTGTGGGTTAGACTAGCCGACATCCTCTCTCCGAATCACTTGTCCAATTGAAAAAATATTTATACTACATCTGTAAAGCAAGCAGTGCTATGGAAGGGAGGACCCGCCGTCTCCCGATATTAATGACACGAGAGGAGACGGATCATGTTTAGTTCTCGCCCTGGTCGATGGCTTCTCACAGACTATGCAACCGGAGATGATGCATGGAAATCAATGCATAGTTCCCTCCTCAAGCCAAACTTTAAGGTTCCCTACTTCCCTCTCATCCTCTAAACCCATGTTCACTCGGTGGTCTCCTGTTCCAAACGTGCAGATACTTTCAGTATACATGACATTCAAGTTCCTTTATAGCCTTAGGAACACTTTGATGCACTACAATGGAGAGATATCACTCTGAAATATCCAAGGTTTTAATAAACTTGAATGTATTGGAGCCTATTTTCTCAAATAGATATATTACCTAACCTGCATTACCTGCCATTTCCTCTCTCTCTTCTATTCTCTACCCACTCTTTCTGTCATATAATTGTATGCAACATGGCCTCCCATTTTGCTACTCTCTATGGCCTGTAAGATAATGCCATCTTCAAAGTGTGTTATTGCTTGTGGTTGTAACCTGATCCAAGTTAATAATAGCATCTATGGTAAATGCACTGTACATTCCAGGGGCCGTCATTGCTTGGTTACCTCGTCAAACGAAATTCTTCAACCCCAACAATGTGACACTGCATATTTGTGGTTGTAGGTTTTTGATGGTTATATAGTCCTTTCCTAAACAGTTATGCTACAGTAAGTCACCCCATCCTTAAAATATGCTTGAAGACATGTAATTAGTCTATAGTTTTGCATAGAGGTATCAAAATAATTGCCCAGGTGTTGTGCAATGCATGAACTTTATTTATTTTTGCCATGGTGCTAATACTACAGAATGCAAATTCTCAGACAAAGCCCACTCCAGCATTTTTGTGGCTTTATATGAACCACATTTCTCTGCCTTTTTAACTGCCTGGTAGCATCAGGCTTTTGTTAAATGTGTAACTTGAGTTGCATTTCTTAAAATTGTAGACGACTCCTCTGGGTATTTGGTATTATTTACAGTAGACTTTCCAGTGGTTTTATTTTTCACTTTAAGTAGAGCTTGAATTTTGCATATAAAATTGCCCATGCCGTAACAATGCCCATAACATCATGGTACCATTAAAGTGGCCACATTGGGAAGCAATTAATAATGCCCAGAAATAAACAGACCTAGAGGGACTACATCATAGCATGGCCGTAACCTACCCAAACCTACCCTGTGCTTTGCTTTGCTTTGCTTGCAGACCCCATATGGGACCTGTGCACTTGCAGTGGTATTGGCTGTATTTGGTGTTGTTATGTTAAATGAGGTACAAAAACGTCCCAGCAGCCCTATCTGTAATTAGTGGTGGTGGGCAGGCAACAGGCGGGTGGGTAGGCGAGGGCGGGTGGAGGGAGGGAGGGCTGCAGCTGCCTCTACACCCACGGGCTGTTTGGAGAGCCTGTCTGTCAGAACCAGCCCAGAACTCGGGCCCCGCCCTGACCGGCCCGGCCTGCCTGCAGATGGTGGAGGATCATTGTGACATACTAGAACCACTTATTGTTTTTCCTTATTATGCAAGTGTTAGACACTCTCACACACAGAGACATGCAGACGTACACACATACAGAAGTGCACACACACACAGACACACAAACAGACACACACACAGACACACACACAGAGACACGCACTCTCACTCACACACACTCACACTCTCAGGCACACTTTTGTGAATGCCTCTGCATAATCTCTAGACAGTAGTGAAACAGTACTTTATCTGACAACTGCATTTGTCTTAGAAATGAAGGAATTGTAGGCATGTAGGCTGATGAAGAGAAATCCGATACTTTTTGGCAAATTAGCTAATTTACCAAAAACGTTGGCATGTTCCTTTAACTCCTAAGTATGTAAATATTAATAAAATAAAACAAAATGTAAAAAAATGTACTATATACTAAATGAGTGTGAACGTATGGAAGACAAGGCAATTTTAATAAAGCCAGTGTTGTCTGTCAGATCTGTCTCACACGGAATTACTACCCTTGGGAATTTCTCAGGAGCCTTGTATTGTCTGTTTACACTCCAACAATTGTGTTAAATGTCAAGATAATTTCCCCTTGTATCTATTTTCTTGTTTACAATGGGAGTATCACACATGGCACAAAAACATATGTGTCATTTCTTTGCGTCAACACGGCTGTTGTTCCAGACTGAAAGCCCCCATAAGCTGACTCACACTCTTGGTGGATGCACAACATTACTGCATTATTTTCTTTCCCCAAAGCAATTAGCCTGCTCCCTGTAATTAAACACAATGTTAAATCTCTGGCTCGTCCGTTGGGATTTGGCATGTCAGTCTCAGACCTAGCAGGCCCCGCTCTTCCAGTGCGCCAGCGCTGCCTATAGTCTGCCCCCATTTACCGGAATCAAAGCTTCGATACAGTGACGCAGGAGAGCCTGAACTTATACTCTACTCAGCCCGGCAGCTGATGGTTCTCATATGCCTTGTGGGCATGGACGTATCTTTCCTGAGCTACCGTCTTCAGGAAGGGAAGCTCTCCACATAGCCCCCCTGTTTTATTTTTCGGAGGGCCCTCGAATGTTTTGGTAAACGCTGGATTGTTACGGGTCCCACTGGAAGCAAACAGCTCTAATGAGCTGGCTCTCAGCCTCTCTGGTTAACCAGACTGTAATTTGGGGACTGAAAGGAGCCTCTCATCACTATTGAGCATTTGTTTACCACAGTGCGACTCCAGCTCAGTGTTTCTGCTGAGAACGCAGCGGGCCTGAGCGCTGCCCAGTTAACCCTTATTGTTCTCAGGGATCAACTGTGTGTAGAAGGGTTTTGTGTCTACACACACGCACACACACATATACACATACTGTACACACACACACACACACACACACACACACACACACACACACAGTGCACACACACACACACACACACATACACAGTGCATGCATACACACACAGTGTACCCACACACACACACACACACACACACACACACACAGTGCACACACACACACACACACACACACACAGTGCACACACACACACACACACACATACACAGTGCACGCATACACACACAGTGTACACACACACATACACATACACACTGCACACACAAACACATACACAGTGCACACATACACATAGTGTACACACACACACATGTTGGGAAGTAAACTTGTATATATCTATTATTCCTATGCTATTCAGCTTCTGTTCATATCAGCAGTTTACTTGGTTTTATCCTCCTCATGAAAAGGCAAAATATACCTCGTAAATTATTCACTGCCTCTAGAACTTCCTGACAGGCAGAGTGTTCCGCTACTCTTTTGGCATCTTATTTGGTTTTATCAACTTCTCACTTTTATGGTTCTAGAAAATTGGAGTCAGGTTTTTTTTTGTTGTTTTTTTTTTAAAGATTTGTTATTGTGGTGCAGATCTGTTGATATGGTTAGCTACAGTGCTATCTGCCTGTGTTTCTCAGACACCAGAGAGCTCTACAAAGCAAAGTTTTGTGGGAGGTAGAGAGTGTGAAATCCAACACATTTGAAAAAGATATACATCTTGCATAACTTGCTTGCTCCATTTTGCAAGCGCAAAAGCAGTGTGATCGGAACACACACACACTCTCTTTCATTAGAAACATGCCTTCCAGATCACTTTTCACACCGAGAGAGAGAGAGAGAGAGAGAGAGAGAGAGAGAGAAAGGGAGGAAGAGAGCCAGAAAGAGAGAGAGAGAGAGAGAGAAAGAGTCAACTGACGAAGTAGCATGCGCTGTGTAGTCTCCCAGATAAATGAAAGAAATTCCATGAAAGTAACTCCAAACTGTTATTCAATGCCTATTGCTTCCTGCAGTTTAGCTTTGATCAATATTTTAAAAAGCTCTCCCATCCCCGCCCCTTTCATTCGGCGAATGTATTTCAGATGCGTCAGTACAGATGTGTTTGTACCTATTTCCTCCGCTCATGCACTCCTCTTTCCCATTTATTGAATAGGCCTGTTCGTTATTGTGCTATTTTCATGTCATGTTTATTAATGTGTTTTACTGTGAACATTCCAGGAGAAAAGAGTGAAAAGTGCCTTATAGCTTCTTGTCAGCAAAAAAAGCTTCTTCCAAAAAAAGCATCTCTAACTGCAAATCTTTCCCCCTCTAAGTTGCTTCCAAAGAATTTTGCCATCAAAACAGTTTCCTGTGCCTGTATTTTCCCCATTGTTTTTGTGTTTTTCCTATTAAAAATGCTTATTTGAAGTCAAAGAGGAACGATTTAATAGTCAGTCTCCCCAGGGACTAGAGCCTTATTAATTTTGCATTAGCTCTTCCTCCAGTCCTCTTGATTTATGCCTCAAACAAGCCTGGCTCAGGAAATCTTGAGAACACCTTCACATGGACAGGGCTATCACCCTCTCGACTCGCACAGGAGCCGCTGAAACAGAAGCCAGAGCGCGGTGCAGTATCCGTGGCAACCCCCGTAGTAACAGTGTTGTCGGAATGAGTCAACTGCCGTTTGAATTTGAGGAGCTGTTGAGACCAAAGATTCTAGAGCAGAGCGCTCTAGAGTCTTTGGTTGAGATCACTGATGCTGGTCAGTCCACAGTGACTCCCGTGGGAGGAAAAACCACATGTGGAAATGCCACATAGACTTCCAATCTGGATTTGAGGAGTCCCTAACTGGTGTAAAAACCTTCTCTTATCTCTGCCATCATTACAAGCAACGTAGGTCAATTTAATGATTGACAAATGGGCCAACAGGGTTTTATTATTTTCTTTAGTCAGTTTTGTCCCAGCAAGTTATCTGTCAAGTCATTAGGAACCCCGGGTCATGCATTCTCTTCTCAAACAATGTCCCCAACATATGGGGAAATATTCACTAGTGAATCTAGGCAAATCCCATCCACAGGTAATGGATGTTTGTCCTACCGTGGGGCTGTGCCTTTTAGTTAGCGACGTATAGTTGCAATATGTCAACATGATGCTCACACTTCAGCTGAGTAGCCAAAGAGCCATCTGTGATTGTGTGGCGTTCAGGTGACAAAGTGCCGCCACTGGACACCTGCTGTGCACTATACTGTGTCTATACAGGCTGCAGGGCGCACACATGCAAGGCCCCTTTAAGGTCCTCTCGTACCCCCGGGGGAGGTCATCGACACCACGGGGCCTGTTCAGGTCTGTCTGTATTAGTGTGGCGCTGGGGTGTCATCAGCGGGCTCGGGTTACGGTGCGAGCACTAATCCATGGCCCTTAGCTGGTGTGATGCGTGACAGACTGGAGCGGAGGCGTCCGTCACGCCGCTGTTGGAGGAGGGGATGAGCGCATGGGGACGGGCACACAGATGAGCAGAGGAGATGACCAGCATAGCAGATGATTCAACAGCAGCTCAATGTCAATTCATCACGTCGTTCTCAGTCTCTCTCACTATCAATCAGTCTCCCTGCCAGAGAGACTGTCAGTCTGTCTCTCTCTCTCTCCTTTCTCATTCTCTCTCTCTGTCTTTCTCATTGTCTCTCTCCCTCCCCCTCGTTGCCTGGTCAGTAATCATATAGGGTTTGTTTGGGGTAGCCATTAGTCAGCAGCCAGACACATCTCTTGTGCAGTATGTATGTGCTGTCACAAATTCTGTGATGTCAAATGTGCCAGAGGGGGCTAACTGCTCTCTAGTCTAGAACACCACACTATGACCTAGTGGTGGGGCAAACATCTTAAGCAGGAAGAGGTCTTGTCTGATTTCTTTTTTATAGGACAACCTTAGCTTTTCTGCACTTGCTACTACCCAATCGTTATGTAAATGTCACTGTTTCCACTGAGTATACATTTTCTAAGAGAAATGACACAAAGCATCTAGCATTTTTGAACCCTAGATTTTTCATTGGGATGTGGAATACAGAGGGTGAGCTGGGCGGCTGGACTGCAGGTCCATACTTCTGTGGATACAGCCAAACTCATTCTTGACATTTTTACATGTTGTTCCTCCACATAGCCCTTGTGTGTATCATATTATAAATATTTTAAAGCAATGCCCCACTCCAGGAATATTCCACATTCCAGCTAAGGTTAAATCAATAAGGGGGAGAACGATTTGGCTGTGTGTGTGTGTTGGGCAGAACAGGTAAAGCCTTGTTAAGTGCAGAGGCTCTCCCCTCTTGGAATCACTTCATTATGGTGGAATCAAAACAGCAAACGGCAGGCAAACTTATCTGAACATTTTCAGTTTTTCTGTCTGAAAGTGCCTGAGGCAGAAACCGTGCTTAGTGCCTGATAGAATTTCCTGATAAATAATAGGTAGTGTTTTTTTACGGTCCATTGTCAAATTCAGTAAGCCATAGGTTATTTGTTATTTTTCGAAAACTTTATTTCATTTTGGTTTCTTTTTCTTCCAAATTGCATATCAAGGTAGGTTAATAAATTTGCTTTTTTAAAACAACTAATCACTCCCAATACAGTTAAAATATACATAAAGGTCTCCAAAATGTCCAACCTGATCCTTATTTAATTTGTGGAAAATGTACTAAGTAATTTCACGAGTAGGATTGACTAACTCCCGGTGGCATTTTGTGGTGTGTGTTACCTCTTGCCGTTGGTCTGTGTTTTGTTTTGTAGCAGAGCATTAGGGACATCTCCCGCGCTTGACTCACAACGCACTCCGTCTCAGTTTAGACATGAGCTACACAACAGTGTTGAATTACAGCCGTGGCCATTTTTAAAGTACACTCGCTCTGTGCTGAAAACTCACTACAGCATACAGAGATGTTCTGGTCAACTCTGAGCCCTGCCTTTGACTGCTGCCGTGTCTAGTAATAGTATTGACTAATGCAGTAGTAACTGCTAGCTGAGGTCTCCTGTGCTGTATCTTGAATGTTATTCCTCTGTTATTCTTCTGTAAGTTGCTTTGGATGGAAGCGTGTCTGCTAAGTGAATACATGTAAATGTGTCGGAAACTGAAGTGATGATGTTTAGAAAGAAAGAAAAGTTCTGATTGTCAAACAAAGCTTTGATCTTAATGCCACCCGGATGGCATTTGGAGGGTCATTTGTTTTTTGTTAATTTATAATACAGTGAATTATTTTACCTCAGAGTCTCATTGAACTGTAGTGTGACACTTGGAGAGAAACGCTTGGCACAAAGCGGTCTGATGAATGGTTTTGTGGCTTGTCTGATGGTTTGTTGACTGGATTTCTACATAGCGCTTCGTTTAGAAATATTGTTGGTCTATTTATTGTTTTTCAGTAGTTGTGTGAAGCTTGGATCTGCCCAACTTCTCCGTTTGACATGGTATTTATTTTTTTAAAGCACTCAGTATATTTGTATTACCTGCTTGGTGATCTGATGTGCTTATAAAACATTTTAGTCTCTCTCTCAATCTCTCAAATGTTAAATTCAGTAGATTTTTCAGGGTAGTTATCAAATGATTTTAGGCTACTGCTTTTATAAGTATTGTTGTCATATATCTGGATATTGTTGCTACAATGTCAAGTATACTATTTAGCAAACATCAATAATTACAGAAATGTAAAGTTGACAAATTATTGTTAATTGTTATTTTTACATTTGCTTGTACTTGTCATTCCTTTCTTGATGAATTGATAAATGTAACACAGTTTTTGAGCATGTAGTTAAATTCATTGTTAAACTAACACAGGTAGTTTAGAACATAGACATTTCTATCCATCATGTATATCCATCTGGAAAAAAATACCTCTGCTTTGACTTGTGGATAGTAATCCAGCATTGTTTGGCAAAATTCATGGCATGCCTCAAATGACCCATAGTAGGGTGTTGATATTTTCTTAGGGGCGCTGTTTGGAGAGCTGGTTAACTTTTGAAATCTTTTCTACTCGTATGAAACGCTGAAAAATGAGCGTGCTCGACAGTGTTGTCCATATCGGGTTTCTCTGCTATTCTTGCTATGAGTTTTTTTTTTTTTTTTTTTTTTTTTTTTTTTTTTTTTTTTTTTTTTTCTGGCTCATTCTCTTTTCAGTGTATTTAAGTCTCTTTTTTTCTGTAGGTGTTAAACTGTGTGGTGTAGCTATGCCCTTCAAGCCCCCCCCCCCCATCCAATTATCACGAGGTTTGATATATGACATGACTTAATTGTTTGTAATGGATTACAGGTTGCTAAGCAGAACACAATGTGTATAGGCCTTATTATCACTATTGTCGGAGCAGAATTCCCTGTGAGTCGATGTGGTCTGCATGAACAGCAAGATGCTGAGACGTAGGTCCTGGGCGCCACACATGAAGAATATTATTCTAAGCCCCACTGCTGCCAATATGCAAAGTTATAGAAATGTATCCATGCAGCTGCCTTTCTTGATGTGAAAGCCAAAGTCAACTGAATGTGATTAAGTATTTGTCCACACCATTCCAAATTAACGTTTGTTGATCTAAAGCATTGTAAGTTCTTTTAGTCACACACTTGCACATGCACTGTCTCTCTTCCTCTCTTACAATTCCTTTCTTTCTTTCTCTCTCTCTCACTCTCTTACACCACACACACACACACACACACACACACACACACACACACACACACACACACACACACACCCAACTTGTACACAAAAAAACCCACACAAACCCACGAGGGACGTACATGCTCTCCCAATCCCACACCCCTGTAAACCACACTTGATGGGTTCTGGTGAGAGATATCTAACAGGTATAACTTTCTTTGCCTTCATTATTTCTAATAATCACACACACACACACACACACACACACACACACACACTCTCTAGTCAGCATATTAACTGTTGCAGCCTAGATGCGGGCTTCTAGAATGTCCAAAAGAGAACGCTCTGGTCACCTGTTGCCGTAGGAAACTGAAATCCATTCACAGCTCCAGCTCCCCCTGGACACGTGTGTTCTCGTTTTTGTTTGAGACATTATGTTTCATTAACCTCCAGCTCCTTGCTGTAAGTCCAGACCTCTAATAGTCTACAGCAGTCCCTCACTCGCGCTGTGAAAGCCTGCCATCGAGGTCGCTTTCCCACCGTTAATGTTGTTTTCCTTTGGCCTAGTCGAGTTGTGATAACCAATTAGTTGAATTAACCCGCGCTGTTCAGCCCTGCAAGACCACCACCACGGTCACCAAATGAGAAGCACATGGATCTCGATACCAGGCACACGCTTGTAATTGATTAGCAATGGTCGAAAAAAATCTCTGTGGTGTTTTGTTTAAACATTGTTATGGTTTTTTTGTGACACGCACTACCTGTGCTGTACCGTTGAGAAGTTGAAATTCTCTCCCTCTTTTTCCGCTACTGCTGACCTAAGTATGTCTTGCAGCATTAGCCAGTAGTTCTTGTTTCAGGCTAACAGAGAGATAGTCCTTTCGTCCACTTTGTAAAAAACAAGCACAGACCAGTAGTTCTAATGAACTGCAAGATCAATTCACATCGTTGTTGAACACAGCCAGAAAAAGCACTGAATGTTCCTGTTGGTTGAGGAGGATTTGTTTTGTCTTTTCAAGTCCAGGAATGACTTGTCTGCGCATTCGCTGTCCTATCTATGGGCCTTGTGGAGATAATTCTATGACAAGTATATTTTGGCATTATGACATTAGTAAAGGTTAGGCTGTTAATGTAGAGGTTTTCCCTTCAGTGTTCAACTTGTTACATGTCATAAAAGAGCTATTCTCAGGTCTGCTTCAATGTCAATAAATTCAGTGCATATTCCAGAACATTGTATTTGCTCAGTCTCCAGTACATTAATTTTACATTCTTTCCTGTGGTGCAAGCCCTTGCTTTTGACACATATTTTCAGATATATTTTTGGTTGGGGGTATATCTGGAATCTATTCTGGTCAAACGCAGTGCGGTAGCTTTGAGTTTCATGGCTCAGCGGTTCTCCCCATGGTGTGGTGACACCTTCACTCATGGCTTGATGTAAGCGGACAGTGATGACAAAACCATGTACGCCGCACTGATCAGTTCATTCTGAATTTACTGGCAAGAGTTTTCTAAGTCCACATAATCCCTGGCACGCCATTAGGGGCATAACATGAGGGATGTCATAGCGAAAATGCTGTAAGTACAATCTTCATTCATTAATGAGCAGAGACTTCACAGGTGTCCAAATTATTTAGCAGGCTGACCTTGTGAGTTTAATATGAAATACACTTGTATGCTCTACTCTATGTATGTCAATATCAATATTTTAGGATGACTATAAAGGAGGCTTTGACTTTACAGCATAACATAATTTGTTTGAAATAAATCTACTCTGGCTTTTCAAAATAGATTCGGTTCCCTCATGTACTTTTTGGTATTTTGAGTTTGTTTGATATTTCATATTAAAGCATTCCGGTTATGCATACTTTTTGGCATGTTTGTTGTTAAGGTGTCTGCATTTGACACATTTTCACATTTTTATCACTCCAGCTGACTGTTTTCTATCTCTTGTCTCGCTAAAATAGTCTGAGGATTTCTCCAAAATTCTATCTTTTTCTTTTTACTAAAATGATGTCTACAAAAACCTGCCTCAAACATGCCACCACCCATCTTATTTGATAAAAAGCCCCATTCAAGCAAGAATTTTATTTCCGATGCCTGCTTCCTGGTCTTGTTTGTAAAGGCAGAAATCAAAACTAGGCTGCTCAGGAAAAATAAAGACTCTCAATGATTTCCAGAAGAGAGACTTACAGGCACACACATGTGTATAAGAAAATGTCTCTCACATGGGCTAATATGTGTACATTCAGACATATAACTCTGTTAAGTTGGCCCAACAAATCAACGGCCTGTTTGAACACACCAGATCCCACACATAATATAAAACTATTCCTGCACCTCTTTAGACCGGTTTTTCTCCCTCCCACATCTTGTTTTAATGTGCGTCTGTAAATTGAAACAGAGTGCATGTTTATACGTTCGAAGCCTTTTTTTCGCTGCTGCTCTCCTGTTCATTCCACAAATGTAGTTTTAACTTATACAAACATGTCAGCTTCTTAACATGTTTGCAAACGTAAACACAGCAACTATTAACCTCTCAGAAGTGGCTTTTTGTTTTCTGCTCGGCCGTAGATATGATCAGACGTGTGTAACTGGCTTTTGACCTCGGAGCCGGTGCCTCAGCGGAGCTTGCTCCTGAGTGACCTGAGCCTGAACCACGCAGCACACCAAAAAGAAAATAGTTTTTTTTTTTTTACTCGAACAGAGCACTTACCCCAGAAGAAGTTCTGCTGACATGGAGTCACCGAACTGAATAGGCTGTTGGATGCCATAGCCACGCTTGGTTATCCTCCTAGGATATTTCTCCCTTTGAGGTCGTTATGACCTTTGAAGTCCTAAACTGAGGACACAGACCATATCAGGGATTATGGTTACTTCCCCCGACCAAAAAAGAAAGAAGGGAGCTGCTACCCTCTGCACTAAATTTCACAAATGACACGTACAGTAAGCTCAGATGCTAAGTATGTCTTACACAAGTTTGTAATAAATAAATATCCAAAAAAAAAAAAAAAAAGCCGGCACAAAAATTGGATGGAGCAAAATTTGCTGCATGTACGAGAGTGAGTGTGGTTAAAGAGTAGGCTACTTACTGGGTTGCTGGGGCTGTGTGACTGGGGCTGACCCACGCTCATTAACCATTTAGGCCCCAGTGGCTCCCTCCTGTCGTCCTGGGGAAAAATCTTGCACCGCACTTGTGGTTCTGTGGTTGTTTGTGAGGGGAATGAAACATTCTCACCATCCAAAAACGTGTAAGCTTTAAAATGCGCTTTTTTTCCCTCTCAAGTGCCGTTACTGGAGAGGCTGGGTCATGTGTTTGTGACATCAGAGCACAAAAGTTAAGTGGGACAGCCTATCGTCTTCCCTTTTTTCCTCCCTCTCTCTCTCTTTCTCCCTCCCTCTCTCCCTCCCTCTCTCTCTTTCTCTCCTTCTCTCTTGACACTGGTACAGCAGTTCTCCTTGACATCCAGAGGGATGCAACTTCAGCGCTGTGAGTCAGAGAGAAGGAGTGCTCAAATGTTCACCAAAGCTCCCTCTCATTGGCAGGCTGAGCGGATGGAAAGCAGAGACTGTTTTTCACTCTCCCTCCCTCCCTCTCTCCTCTCTCTCTCCCTCATTTCTCTCTCTCCCTCTCTCCTCTCTCTCTTTCCCTCCCTGCCTCCCTCTCTCCCTCCCTCCCTCTGTCTCTTTCTCTCTCTCCTTCTCTTACCCTCCCTGCCTCCCTCTCTCTGTCCTTCTCTCTCTCTCCCTCTACTCTACCCCTCTCTCTCCCTGCCTCTCATGCGCTCTTTGGCCTCCCGTCTTTGTTATCATATCAGTGGAGAGGCGGTTGGCACTGTAGCAGTGTCAAATTCTTAACAACTGTGACGATTAACACTAAATTACAACTGGGGACCACTACATCAGTCCAGGGTCTGCTCCCCATTTTATTTTTTTCTCTCCATCTATCTATCTATCTCTCTATCTCTCTATCTCTCTATCTATCTGATGCCTCTCTATCTATCTATCTATCTATCTATCTGATGCCTCTCTATCTATCTGATGCCTCTCTATCTGTCTTTTCTTATCCATTTTTCTCTCTTTTCCTGGATGATTGTGTCTGTCTCTGACTTGCTCTGGCTGCCTGTCTGACCCTGTGTCAAGCTCTGAGCTCTTCTCACAGACGTGTCAGTCTGGCGGTGTCATGTGCGGAGCTCTTAAATCATATCCGTCTGCCTCTCACCCGCCTGCTCGCTCCCTCGCTCCCTGTAGCCCTCAGCCCTCAGCAGTAGTACTCTGCCGCACCACCCCACACTTGGCCGCACCTCACCTTGTCTCGCCTGGCCCAGGCGTCTGAGTGAGCAAGTGCCTCCACACGGAGAATTAGGGCCGATGATTCATCTGTCTGCTTCATCCGCCTCAGCAGTCCTGGGGGTTTTGGCGGGGCTTCAACCAGGCTGGTCTGGTCTGGTGGCCGCACGTCAGGTGTTTGTGTTAGCAGGTAGCGCACGTGGAGCCCCTACGTCAAAGCAATTAGGCTTCAGCATAGTGTTTGGAGTTGGGTGATGGATGGGAGATGGTGAGATCATCTGTTGCATTGCAGATATGTGTTTACCATGTGAACTGATTTTACTGTAGGTGTCAGTACAGAGGGCAGGAAACATAAATGAAAATAAACAGATATTGATTTTTTTTTTTCTATTATATTGAATAATTAATGCATGGAAATGGCATAGTCTTCCCATAACTTAATGTACACAACGAAGAGATGAACTCCATAAATTATATAACCTAAAAGCACACACGATAAATCTTTACTCTTCATTCAAGGATTTCTAAGGCAATGTTTTTGCATAATTTCCATAAAAGGGATGGTGTGCGAATGGAAAAAGCTTCCTTCTTTTGTAAAAAACAAATGTAGATCGATATAGAAATCATGGAAAAGCCAGTGGCAGGCAAGGATGTGGCTTTACAAAAACAGGAAATTCTACCCACAATGCAATGTTCTATGAACTCCCCCTCAATAAAGTCGGTTGTCATCTTAGGCCTCAGAACAAAGTGAAAAACCGTCAGCGCGGGAATGCAATACTGTACATGGAGAGTATCGATTTTAGAGAGCTGGATAGTTCTTCTGTGGGTCACCCTATGCAGTTTGTACCATATTTAAAGGACTGCTGACATTCTGAAACTTTGTTAATATAAATTTCATGAGTTGAATATTTTTTTCCTCCAATATATGGAACTTTTACCATTTTGCCTCTGAGCAATTTGAAGGTTTTATTCTATAGTAAATATAGTTAAATTTTGGAGTGCAGCGAAATTTTAATGGACAAGCCCATTTTACTGTGATAGATTTACAATGTGCTGAAAGATGCTTGGGGGTACTGGCATCTCTCCCTCCAGATTTCCTTTCACATCCACTTCTTGTTGTTCTTCCCTTCGATAGTGACTGGAGACAGACCTCACGCTTAGTCGGCTCAGTGAAACCTTCATCTGTGTACCACGACCAAAGCCTTTCCAAGGGGTGGTGATAACATCTCACCATAATGGCAGTTTACGTAAACCGTAGGTGCTATGGCCTAATAGCACCTCCTTGTTCCGGCACATTCTGGACTTGATTGTTTATCCGGCCCTTCCTGGAGGCCGTTGAGGAGTAAATTTTGACGCTCCGTGCCCGCTCACCCGCTTGCTCGCGGCTGTCTGTCGCCCCAGCAGACGCCGGTATCGGGCACAGCTGTGACGCAGACGGCGGTGGTGGCGTCGGCGTCTGCTCTCCGTCAGGTTAGCGCTGGTGGTCCCCACGTGAGACGCCACGGCTCGACCCGGCCCTTTCCATTGGCCAGCCTCTGAAAGCCGGAGCGTCTGTGTGTGTGTGTGTGTGTGTGTGTGTGTGTGTGTGTGTGTGTGTGTGTGTGTGTGTGTGTGTGTGCGCGTGTGTGCGTGCGTGTGCGCGCCCGAGCGGAGCCCTGCCTTTAGTTTGGCCCGATCTCTGCACGGACCACACAGGACTTCGGCGGGGCATTAGAAGTTAAAACATTATTCCTGGCTTCTGCCGGAGTGTACATTAATGTTGCCCTGAGACACGATTCCCCCATGTGGGTCCATAAAGGAGTATGTATCAGGAAAATTAACAACTACAGAGGGTATTATTGTTGATGTACGGTTGTAGCCTTTGGATTAAATAAAGACACATGTCCAAGTATAATTAAGCGTGTTCTATTTGTATTTTGACAGCCGAATTACATGTGTATCATGTTGTTCATTTTAATGTCTTGCTATATTTCTGTATTGTATAATTTGTTTCATTTGTTGCCACAACATCCCTCTGCCGCTTTGTCCAAACTGTATATATTCATGACTTTTCGGGAATATAATTAAACTACTGTGAGAACATATCAAGGGTTGAGTAATGGAAATATGCTACTGTGCGAAAGTATCAAAAGGATGTTGTTGGAGTTGAATGATGAAAATGAAAGAAATATTCTTTCTCTTAAAGCTGGTACAGAAGAGTTGTACAGTATCTGTCCTCTCTCTCAGAATACCTCCATTCCTTTCTTGTGGTGCTGAGACGACCACGTTCTCAGCTTTTTTTGGAGTTGCAGCTTGGTGGAAAAATAATACCAAACTTTTCATAGCAAGGGAAATGTTTAATACCAAATGGCATTCTTACAAGTCAAACACACATTAAAAATAGACCCTTGAAATTTGAAATTGCATATTGCAAAATAGGATTATTGGACAAGACTACAATGACTGTGTTTACACAGAAAATATGTTGTAGCGTCGGTGGCTGACCATTTCAAATTGATATTATTCTTGTCTTTTTTGCTGTAATTAAGAAAACTGTCCTGGTTAGGCCCATATAGGATATTAAAGAGTACAGTCTCATGCAGTGAATTGTAAGGCCGTGAAATTTTCCCCTGCCGTGTAGTAGACAAGCTTCATCCTCTTGTGTCCACACCACTATTAGACAAGCGTCATCCTCTTGGGTCCACAGACCACTACTTGCAGTGAACAACAATTGTTCTTAAAAGACCTTTTGTGCGTCAGTGTCATCGCTTGGGATTTTGTGTGCCAGAGAGAGAGAGAGAGAGAGAGAGAGAGAGAGAGAGAGAGAGAGAGAGAGAGAGAGAGAGAGAGAGAGAGAGCTATGTGACGTATGGTCTGATCTCGGCTGGTGCTCTCTTGACGTCTCCGCTGCAGCCATAAGTGCTTGATCATGCTTGGCGCTCCCTGCCCAGCACCAGTGGCTTTCGCCTGCGGCACATGCCCATCATGAGAATGGCAATTAACGGCGAGCAGCCTGTCATTTAAGACAGTCATCACGGCTCTGGCCAGTTCAGCACATTAGCCCTGTCGCTGCTGCTGCTGCCGCTGCTCCAGCACTCACAGGGATCTGGAGAGGGTCATGACTCATCATCGTCAGATGGATGATCGTTTTTTGTTTTCTTCTTTTCTCTCTCTCTACCCCCCTTCCCCCGCTCTCCCAACTCTTGAGATTTCAAATGTGGTTGGTAACCTCATGATGACACCTTTAACTGTATCCAGGACATTTGAGACTGTGTCCCCCCCCCCCCACACACACACACACACACACACACAGAGTGCTTATGGATAACAACACCATAGTCTCCGAGGCCTTGAGGGTCTCCCCTACCTGAATGCGTTCCAGAACAATGCAGCATTATGCACAGTAAAATGCAGTTTGTAAGTCATTGACGAACTGGGAGCAGCCATTTGCCATGAACAATAGAGGACACAATGCAGACTTTGTCTGACTCCGTTTGTGGATTTTTGAAAAAGCTTTCATGTCAGGCCATCGGCATACTCAAATGACTTGCGAAAGCCATGGAGTTCAATCTTGTCCCAGTCGCTTGGAATTCAATATTGCTTTGAGAAATGAAGTCTAAAATTATAGTATTAAAAAAATGTTTTTCTCATATTGTAGATTAGCCGCCAACATGTGGCACGTAGACATAACTGCCCCAAATGTTCCTCTGGTCTTTTTTCCCTGTTGTCTCCTTTAGAAACCATTACCCACAAATCTCTCTTGAATACTATTTGAAGTGAGCTAGGCCTCTCCATACTATGCCATATACAGCCCTAGATTGATTTTATTATTGAATTATTATTAAGAGGGTAGTGAGAGCCTTGATTTGGAATGTTGTCTGGATCTACTCCAATTATCTTAATATGGCTTAAGTGTCTGGAGACCCTGTGTCTTCTCCATGACATGGACAACATTAGGGCTCCTCATGCGATGGAATCGTGCTGTCAGTTGAACTAGTTATGATGCTAGACTGAGTGTTTTTTTGTTTGTTTTTTTTTGCATTTGTCTTCATCAGTAATCCATCCTTAATCAATGAAAGGGATTCAGATCGACTTAGAAATAGTTGAACGCAGAACATAGAGACAAAGATGATGCTGAAATGAAATGTGCATTCTGTTACAGCATCATGTTTGAATATGTTACAAACTTGTTCCCGTCAATATCCACTTCCTGGTACTGTCAGTGCACAGTATCTTCTCAACATGGGCGACAGGACAAATGAATGCCTGTCTTAGAACATCCTGTTTTAAAATCTTATCTTTGGCTGGTATTTCACATTTAACAACCTTGACCAACTGACACATGTTCAGTTGGTTGCATCTTTTTAAACATTTATATAGGATGAAATGCATATTTTGAGTTGAAAAGATGGCCTTTTTTCTTCAGCTTGAGCATGGAGCATGGATTGAAAGCATGGCGCATGGAACCACCTCCCACACCAAATTACAGTGTAGCTCTTACTGCTCCCCATCTGAATGCTTCATGTACACAGAGCCCTATCTATGTTTTGTTTACATCAAGTATTTTCAGTTTCATGTTTATCCTTCGTAGTGTTGAAAAGTCAACTTGAGGAATTGCCATTGCCTTTTTGGCAACATTATACTTTTAGGCAAAGTACTTTTATTGCGTGTGTCTGTGTCTGTGTGTGTGTGTCTGTGTCTGCATTGACAGCACATCAGACCACAGCACATCATGTAGCAGCACTTCATTTCACAGTTTGGTCCTGGTTCCAGCACTGGGACGATCTGTCTTTCAGTGTGATTAAATCTGTGTGGAGACTCGCTCTCTCTCGCTCAGAGACTCATGAATATGCTGGCATTCGCTCAGACAGGGATATTAAATCAGGACGGTAAAATCAAATGAAATTTGAAAGGCTGCTGTTGTTCTCGGCACCGCTCTCATTCTCACATCAGAGCCGTTACGGCAAATCCCCATGCATGGCGGAGAGTCGGAGAGGAAGCAATTACTTTATTCGTTTTGTTGTTGGGTCCAATCCATAAAGACCTGGTACGAGGCCGCTCTCTTATGAAGCCAGGATCGTGTGAGCTATACTGCTGCTATCACTTCTGCAAGATGTGCGACTGCATTTTCCATTTCTTTAAGTTCTCGGAAAGAGCTCACATGGTTGGGCCGAACAGTGTTTTGTTTTTGATGTCTAATTGCTTGCCTTTCTCAATAGTCCGGTGGCCTTAGTTGTGGTCAGGGGCTCCACAACGATGAAAAGAAATGATGCAAAGCACATCAAACTGAAAAATATTTAAGAGCACATTATCGTGTTTGTGCTGTTTTTAAATTAGTACAATCATGGCTCTGGCCTTTACCAAGACTTTTTTTTCTTTTTTGTGCTTGTTTGACATAGTAGTGTAAGGGTGCGCCATTTGTCAACAGTTAAACACAGGGACCAGTCATTATTTGATTTGAGCCTCAGTGTTCTGCCTGTCTCTCCCAACGTCCATCATTAAAGAAGGAAGGCAAACAAATTACAACAAAGAACAACATATATTACTTTCAAACTAGTCTCAACCTGAACTCTATTATTTGCTCAGGTCTGTCAGTGGAAGGCATAATTTAGTTTTGATGTTTTTCTTTTTTCAGTCAGGTCCACCCATCTACGAGGTCTACTGATATTTAGACACCCCTGGTGTTTGCTCACTACTCTATTTTTGTATTGCCTACTCAAATGTTGTGTCTATGAAGAGGTCCTACTCCCCTGATGAAAATGTTCAACATACTTATGCAATAGAGGAGTGACTGGGCTGCTTACAGTATATACAAAAAAAATATATATAATAAAAGCACAAATGTATCTTTACTAGTTAAACAAGGTCATGAGACTTTACAGTTGAGAATAACATTGTCTAGTATGTTGTCAGGCATTAAGTAATAATGGCCTGAGTGAGGGAGTGAGACTATGATGGCTGTCTGGCTCTCTATCTATTTCTGCTTCTTCCTGCTTCTCTTTACCCTTTATGAGTATGGAGACTGAAAACCGTTAGTGGGTGAGATATTTAAACAGATTTAGTAGTCCCCCTTGCCTCCGTATCTCACTTTTAAAAATTACAGACTTGGCTTACAAATATGTAGACGTGTTTATTGGCAATGGTATGAATGATTGGGGCAGATGACTGGACTGTGGTCAGGTGGTGTCTAGCGCGAGGGCTGGATAGGAGCTGTTGACACTTGAGTTTCTCCAAGGTGTTTATTATGAAAGCACATTCTTGTTTTTCTGCGTGAGTTTCAGACGTTTGGGTGTCCTAGCTGTTGCCATGGGCTTGCACGCCTCTTTAGTCTGTTTGCTGTGAGTGTTTATTATCGCACCGTATTCTCTGAGAGTAAAGGAATCGATGTTAAAGCGTAACCTAAACCATAGAAGCTCGACCTATTAAAAGGGAAACACTCCCTCTCTTTCAAAATACGATAACACCGCGTCGTGCGTATCAAATACAGTGCAGTGCGTACGCACATGATTCTAATCAACACAAGAGACACATTTTGCTCCTAAGTCTTCTAACAAACACGGTCACCAGCCATGTTATGAGCCAACAGTGTTGTGGTATCAATATTTGATCAGCCTCCTCTGCTCCAAGTATTTGTGTTTGGTTTGGGGAAGTGTGGGAGAGTCGAGCATGGCTCCTCTCTCTCCACGTGCCATGTTCCTGCTGCAGTGGCTCAGGCTAATGTGATTCAGAGGCCCTGCGTTAACATGTGGTAGTGTTCAGGGGGACCACACTTCGGTGTAATTCAGGTCTCCCTTCCTCCTCACTGCCGGGTCTGGGAGCACTTCGAGGTTTTGGCAGGTCTCGCGTCGTTTTTCAGAAGCTGCGTTTCTGGCAGGCCTTCTGAGAGCGCCATGCCAGAAACGTTCACTCTTAATGAAAGTGGATAGTGCCTTGTAAATAGGAGGCAGCCATAACGACCAGGTACAGTAGGAGATGTGATTTGGGAGTCCTGGGCTGGTTTGAGTTTGCCTGCTTGACCCCTGAGGAGAACATGCTTGCATGTATTCCCAATGTGGAAAACATGTACTGTACTGTACAGTTCCTGCAACACTGGTCAGAGGAATTCCATTCATTATGAGGTCAATATCTTAACAGCACGACTATAAACTAAATAGGCCTATATATGTAATACTTCAAATAATGATGACACACACACACACACACACATATACACACACACACACACACACACACACACACACACACACACACACACACACACACACCTTCCATTAGGAAATCAGTGAAAATCTACACCGTGCCGTGGCTATGCTGTCTATGGATCCCCATCATGGCTCTAGCACCTCAGGTTCAATATATTGGTAATGCAAGTGATCATGTTGGTCAAAAGTAACAATGAAGTCTGTCTTTTTGTTGGAAATATGTCTGTCTGTAATCATGGTCACTTGGTGAACTGTGGAGCTTTCTGAGTGAAGAGGAAATGTGACTAGCAGTTCACGGTTGGCCCAGCATGATTTTATTGAGAGCCAGAGAATGCTTTTCTTTCAAGTATAGGCCACCTCTGGAATAGTTACAGTTGTTAGATCGTAATTGCCCTATGATGCATCTCAGTTCAGCAGTTTCTCTAAAACAAAGTTCATGTGTTGACTGACGAATATACACATATGCTATGTGCAGAGGGCTCCATATTGAAATCATGCCAATAAGGAATGAAACCATTTCAAGGACAAATTCTGTCGAGGTGGCGTTTGGTGTCTACTGTAGACTCCTTGTTCGTTGCAAAAGACACACTTGATTGGAGTCAACTGGATTGTAGATAATTTACATGTACAATACAAGGTTATCCCTCCGCTTGTATTTGGCGAGTGTGTTTTGGCAATCCATCACAGCCGGGCCCACTGTAAATATTACTCAAACGTGAATAATATTTGAGAGAGAATGTGGAGCTTTATTGGGATTGGCATAATTTAGGCATTTTTTAGTGGCTGTCAGGCACCGTGCCAGTCCTTAATGTTTCAAAGACGGTGGTCCTCCGACCGAGATGGAGGGTAGCCGCACCTCTTGGACTGATTCAAAGTCCTGGCAGACAAAAAAAAAATGTTCAGCGCACTGAATCTTTATGATTTTCAATAAAATAAAATTAATCATTTAAAGTCTATCTTCTTTGTTTTATATAAAGCAGAAGGGGTTGCTTGGGGAAGTGCGTTTACAATAGTTGGAGGCTCAAAGGCTGTCTGAGAACTGAGAAATATTACATTTCTTCAATCGTGGAACAGTGATACTGCATACATCTGCACTGGTACCAGTGGAACTGCATCTAGTACAGGTAAAAGTGGTGCTGCATGCAGGCACTGGTAATGAGTGTGGGCCATTGCATACTGTAGCTTTTCATAGTTAGATTGAGGACCAGTGACTGCAAAAATGAATTAGATGCCTGATACCGATTCCCCGTTCGGAAAATCACAGTGTGCAGTAGCTATTTTTTACTTCATGAAAATGTTTTAGATTTCACCACCTGCCCCATCTTACATGAGCTCTAATGATTTGTTTCATTTCGGAACTCAACCTGGTCAAATAAACCATGGTAGGATGTAGACGTAAAATGAGTATAGCATGGCAGATATCTTGACATAAATTGAAGCAATAATATGGAGCCACACAAAGCCAACAAAGGTAATAGAATTCATCACTGTTGAGAAATGAATGGTCTGAAGCTGCAATGTCAGCTCATTAACTCTGTGGAATAACGGAAGCTGCAAGCCATTTTACAGCCGTCTTTAGCATGTTTTAGATTTAGCAGACGTCAGTCACCATCATATGGTCTTCAGTAGACACAACTATATTACAAAAAAAAAAAAGTTTCTGAGAGGGGAAAAGCATGATTGAAATTTAATCAGAATCAGATGAATGATTTTGCATCAAATTAAATCCACTTCGACATCTTGAAGACAGGATGTTGTAACGGCCATCACAATGTTTTTTAAGTGATATTAATAATTGCTCACATCATCCCGTGGTGCCTGCTGGTGTGGTAATGATTAAGGGAACCAGCTCCAAGAGACAGCTCATATAGGGCACAGGGATGGCAGGAACCACCGTGCCAGCCTCCTACCAAACTGCATTAAGTACGTAATATAATGGTGTGCTTGTCACAGGACTTAGCTGGATACCACATGCTTATTTCTGCTACCTAAGGATAAAAACTGCTGTCAAAATAAGTGACTTGGACATGATTTTAGGGGATGTTTTTTTCTCTCGTGGCAACTCGAGTGAGGAGATTAAGCCAAGAACTTGCATGATTACTACTAGTTAGGATTTCAAAGGAGCAGAAATATATACAGGTCCTAATGAATTGAGTCTGGTAATATTTATCCATAGCGTCTGAAGCGGAGACTAAATGAGGGATGTGGTCGGAAGGATCCAACTCCAAAGTTAACTGAATATTGTTTAATCAGTGACAAAAATTGTTTTTTTATTAGAGGTCTTCTTGGGAGTTATTTTAATTTAGACTATGAAAACAGTGTCAGAAATATTCCTGAATATGCACTTGTGGAAAAATGAGAAAATATAGCAGTGTGGATGCAATGACCTATGCAGGTCAATAAAATGAATGTGTGGGCTACTTGTAGTATTTTTAATTTCCTGTTTATCATGCGCAATCATGACTCATTAATGAAGATGAGTCAATCAGTGTTTTCAGATTTTGGATATGGTGAGTGTATGTATGAGTGGAGGAATGATGTAGGTTCTAACCTGTTTCAGATAAGCTGTTTCAGGGCCTTTTGCACGGGAGGATTGGCTTTGTGCCTTGCCCTGTCTAGTTTTGTTAACATTTTAGGAAATAATTAATTCATGGGTAAATAATCCAGATTAAATTAACTCGCTTTGCCCTAATACTTGTTAAATGTAGAACTGTGTTCATTCATTACACCATTGCTAGATCAAAAAAAGTGAGATAAAATAGAATGAAATACATTTCATCTATATTGTTGTCATAGGATGCCATTTGCTTCTGTGTATGCAGTTCAGAGAGTTCTCTCGTACATTCTTACACCAGTGGTACTTGCTATATCAAGAAATATATTTCATCACATTCTGCACAATCCTATTCACTTTGACTGAATGAGACGTCCGTGTGCTGTGAGTAAAACGCGAGCTCACCGACTGCATCCCAGAATGCGACACCTTTACGCCACTTCGCTGAGGCCCGACCAGAGAGAGACAGAGAGGGGGTGGGGGGGGCTGCTGGAGCTGACGTGGTGGTGATGCTCGGTCACGTCGGTAATGAGAGGCTGTCTGAGTTGAGGAATGAGCTCACCAGACACTCTCCAGCCCTGCCCTGCTGGCAAAGGTGAGCCTAGCTGGACACCTCTGTGTGTGTGTGTGTGTGTGTATCTGTGTGTATCTGTGTGTGTCTGTGTCTGTGTGTGTGCATGTGTTTTGCGTCAGTAAGTAATCCTTAAAATAAAAGTTTCAGTTTAGCCAGCTTTGCTTGCCGGGTCAATGTGGGGAGATCCAAAATGCTGTTTCTGCATACATAACAGCTCAGATGAACAATCCTGTAATTTAATGTGATGAGAACACCATTCCAAATGAGTTCATATTTTTCCCCTCAATTTCCTCTTATTTTTAAGTGAGAACGTTGCACCATGACCTGGGATTATTATAAATAAAATAAAAAAAACTGCCTCTGGTTCTTCCCTCCATCAGGAACCATATGAAAGTAATTACTCTTTCTTTCGGTAGGATTTTCCTTGGCTTCGCTGAGATGAGGTGCAAGTTAATCAGCCTTATTATGGTGCTTTCTGGGGTTAATAAAATTACGTAAATTTACAGCCCTATGCAAATGAGCACATTTAGACTCAATTAACTTATCCTCAAGCACACAAAAAAGCTATTTAAATATTTTTCTCACATTGTACTACCATAGGTTTTAGTTAGGGATTTGTGTCCATTGCTGTCTTGTTTATCTTATGAAGGTCAGCATTATTAGTAGTTGTGACGTCCAACTCTGAATGTCTTGCCTCGTGATGGCCCTTTGTTGCGGAGCAGAAGGGGTACTGGTTGGGGTCCTTTGCCTCTGCTGTGCTGCCTTGCAGACCTCTTCTCTGCCTGCCCACCCTGTCGCCACATGTGTTTCCATGCGCGGATGATGACAAGCCGCACCGCAGAGAGGCGCTGCCCAGCCCGTCTACTGATGAAAAGGAACAATATAATAGTAAACCTCTAAAGACATTGGCTAATGGCGGTAATGGGGGGCTCTAGCTGGAGGAGCAGTGCAGGAGCTGCTGATGGTGGGTGGTGGGGGGGGGGGGGGGGGGGTGAATGTGACGTCGGGGAGGTTAGGACGGAGAGATGGCTCTACTCTGCTGAAAGAAGCCACGCTTCTCTGGCCAGTTCTGTGGGCTTGTGGTTTCATGTGATCTTTTCTGAAGCCCTCCTCCCGGCGGTCACTAAACAGTCATACTAAGACCCTACGCCTAGCAGCGATGGGTTTTCCAATACCCCACACTCTCTCCCTTACCAGTGAAACCTGAAGCTACCCAGTGAATGACTGCAGAGTCCTCTTTTCCACCACTAGATAGGGAAGCTGCACTGTTTGTACTTTGTCCTCAGCATCGGGGCAAGCAGATGCTTTGTTTGGGCGTTTGGGGAAGTGATGCTTTGTTTATAAGTAAGGGATAACGGCCGCCAAGGTGTCCCGATAACATTCAAAATGAATGGATTAGACGGAGGCAAAGAACTCCATGAAGCCAAGTCCATTAATTCTGTATATCAGGACACCTCGAAGGCCCGTCATCCCGCTTATTCCCCGGTCACAAGTCCCGTATGTAGACAATAGCCATGCATTTACAGCACACAGAGGAAAGGTGTGGCTCAGTTTTAAAAGAAGCCTACTTGTTCAGTTTATTATACAACTTTCTTTGGTTACCGACAGTTAGCTTGTTTACAGTTGATTCCATTGTTGCGAAGCCTGCTTCCTAACTCAATGGTTGCTTACTGTGGTTGTTATAGTTCAAAGAGCATTGATATGGAAAGGTGATTAAACTTTTTTTATATATATCTACTTAATATGTGTCCCAACATAAAGAATTAATAGCCATCTGTTCAGCCAGTCAGAAAATAGCATTTCTTGTCTGCGGGACTAGCTGTATATAAAACAGACAGAAGATGCTATTTCTAAGGCAAACAATTAATTTCAAATCTACTATCCCTTCACCCTACCACTTGTGCCCTAGCCACCTGTTTTGCGCATTCCCATGTAGGGTGTCCTGTTTCTTTTGGAGACCAATGGGTAGTGGTGATCTACTCTTCGACGTATCACTCCAAACAGAGCATTTTGGGATGCAGACTTGAAACAGAGAGGTAGAAAAAGAGTATTGGAATTTAATGAACTGAGGCAGTGTAACCTGAAGATGGCTACCTGGACAGAAGACAGTGGACAGAAGCCTATACATTTGAGTTTCTTCACAATAATCCTGTAAAAAATGGTGGAAAACAACTGAATATCTTAAATGTAGATTTGAATGAATATGTAACTGGTTTGTTTACACATATCACAAAATAAATATTTATAATAGAACCTAAAATGACTGTCATTCACATATCATCACTCACAGTAAGCTAGAGTTACTGTATTTCCTGTGTTCGAAGCTTGAGAACGAATCCAAGGTTTTTAGAGCTGAACAGCATGGCTGAATGACTCAAATTACCTTCTTTATTTTCTCCATGTATTTTCTGACAAAATTGTATTTACATGTTTACAGTTTGCTTAATTATTTGAATCCATGTAGGTTGACACTGACTACCGGAATAACATATACATGTAGGGCCATAATTAAAAAAAAAAGTGCAAAGTGCAGTCTCTTATAGTTTTTTAGATTAGATTAGATTCAACTTTATTGTCCTTGTGCAGAGTACAAGTACAGAGACAACAAAATGCAGTTTGTGTCTAACCAGAAGTGCAAAAAAGCAGAAAAACGCAACGTCATATACTGTTTACACTGCACCACCTGTCTATACTGTGTATAAGACAATATAGTGCAATGTAGACCGTAGTATACAGTTAAAATGGTATGGGTTACAGTAATATAAATTAAATATAAACATGTGCAATGTATTAGCAACAGAATAGATATGGATATGCAGTATGAACAATTTATGAACAATGTATGAACAACATGTACAGATAGGTGCAGTGTAGTGACCAACATGTCAGGTAAATTAACTAAAACTATAGTGTGGAGTGTGGGAGCATTGAGGTGACCCACCGATGTTTGTGCTTAGGGTCGTGCTCATGGTGGTAAATTAGCAAATAGATTTACCAATGTTAGCAAATAGATTTCCCAATGTTATTAAATTAGCTTTAGTTAGTCGTTAGACTTTGCACTTTGCACACCAGTTAAATAAGTAGATCTTTTAGTGTGGCAGTTTGTGGGGACAATTTCATGCCCTACCCTATCGTTAGGGTGCAGTGCGCTTTACGTACCTACTGTGTCTCTCTAATTCATGTAGTAGACTAGTCGTTCTTTTCTGGGTAAAACTAATCGTATCGCCATCCATACTCACATAGCAAAAACGATGAAAGGTAGACCTCTGATACAGATTTCACTTTACAGTTTTCATGTCCTGTTGAAAGTGCTGAAGCGTGCATTTGCTATTTACATTTGACATATTTTGAGTACATTTTTACTATTTGCGGTGAAAGAAATTGGAAACAACCAAACATTGTTGCTATGGTCTTGAAAATAAATGTCTAACAGCTGTGCTCTAGTATTTTTAGATATGCTCTTAGGCGTTGGGAAACTGTTTTTCTGACTTGGTTGTGTATCGAAGAGGCACCGTTTTTAAAATAGCATTTCTGTACTTCCCAGTCTTTTAAATGAAACACATGTTGATGTGTCTGTCTTTGAGTGTGAGTTTATTGCATCCCACATTCAATGCAAGAAACATGTTTACCAATTCTCCAAATTAGCTTTTTGCAGCGCATGGATATGAGCGCACTTCCACTGTGGCTCATTGTCAAGGTCATCAACAGGGCTGATCTGTCTCTTTCTCACAACCAATTTAACTCTTAAGTAAAATGATTCAGTCTCACCCAGGATGATTGGTGTAAAAACATGCCATAATCTGGAAATGGATTCACTTCCTTTCTGGTCAAGACGCCTGTCCGTTGCGGTTTACAGCATGGCAGGAAGTTGACTGTAATGAAATGACCATACAAGTGTCTCAGTCCACGCTTGCAAACAGAAGCCTCTTGGCCTGACCTCTGATTGGAGTGCATCAGGCCACGAGTCACTCCTTAGGGCGCTCGCATATGGAACCACTCAAGAGGCGCTTAGAGGATGGGGGGGGGGCAGGGGTGGTAGGATGGTAGGCTCCACACGGCTGCTCACCACCCAGGGATGAGGTGGCACTGGGGTGCCCGGTGGTGTCGGCTTTCTGTTGTCGTGCTGTTGCGGGGAGCTTGTAACTAAAGGATAGCAAAACGCTTGCAGCTCCTGTGTGACTCAGCTGTCTTAATCACCTCAGTGAAGTTTTTAATTACTTTATTGGCCCAACGAGGGCCAAACCCAGCTCAGGCGGCCTGGTCTTAGTGAGTTTATTGAGCACTAGATCATTACGGTTAAACCTGGCTTACATTAATGTATTATGCATGTGGTTTATTCTTTGCTATTAACATATTCTTTTGGGGAATACTTGTCGGTCAGTATCTGCACTGGTTGTCTATGTCTACTGACCTAGACTTGAAACAGAATCCTTTTCAGATGATGCAAAAACCATAGAGGTCATAAAGACACAGTCTAGTGGACGTGATTGACAGGGTGATGCCCGTGGTCCAGAGCATTTTCCTGGCGGTCACCTTTTCGTTTGTTAGGTAAAATACGGTATCCAAATGGAAAGGAAGTGTCCTAGCCCAAGCGTGAGAGGAGTGGGCAGTTGACAGGTGCTGGAGCCTTTGTGGCTCAGGATGTGGCTTCAGTCAGGACCTGTTGTTCCAGACGAGACAAGCGAAGCGTCCATGCAAACGGAAGCAGGGCTTTATGCTGTCACTGGGCAAGTTTGAGAAGTTCCAGTCCATCACTGGCCCACGCCCTTAGCGTGTTGGGCAAGGGAGCCCCCCACAGGGTGTCTGAATAGAACTGTGAGACACTCGCTCACTCGTCTCAAACTCTGTGTGGAAAACAGAACGTTTTCATCTCAGTCTGATGATGCCTCAATTTCTTTTCCTTTCTTACGTATCACTTTCAAGCTGTCCCCTTTGTGTGTGTGTGTGTGTGTGTGTGTGTGTGTGTGTGTGTGTGTGTGTGTGTGTGTGTGTGTGTGTGTGTGTGTGTGTGTGTGTGTGTGTGTTTTGGAACCTTCAATAATTGGTTATAAAACCCACATTTTACATGTTCCTTTTGTATTGAGTTTTTCCACTGTAATTCATAGTAATTAGACTGAGAACTTTCACAATGAAGAAAATGTGGGAGTCAAGCAAGAGTCAGTAGCAAGAAAAACACGGCAGGATTAGCATAGTGCTGTCTGAGCAGCTACCCATGCCATCCCCGGCAGATGGTAACAGTCTGTTCTCAGTCGTAGTCTGGGTGTGGTTGTGTGACAATAATTTTTAATTCACTTGTTAAAACTTAAACGACTGATCTGAATAGTGCCGCACAGGGGTTGCTCAGCCTTCCTGACGACACTTGCATGTGAAAGTGTTTTATACACAGCACCCTGTCTCTCGTTTATAACATTGATTCATTTACCTAAGCACATTCCACAGATTTACAAGGACAGCTTTAGCAAACCAAACTTCATAACAGGAAAAATATAGTTAAACAGGGCAGGAAAAAAAAATACTTCGAAAAGTCCCCAAGAAGTGGGCGGTTTAACCAGCCTCTTGAACCGTTTTTACTCACAGAAGCTGTGGTTGATTTTAAGTGCTGTTTGTGCGTATTTTCAAAATTACCAATACCAACCATATCCTGTTATTGAAGCTATGCTATCTTAACTGTGTTGTGACTGATACGAGTGAAATTCCCAGATTTCCTCTGTTGGAGCTCATTCAGAATATGTCACTTGACAACATGATCGTACATGCTTTCCAGGCAATGGACAATTGTCACCTTATGAGCGGTATTCCATTTTGACATAGTGGTTGTGTGGGTGTGGCTTTCTCCCTAATTTTACCATTTGCTGTGGTCTTGTGTTGGTGTACTTCTACTTATATAATGGTTAGGATTTTTAAAAAGCCCCCCCTCCAATGGACCAGCTTGCAGAAGGATTGTTTGGCATCACTTCTCATACAACTGCACCACACATCTGACCTAGCCATGCCCAGATGGTGAAACAAAATACTGAGCCAAACTATGCAGAATGAAGAGATCAGGATTATATCATTCCAGTCTGGCCAATCAAAGACTAATATGACATATGATGATTTACAAATCTTATTTAGAATGCTAAGTGTATACCATACAGTTTCATGCTCTGACCGCTCATGCTTACACAGAATATTTTTTTTTTTTACTTTTTGTCCATTGTTTTTTACTTTTACAAACACATTGTATCGCCATATTGTGACGTCAAGATCTCCTAAATGTTTTTGTGGCTGCTGGCACACTGCCTCTGTAGTCAGTCATCATGTTGTTGTGGACAAGAGATAAATATTGCATTTTGAATGACTCTTTTGGACTTTTTATTTTTTATTACTTTTACAAACACATTGTATCGCCATCTGCATCTGTAGTAATTTATTGTTTCACATCAAAACAACTTCACACTCAACACTACTCTCAATTGGGTCCTCAGCAATACATCCATCAAGTGCAAAATGGGTCAGATGAACAGTTCATAAGATATGAAGCACATACAAACAGAGATTAATTTTTTCATAGACAAATAATGCTAAAAATAAAAATACTTCTTTGTATTTTTGATGAAGAATATCTAATTACCACTTATATCTAAAGCTGGGCAGATTTGACAACATGGTAACTCAGAATAGACTTGCCATTGCTGTGCTCACACGCTACTTTGAAATGCTCATGCTGCAAGACAGATGAAAACATTTTTTTGGACATGACAGAAATCCAATCACATCGGATGTTAATTGTTATTGTCTGCTTATCAGACATGAGCCTGCTTAAACTGCACAACAAATCGGATGGGAATTCAGCTCGATTCTAAAGCTAGTTGGGTCCGACTGAAATCTGGGCCAAAATCAGGCCAATGAACATACCCAATAATAATGGGAAGCATTAACGTTATATTTATGACCGCCGCGCAGCGAAGTGGCGGTCATATAGGTTTAGTCAGATTTTTTAATTTATTTATTTATTTATTTTTTCGCATGTCCAAATTTCCGTCTAGTATTCCCAGGACACTGAAAGACCAGGGTACACGAAACTTGGTAGGCATGTAACCCCACATGGATAGCATGGAACCATCGTTTTTCGTTTTGATCTGTAGCCCCCCCGCTGGACTGGACCCCGAAAAGGAGGGTAGGGCAGACACAGTTTTCTGTGAATATCTCGAGAACCGTAGGGTTTAGGAGGACCATTTTTTTTTGTATGTTGATCTCAAGGGGCCATGTCAACCCATTCAATAACCACTCATTTCATGTATAGCGCCACCTAGTTAAACACAAAAAAGTAAAAATGAGGTGTTGTAATCGCAGGTACTGTATCTGTGACCTAACATAGTCAAAACTGCACGAAATTGGAAGTGTAGGATCATTATGACACCCTCTGAATGCACACCAAGTTTCATGGAATTCCGTTCATAGGGGGGCCACACAATAAATTAATTTATGTTACTATACACCAACTGGCCTGTAGGTTGCCGGAGACAGTTTTCTGTGAATATCTCGAGAACCGTAGGGCCTAGGAGGTCCACCTTTTTTTTGTATGTTGGTCTTAAAGGGGCATGTCAACCCATCCCATTGCCACTTATTTCATGTATAGCGCCACCTAGTTAAAAATTAAAAAGCAAAAAATGTGTTGTTTTCATCACAATATCTCTGGCTGAAATGGTCAAAACTGCACGAAATTGAAAGTGTAGGATCATTATGACACCTTCCGAATGCATGCCAAGTTTTGTGAACTTTCGTTCATGGGGGGCCTTACAATAAAATTATTTATGTGTACATTTAGTGACCGTACACCAACAAGGATTCCTGGGACACTGAAAGACCGGGGTACACGAAACTTGGTGGGCATGTAACCCCACATGGGTAGCATGGAACCATCGTTTTTTGTTTTGATCTGTAGCCCCCCCGCTGGACTGGACCCCCCGAAAAGAGGGTAGGGCAGACACAGTTTTCTGTGAATATCTTGAGAACCGTAGGGCCTAGAATGACCAATTTTTTCTGTATGTTTGCCTCCAGGGGTCATGTTAACCCATTCCATGTGCACACATGTGCATAAACAGATACACATGCACACACATACATTCACAGTAATCATACGTATGACACATACTCACACAGTCGACATATGTACGCTTGCATGCACAGGCACATACGCAGGCACACACACAAGCATGCACACACACACACACACACACTCACACACACCCACACACATAACACAAACAATCAAGAATTTCTCAGAATTATGAACAGGCAAGATGGAGGTGGGGTTATATAAAATGAATTTTACATGTGAAATCTATGAACTAATCATGTTTTGGTACTTGTTGTCTAGTAGATATTGAGAATTGAGTGTGGATAATGCAATTTAGTGAGACAGTTAGAATTATATAGGCCTTTCAGCGTGATTTCTTTTTGTGGAAAAAATGTGCTGGACTGGGCAGCGGTCATATTTTCTACCGCTCTGCGGTACATCTAGTTTTTATCACAATTGATTATGCAGAACCCATATCAAACCAAGTCCACCAAGCATTTGCGACCGTTTTTGGTCACAGTCTAGAGCTCTGTCTTCAAATCAGTGCCATCAGTGGATGTCTAGACATCATTTTTTTAACTTTTAACAACATCAATTACATATTGCACTTTTATTCCTCTTGTCCAACTGTTTACATCTCTTGTCCAGCAGTTCATAAGGTAGGCTAATGGCAAGGCCTGACCCTCAGCTTCATGCTTCATCTTTTATATGTTTACCAGTAGGCCTATAGTTTGCTCTTTCCTGGGATTGCAATAACCTATTAATCCTCTATCTTTATTGAATCTAAGGTCTCTATTTGGTTGTTTGACGTGGGTGTTTTGTCTGGGGTTACACTATAGATTGTTGCGGTGGCCTAAGTATCGCTTTTAAAAAGCCTCGTGGAAGCTGTTGGACTCTCCAGATGAAAACACAGAAGTCTCACTCTCCCAGCCTCCCATAGCCAGCTCTCTCGGCCTGGGCGGGATAAGCCCTTTACATACTTGTGGCTTTAACGCTCTAAGCCCTCTTTTGATTCCCTATCTCTCTGAAAACATGTGAAGCTTTAATGTGATTACTGGAGAGAGAGAGAGCACATATCAATAATCACCCACTTATAGTCATTATTCAGGTTGCAAGAGCAACAGTGATTTGCAGGTAACATGTGTTTGTGATAAAGGAATTCTCTTGGGGCCTTTGGGCAAAGTGGAGCTGGGTTCATATGTTGGGGAGCACTCAGGTCCAGCTGGTTCTTTTGCAGAGGTTTGGTAGAAAATGAAAGTGCCCCACATATACAGTTGTTAGTATTTTGGTCTTGTAATATATTAGGTGTTTCCTGGGGCCAGACATGTGCACCTTTTCAAATGGGACAGCAGGCAGTCTTTTTGTCAGTCACCTTTGTCTTTCTGTCTTTCTAAATGGGAAAAGAGATGGATGAGTTGCTTTTCTTCCGAAAAGACAGGATGTGCACCGCCATACCTTTTCAGAATAGTTATGACAATACCATGCACACTTTATATCAATTCAGGAAAATTCTTTTAAGTTGATGCTAGTCTGCCAAGCCTTCCTAAATTTAAACAATTTTAGATATCGCCCTTCTCTGGGAACCCTGGCAAAGTGAGATCATTAAGCTTTTTGAGGGAGATGAAATGGACAAGCCAGAGCAAATGGACTAAACTCCGGCACCCCGGTCTCGTGCCAAGTCATTTATGTATGGAGCTAATATGTCAGGCTCCGGTTACAATAGTATTTTCAGTTTTTTCATGGACTGGCTCGCTCTGACCAGACATACTCAAATAAGCTCTCCATAATAAGTGCTGAAGGTCTCAATATTGCCTGCCAATGCATTGAACAAAATAACAAACTCTGCCTTCAGTTATGACTGGAGCTGCTACACACGTTTATTTTCTTGGATAGTCTCTGCCAATACCATTACAATTTTTTAAACAGACAGATTTAAGGAAATTGTGTAGTTGAGCAGGACACTGTTGAACATGTACGCACAACCAACAAGGTCAAACCTCGACATTTTACACAAGTGCAGTTGGAGCAGTAAAAGCAGTACCCTGCCGAGCGTCCCTTTTTATGGCACCACATTGCCCATATTCTCTCACTTCAGATGTCCATATTTATGTTTATGTATTTATGTAGCTGATGCTTTTATTCAAAGGGACTTATAGGGACAGATACCAAGTGCAGGGGGCCAGTCTCTCTGGAGCAACTCGGGAGCACAAGGGCACAAGGGGAATGGAACCCAGAACTTCTGTGGCTACTGCAAGCTCCTTAGCCACTGCACTACCACCTTATTTCTCCACGATCCATGTTTCTTTTTCTTTTCTCATCTCTTAGTTCCAGCCTCTCCGAATATTTTTTCATCTCTTTCGTTCCGTGTCGGGCTCCTGTATCAAAATTCAAGGCTGTTTTGCTGTCTGGAGGCAAGCACCCCACAGTCCCAAAATAGACTAGGTCCGAGCCAGCCCAGACCAGCCTGGCCCGGCCCGGCCCCGGCCCCACCCAATCTCCATAAACGCCTTTTAGCCAGCAGAGACGCGCGGCATGGCACGGACAGTGAGAGACACACACTGTAAATGCATTTCAAAACGGAAAAATAAGGGGAAACCTGGACAAGTACTAAAGCTTAGTCTGAGTCCTTCCTGCAGGGCTGTGTCTTTTAAAGAAGAAAAAAAAGAAAAGAAAGTGAAGTCCAAGTAAGAAAGATGCTGATTCTTCCGGTTTACAGTGTGCCTGGCTGGCTAACCCACACGGCCCTCTTCCTCTGAGTCAGAATAAACCATCCATCACATGGCACATCAGAGAGAGACATTTCAAAATAAAGAAAACATAAAAAATATATAAAGATCGTGATGTTTGTATGTTTTCACTGGATGGAGCAAGGATGACCGTTAGGAAAGATCATACACACACATTCCAGCTCATATGTTGGGAATCAGTAAACAAACTGCTGTTGAGGACTAAACACATTTGCTTTATTGCAGTGTCTCCCGCAACCCCCAGAATAGATGAGTTATGTGAGACTCAAAATGCCTGTCGTGTGCCCGTCTTTGACATCATACTCTCCATTCAGTGATGTGAAAGTGCAGGTAAACAGCCCCAGACGAACGGCCTGTGCCCAGGGACATTGTGAGAGGAGAGGAGAGGCCAGTTCCTCCTCCCCTGTCAGTGTACAGTCTGTGCCAGCACCGCCTCGGGTACTTCACGCTAACCTGCAGAAGTGTCCATAAAATAAACAGAACTTGTTTTCCTGACGTTTATCTTGGGTGTGAAACTGCTCAATGGTCTAGTTTTTAGTGCTTACTTTTGGATAAAGGCCGTTTCTGATGGAACAGGATAAATCTACTCTTTCTATGGCACTAAGCTGCACTTTAGTCAAGCTGCGGAATTGGGTCTGCCCAAACCCAACATATTATCCCTTTTTATTTTTCACACACAACTGATTCATCTGTGGTGTTGTGTGTGTGTAATGAAAGACTCGTGAACTGGTAGAAATATACAAATAAAAGGCAACTGTTAAAACAATAGGTCTGGCTGTTCTGTAACCTCACTAATTGTGTTGGGTCTGGAAATTCACTCAATGAATTGAATGTGCTTTATTTTGGTTAACCCTACAACTATTATTGCAGGGCGCTTTTGATGCTTTTTAGAATTAAGATTCATTAAAATGCCCTGTTACTGTCACCAAGTAGTAAGTACTAGACTAAGTAGCTGTTTTCTTTTATTAACCGTTTCCGCCTATAGTTTGGTTATGAAAATGGATGTGGTGATTTAAGAGATCCAGCATTTTTTCCCTACTGTCATGGCATAAATGCCCACTGTTGCTGGTTGTATTGATTATTTTTGCCTCCATGGCTGCATGCAGCTTAGCTGGACCGCTCTAAGATGACATTGGTGATGTTCACATATATCCTTATATTCTTGAGGTGAGGATGTTCTTATCAGAAGTCTTGACCTGTACACAACCGCACTGATGCATGGTTTTCACATAGCATTAGTGTACAGAGGATAAGGCTCAGTTAATTGGGGAGGTCAGAAGTTGAACGTGGACTCTCTCCAACTCGCAGTCTCTAATTCGTACAAGGCTGTAGACTAGAGAGTCAGATGTAGAGGAATACAGATATGCTGATAGGAGGAGTCGATGGCTCTCTCTGATTCCTACTCTAGTGGGCTCCCTATCATCGTCTTTAAATAGATCTGCATATCCAAATCTATAAATATTGGCAGGCGACTAGTCGGCAGGGCTTTCTGTGGACTTTTCTGGGTTGAATATTTGGAATTTAATTGTACAGTTGTTTTTTTTTCTCTCTCCAGGCATCAGGGGTTGTCAAATCAATGTGTTTACAATGTCCCCACTGGCCTCTCTGATTCCACGCCAAACTGGAGGGCTGGTGTCATTGAGGGAGACTAGAGGGGGCCGTCCCCCCCACACCGCAAGTAAATAATCACAGGCCGCCGGTTCACGGTATGCATTTGGACACAAAGCTCCATCCAAATACACAGTCACTTTTAGAAATCCAATTGTGATCTGGCAGGCTTTTGTTTGGTGTTGTATATGCAGGCTCAGGAGCATGCCTGCTGGGCATAAACAGATGCTTGTCAAGGGTCTGCGAGGAGGCGAGGAGTTATTTCTCTCTCCGAGGATCCTTGTCTGCTGTGCTGTAATGTCTGATACGGCGACAAAAACTCTTGTCATATTAGGCTGGAAATCAGAGCTAGGCGAAGGAGAGAGAGCATGCTCACAACATGTGATGGGGGAATGCATGCTCACAATTACACTTTATTGTTTGTGCTGTTTATTGCGCCATTATTCATGTTCCAGCCGTTGTTGTTTTGCTGCTTCCCGGCACTTCTTAATTGTGTTCTATCAAAGTCTCTTGATTGGGTCTCTTTAAACTGAAGCTTGTCCAGCCCCCATAAACTGCACTTTATTTTGGAAGACTTGTTGAGACAACAGACAAAAGAGGTTTCCCTCGTTTTGTGCAGAAAGAAAAAAATGATTGATCGTTGTCCAGTCTGCAAGCTCCTAGAAGGTCTGTTGTCTCGAGAGTTTCCTGGTCTGAACTGAAACGGCTTTGTGACTAAACAAGTGGAATAAATTATGCAACTGGAGCGAATTACTGGTCCTCCTCTGGAAGTCATTTGGATTAAAAATGTATTCATGTGAAGAAAAGAACGAAACAGGGATATAATAAAAGTTAATTGACAGGGTTATGCCTGAGATATCCAATATCCAGATGTATGGAGAGTTTTTTTTAAACTCTCACGGGTAGGTGATTCTGTATGTCCATTTATGTGTCTTTTTTGGGCCTATATGAAAAGGAGAGCCAGCTGGTGAAGTGGTATTTGAGGAAAATAATCCTCTTTCTGCTTCACAGCTAGAAACGAGTCTTTTGATCTGGTTGTGGATGCAGAGAGACCCCAAGTTTATGTAGGGAACTAAATATGTCCTCCCCCAGGACCTCCACACCTTTTCAAAGGCAGCACTCTGGCAGGTAGGACATTGATAAGGACCAGATTAGCATCAATAATCGACCCTCACATTGCCGTTACCATCTGCCACACATATTTTCCTCTTACTCTCCTCCTACCTAGTGAATTACTTCCTGATCCAGTGATTTGGGGTGGTCTTGTTTCCTCTGTGCCTTTGCTTAAGCAGTACCCAATGCAGATGAACACAGGACATGAGATGATTTGAAATACCTGGGCTTGTTTCACAAACAAGATGTGAGTTATCCAGGTGGCCGCAGAATATAAAGCATTTTGGAACTCATATATATATATATTTTCAGTGCAATGGTACAGTATGTCGTTATACAAGTATACCAATATACTGCTTTGCTAAGTTTCCCATTCAGTCTAAGCATTTCACATGACTTAAGCAGCACAAGAGCGAGTGGCACACTGCTTTCATATGCCAAGCCCAGGGGAGATCATTAAGGCCCAATGAAAGAGACCTCTAGAAGTAATAGCTCAAATAACCATATGTCTTAAAAGCCATCCTCATTGACTGTATGCCTGATGTTAATTTCGCTATAGTTTGTTTTGTTTTTTTTTCAAATAGAATTGGATAAAATTGCAAAGAGAGCCTAATCATTTACGCCACTAAGTCTGTTAATGATGCCACTGACAGATTAAGCTTCAAGCTTCCCATGGTCACTTCCCATTGCACTCTCCTTCTTTCCCTCTGTTAAAACCAGGGTGTGTGGCTGCTCTGTGGTTTTCGCCTCTATTGGATGAAACCACTGTGTCGATATTAAGCACAGTGAATGTGGGGAACCTTGGCAGGAGTTCTGTGGGAAAAAAACTGTGAATGTAGGGCTTCAGTATTTGTAAACAGCTCTCTGGCAATGCACAGAGCTAGTACAGTAAAGGCAATCTTAGCCTGTTGATGTTTACAGCTGAACCCTTGGGCTTTGGCTGAGGAGAGGGATCTCTTTGTCTGGTGGAATTGTTTTAATGATGTCTGGAAAGGTTTTCCTGACATATGTCATCGACAAAACAAATGTGCTGAGTAGCACAGTAGCAACACTTCATTCCCATATGTATATACACACACACACACACACACACACACACACACACACACACACATGCGCGCGCACACACACATACATGCGCACGCACACACACACATGCACACACACAGCAACACAATACAATCATGCTCGTACACACACAGTGAAGACCTTTCAAATATGCTGTAGTGATAGAGGCATGCCAAAACAAACCTCTGCTTTCTCTCCTATCAGGGATCTTTTTACAATGTTAATATTTTAATTCGAATTTCAATTAAGCATATTAATCATAAGGGCACTGCTGATAGACAGTAAGATAAGAATAAGAGTTTGTTGTTACTGATGTGTTTCTCTTGGACTGTCTCTCTAATTCCCACCAGGTTTGCCTTGGGAGACTCGCGTAGACCTCTACATGAGACGGCAGCGCTGGTGGAGGACATTGTGCACACCCAGCTCATCAACATGGTGAGACTACCACAGATCTCCTTAAGCCATCCAGACACTGTGTGTTTTTTTTAGTCACATACGATATGGTAACTCCCGCTACACGTTTTGATTGGACGCAATTGCTGTGCTCACACGTTAACAATCGACGTTGCAAGACAAACGACAACAATTTCTGACATGCCAGAAATCCACTCGGATCGGACTGGACCTCAAACATTGATTGTGACTTCTAAATGGACATCATGAGCCTGCTCAAGGTACATGACAAATCAGAGACTAATTCGGCCCAATTAAAAATGTGCGGGATCTGACTGATTTGGGGCTAATATTGTGTCAAAGTCGCATAGTGTCTGCGTGGCATTATAGTGAACATACCAGTGAACCATAGTGGCAACACAGCCCTTTTCCTGCACTGCCATTGTAAGATCTTTAAAAATTCTGTATGTTGTGGTTCAGTTATGTGTTCTTGCATTCATTTACCATCATTTTTATCAATTGAACATAGAAATCAGCGCAAATTAGTGCGCAGGTATCGTCTTAAGAAATGTTCATGAATCGCATGTGAGCCCTACCACATCACGCCAAACCAAATTTAAGAATGAACAGGTGTTGATGCATGCAGTGGCTGAACAGTCAGTCGTAGAATTGCATGTCACACCTCTTTACTGTATATTCTCCATCTCCTCCTACAAATTTACAACATGGAGGTGCATAATATATCCAAGAAGAGAACATTTTCTGACCTTGAGATACTCGAGATGAGATCAGCTACTCTGATGTTGCAAATCCAGTTGAACCAATTTGTTTTGGCAGCTAGGAGCTTTAACTGTAAAAGATGTTAACTCACAGACACTGTATAATGGGCTACCAAATGCATTATTTATTACAAAATAACGTAAACACTGTAATGCCATTTGTAAAAACCGCAAAAGCTTTGGTTGTGCACCAAAGAACAAAATTAATGATTCAGCACTTACTAACAACTGATTGTTGTGCTCAAAGTAAATCTGTCCAATTGATAGGCATCCTAAGCCATCATCTATTGGTTCAGTAGGTAATTCTCCACCAGATTGACTGTGTTGTGCGTGAGCAAGCCAATACCAACTACATTAAACGTACATTAATAAGTTGATTATTTCCTTGATTAATTGTACATTTGCTATGGTGATTATGGTTAAAATGAATATGAAAAATGTTGACACCCCAAATTGTGTTCATCTACATCTAAAGGTATTCTATTTACTGTCACTGGTTACAGAAACCACAAGATACCACAAATTTAACAGGGTGGACTCGTTTGACTTTTTTATTAAAACAATTACTCAAACAAATTAATTGATTTGGGTAATTGTTGCTGCTCTACTTCACTGCACATCACCAACGGTAACACCAACAGACATCAGTTAGCATGTTAGCAAACTTTCATCATCTTCAGCTGGAATGTTGCAAGATCTTTAAAGGCTTTCTAGGTAGGGAGCTTGCTAGCTTTAGACCAAAATTCCACAGTACTGCTTAAAACATAAGACTTTTGTTGAGGAAGGGGAGGGGAGCTGACGGAAAGCCGTTGAGCTGTCAGACAAAAGGCACAGACATTTACAACATCTGTGAAAACGGTTGAAGAGAGATCTGTAATTAAACAGAAATAGAACAATGAGAAGCAGCAGCCCCGTCTCTGACCATTTTAGTTTGCACCATTCCAAAAGGCCCGGCCATTTCAAAAAGCTTCCCAGAAATCCCCTGCAGCAGACTCCTCTGAAAGTCGATCTCCATTCAACTCGGCCCGAAGACAAAAAAACAGAAATGCTCAAAGGAAAGTAAACAGGGCTGCTTGCGAATTCAAGTGCTGTCATTTCTTGTGCAAACACATGGGTAAACCCCCCTTTGCTAGCACATTATCACAAGCTCACCACAAACAAAATAGGAACTATAAGGTCAATCCAGTTTTCTGAATACATGGAAATATGTTTTCAGTGATCCATAAATCAAATCTTGCACATTTGTCTTAACTATGAAATATAATGATAAATGACCTTTGAAATGCCAGCTATATGGCATTGCTTATTCATAAATACAATGTGATCTCTGGAGTCATCTAAGCTTCCCAGTCAGATGTGATGTCATGAGGTCACACTGCCAAATAATTTAGTTCTATGAAATTAAAAAATTGGTGGACCTGGTATAATTGAAATCTGACTGGCCTAAATTCCTCCTGAAATGCGTGATGTAAAAAACGTGGCATGTGGGTGGGGATGAACTTCATTCATTAGCATGTCATTTACAGTAGACTTCAAGCCCACATGACTTCCCCACAGGGGTTTATTTTAACTGTCCAACCTCCCACTCTCATTCCTGTGTGTTGGTTTACGAGAGAGACTGCTGTCTGCCTGCAAAGCTTCCTTGGCTTCGCCTCATGGGTCAGACTGCTCCTTGCCCCGGTGGTGTGTGTGTGTGTGTGGAGAGTGATGGGGTGTTAGTTATCTGCGGAGGGTCAACTGGAGTAGACTCTGACATGCCGTGCTGTTTTAACCTTTCACCTCACAGCTCCATGGTGCCCCTTTGCCACAATGAGGGGAAAAGTGTCTCACTAAATTCATTGCTTTGACCTTTCCCCTCTGGAGTCTGGACCTCTTAAATCAAGCAGCCGAGTGGTTTGGTCTGTGCTGGGAGAGCTAGCAGGACGGGACACCCTCGCCTCTCCTCTGCAATTTCACTCCGACGGCAACCAGAGGCCATGGGGTGAGGGAGGAAATGTGCCTCTTTTGGGCTCGCCGCTGGACAGGTCCTGTTATTTCTTTCTTTCCTGTTTCCATGTCGCACCCACAGAGTAATGTTAGCCAGAGAGCTGGAGTCTTCACCAGCAGGGCTTGGTGCTATGAGCTGATTGAAGTGTAGGAGACTTGCGATATTGGTGGATGTGATGTAAGAAAAATTGAAGGTTCTGACCTGTTCTGTTCGGGTCAGCTTGAATCTTTCTACTTTTCAGATGGGTACCAGTTAGCTGGGGCATTTGTTTTCCATCTCAGTTCCAATGCAATATGGATATAGCACATTTTATTAGCGACGAGCATGCTGGAGGATCTTCCCTCCAAATCACCGTCATGTTCAAGCAATGTAATCAAACCGTTCCTCTCTGGGCCCTCGTCCAAGTATCCCTTAGCCTGTATTTCACTTCGGGACATCAATGGAGGCTGTCGGAGTTCTGAGGAGCTGCTCTCGAGCCCCTGGCCTCGCATCTGTTTCCCTAAATCACTGCTGCTCACAGCTGCCTTGCAGGCCAGGAGGAAGCAGCCTCAGCCCCCCTTTCCCCCTTACCTCACGTCCGGAAGCGAACCCTCTTGTCTTGTTCACTTAATGCATTAATGTAAACTGTCATCTGCTCGTGCCGTAGTTGCGGACAGTGGCCGGTTCCAGACAGATTTATATGGGGGCAGCTTTGACTTCCAATCAGATAAACGGAAGGGTCGGTGTGGAATAAATCCCTACACTGAAAACGATTGTGGAGCCCACTTGCCAAACTTAAAAGCCTGGACAGCCCAAAGTAATTTAGTGACTGCTCCCAAAGGATGTATAACTCAGGTCTGTAGGTCCAGGGCCGTGTATTACACAGCAGGCTCCACGGAGAGCATGATAAAAGTTGTAACATGCTCCCTAAATATTGTGTCATATAAAGCTAGCAGGTACTGTATAATGTTTTGTATATATCTCCGTAATGGCTTTCATATGAGGGTATCACAGAGATATAGCCGATCATAGACGCACAGCCTCTCGGAGACTTCCCCTGATACCCCTCCCCCTCCCCCTCATCTGATCAAGACCAACTGTTCACCTCCAAGTCTGCCTTCGACTTTGCTGTTATCTACACATCTCCCGACTTCTCATCTTTCTGTTTGGAGGCGCCCTCTCAGGAAAGACGGTCTGTTTGTTATGATAAAAAAGTGTAATGCCACCCTTTTGAATATTTATTTTTACGCCACCATAAATAACCCCGGCAGTTAGGGCCGTAAGCATTCAACGGAGCATGATGGTGATAACCCTCAATTAATCCCCAGCTTCCCCTCGGCTGGATTTATTATTCTTAGGAGAGGCCAGGTGTAGCCCAGCAGAGTGGACCGTAATTGTGTGCATGCTACTTAGGCAAAGACCGCAATGGTAATAAACGAAATTACACAATAAATTCTTCCCAGATGGCCCGCAAACATTTCTCTGCTACTCTGTTGGTGAGTGTGCCGTGTGTGTATGTATGTATGTATGTATGTATGTGATCTGGCGTAGAACACGTGGCACACACACACACACACACGACTCATCTGAGCACACACATGGTGGCATCTGCAAATCCATGCACACTGGCATTCACCCATACACACACACACACACACATGTTCACACACACATGCTCACACATGCTCATCTAGAGGTAGTGAGAGTGCATAGTGTTTAAATGTTTGCTTAGGTGAAAGATTGTTTCCATCCAGCTAATCATTAGGCCTCAGAGCCGTGCCTTCACTTCCTCTCCTTCCACACACCAACTGTATTAGCCGGCCTGTTTTGATAACCTCTTAATTGGTGTCTGGCTTTGAAAGCTATTTGGTGCCTTTCTAAAAACAATGGGGCTTTTAAATATGGAAAGTCTGCTTTTGCTCCTGATTTTTTTTTTTTACATTTTATCATCACACTTGATGGATGCAGATTATTGGTCCATATTCACTACTAGTTAAACGTATTAAAGAATTTGTTAACTGATTGGAGACGTTAAAGGGTGTGTGTGTGTATATCTGTGTGTGTGTGTGTGTGTGTGTGTGTGTATATTTTATATATATATATATATATATAATGTGTGTGTGAGCTGTTAACTCCAGTGTATGCGTTTCTCCCCCCTACATTTCCTGGCCAGTCTGTGAGCCTCCTCATTTTACACTCTGTTAACATACTTATGTGGCCCTCTGGCCTGGCTATGGAACATGCAGTCGTAATCCTACCCTCATATTTAGTGTTGTGTTAGAGCCTCATGTCTTTATGTCTCATAGTCATATCTAAGAATGCATGTCTCACCGTCTGTTGCTGCAGTTTCTAAATGCTGAGGATGTTTGTTATGCACACATTTCATTCAACAAATTAAATAGCAACTCTACTTGCAAATGTATCTTAACAAACGATACAGAACATGACTTTTCCAGTGAGTCATTATGAGTAATGATCTGTCCAGCTCATCTTAGTTTCATGATTTACTCATTGTGTTTGTGTAGGGACCTGATATGAAGTTTTCAGTCATTCACCGATTGGCCGATGCAATCCCACCCCCCTCAGAATAAAGGGGAAAACCTCAACCACAATCTAATATTGAGCCTATTAATAGCAGGCCCACACACCTACATGTCTTTCACACACGCGCATAGTTAGAGGCAGCATGCCTAAAAGTCTCATCTATCAAGAAACAAACTTGCCGAAACTCACTCACACATACGTACTCATACTCATGCACATACTCATACTCATGCACATACACAGATAAGCAGACACACAGTCTCACATTGTCTGCCTGAGCTGGGAGATGAAGAGGCTAATAAGGTGTGTTGGACGTGCCATTCAGGACATTTAAAGGGGGACTGACAGTTCCGGAACCTTCAGTGTTCACTTACTATCACAGCGAAACAATTTATTTCTCTGTGTTTCTGGGAACTGTGAAGTATTCCTCCTGTCTACAATTGATGAACTTGCTCTCAGAACTGATAAGAACTGAGTTTATTCATAATAATGACTCCCGTTTGCTTTGTGTATGAGGGTCTCATGTAAATATAACACTCTTTTTCTCTCAGTTTCAGTTTCCCTCTGTGTTGACCCTGAGATGTTGCTGATGCCTGGCTGTCTAGCACTGAAGGGAAATAGGCTTGTGAATGGAAAGGGCTTTGGGGCTTATTTGTAAGGATCTGTGAGGGAGAGATCATTACAGTGACCCCTAGTGTTCAGTGACATGGCCTTGTCAGAGAGTCTGACACTGAAGTAGCTGCGTCTGTCACTCAAATGAATGCTGGCTTGTGTGTTATCAGAAATCCATAACCACGGAGGAGTCTGTGTTCAGGGTTTTTCACGCTCTCCTAAAAAAAAAAATCTATTTAATAGTCACTGTAATTAGCAATACTTCACCCGTGCTGTGATGTCTGTCATGAGAGCACTACAATGGTCCACTTTCTGGCACACTCTCCAGGTAACCATTCATCATTCTCCTTGAGAACTTGAGCCCTTGTCTGGTTCGTGATTTGATGTGCTTCTCGTAGGTCTTGGTGGTAGATGTCAGGCTCCCTTGGTAACCCAAACAGAGCAGTGAAAAGCCATCAGCTCTGCCTGACGCGCTGCATGTGAATCAGGGTTCACTCGGCCTGGCTGCTTCCTCAGGCTCCAGGTGCAGAAGTTGGCTGGATCCGCTTTCACAGGCAGTTATTCCTAAGAAGTTTCTATGATTCCTGTGTTTCAGTTGATCCCCAGGGCCTTGTTTTTGCTCCCTGTTTCTTTTGCTACTGCAGCAATTTCTTTCTACGACTGCTTGAAATGGGGCCACCATTTTGATTGGGGACATGAAAATCTCCTCCGTCTGTGTCTGTAATAAATGTAGTTGAGAGTCCATCACACAGATCAGTGTAATTACCAGTAGCTAACTGCTAAACGTTTGGATGGGGCTATCTGCTACATTTGAACCATGTTTCTCTCTCTCTCTTAATAATGCATGGTGCGTTTTATCGGCTTCACCGGCTCCAGTGAGGTTTTCGTGCCCATAATATGAATAGGATTTTGTGCTGGCCCTTCACTTCTCCGGTTTAGAGTTGAACTGGGCAGACATGATTGGAATTTCTCTCATTCTTCAATGACGTTTACATATGATTTCAAGGCAGCTTGCTAATAAAGGATAGACTCACAGTTTGTCGTGAGGCTAAAGCCTGCTACCTCTCCATGAAATTTACTTCATAACCGTGAGGTAATTTGCCAGTTGTTAAAATAATCAGGGCAGGCACCTTTGCACGGAAAGCGGAACAGTTACAGTCTGAGCCAGGGCTTACCCTCACCAAATCAGGCTCTTCAGCAAAAGGGAAAACCTTGAACCTCAGAATACTCAGACTTGTTTATGTTTTTAGAGGGTGTTTGTCTGGTTGTCTTCTCTATATTTCTGTTGACTCCTGTTTACTTTGTGGACATCTGCGCCATGGGTGGTCCCTAACCAGCGACGACCCTGTTTTGCTTGAGATTATTTTTTAGCAATCAGGTCAAAAAATACGGCCGCTCCCCGCCATCTTCCACTATTTTCATGTTCTGAGAAGCCATTCATGCTGGTGGACTGTGGTCGGTCTGGTTTTTGTGAGGGTCTGACCTGGCAGCGTCCCGAGTGAAACCCAGTCCCGCGCCTGATCCCCCCCCCCCCCACACCATGCAGCAGGGGTGCGGGGGGCCGTTTGGCCCGTGTGCCGACAGGCCGCGACGGTTCGGGGGCGGAGGAGGAGGTATGCATGAAATTAGCATGTCACCTCTCCTTCAGGTGCTCTTCCTGAGATATGTCAGAGGCCTGCAGTGTGCCGAGGCCAATTAGCCAGCCACTTCCTGAAGGGGGAATGAAGCAAAGTGAAGTGCGGTGCAGCTGGTGGAGCCGCGGCAGCACGTATCCGTAGCCTCACTCCGTCAGGGGATGGAGGCCCACGGTCAGGACTGACGGGGACATGTGAGAGCTCACGGTCAAACAGTGTTTAGCTGCTGCTTTTGTTGTATGAAACACAGCATGAAGTGGACAGCTTGTCAAGGCCAGGTTAGAGCATATTACACCTTGAGGTGTTCACAAAATTAACATGAATTTGCTTTTAAATTTTGTTTTAATGAACTTTTACAGAATTTAGTTTGTGTTTAGGCCTATGTTTTTTATCTCCTTACATGAAATTCCTTGATATTATCTAAGCTGGTTTTATATAAAATGCTCTGCATCGGCCCTCTTCAAGTGCCATGATCTCATGTGCACATTAATCATAGCAGCATGTTGTGGACTTTTATGTTGCTTTCTGTTTTTTCTCGGCACAGCACATTGTTGATGTTGATGCTGCCATGATCTGTCATGTTTTCACGTGTTTTTCACCACCTATGAAGTCACTGAACTTTTTGGTATGCCCCATTAAGCATCAAGTCCATCACCAGCCTGTACTTTTTTTATCCTAAATCTTCTTTTTTGTCTCTTCCACATGTATTAATATTTGTGACCTCATTTCAAAGTTATATATGTTCTGATCTTCGCCTGCTGCTGAGCAACAGCAAAAGAGAGTGTACGTGCGACACAGTGTCTTACAGAACACCCTCCTCTGTTTTGAGGAGAGCAGCGAGGCAATCCCAGTAAGTTGTTATTAGTCCCTGTGCTATCACACTGATAGCAGCGCAGATGAGAAGCTGCCGTCGTGTTTACCTCTGCTCTTCTCTCAGGGACTTCTCGTCTCGGAAAAACATTGATAACTCGCGCTGCCAAACACCATCATTAAACCGCAAAATACTAGCAAAATATTTTGTCTGTGCAAGCGGTCTCGGAATGCAGCTTCTTGCGATAACCATCCTCTTTTTCGTAATTTTTTTCATGTTTTTAAGATCAGCTCTAATTATAGTTGTTGCTCTTGTCTGTTTTCCTTTCCAAGTGTATTGTGAATTCACTGTTGTTCTGTACTGAATCTGTATTCTTGAAACTGTCGCCTTTCAAAGCTGCATATTTATATACTGTATGCGCTTCAGTCAGACTTGGGTCCGTTGGGCGAGTCAGACAATTCCTATTAGCCTCACTGTAGGACCCTATGAGCACACACCTAGACTGGAGGGCTGAAAATGTTCGGACAGCGAGTGGAAGAAGTCCACCCCTAGCAACCAGGAACAACACAGTCCGACTCTGACCCTGCTTTTGAAAACATGAAGTATCTCTGTTTGCTCCCATTTCAAAGGAAACACCGAATTGATCTTTACAAGGAGTCTGTGACTGGAATAGTCCCTTGGCTTCCTGTTACCTTTTCCAGTGTAATCAAATAATGGATTTCATTTCAACCCCAAGCAGTAGCCGTGCAGAGGAAATTATGTTCAGCAGGCGTGTTTATTTGACTTCTGCCATCCCATGCCATGAAAGCTAGTCCTTTTCTTCCTGCACTGTAACGTGACATAAACCAGCTTGCCAAAGCCTATGTCAATTGAAAATGTGGTGTAATTAAAAATGATCCCTTTAATTAGAGCATAAGACTGACAGGCGCTCTCTCTCCCTCTCTTCTTTCCTCTCTCCCTCTCTCCTCTCTCCCCCTATTCCCCTTCTCTCTCCCTCTCTCTCTCCCTCTCTCTCCTTCTCATTCTCTCTCTCTCTCTCTCTCTCTCTCTCTCTCTCTCTCTCTCTCTCTCTCTCTCTCTCAGTCTCTCTCTCTCTCTCTCTCTCTCTCTCTCCCTCCCTCTCTCTCTCCTTTCCCCCTGTATGTCTATCGCTTACTCCACCATGCCTCTTATTCATTCACATGTTCATAGCCACTCAGTGTCAGTATAGACCCTTTCAACAAGGTAAACAAAAACAATGCTTGAATGTTCTATTTGGGCCCCAATCTACTTCCTCTGCATTAAGATAACATATGGCATGTTAAAACGGAAGTCTTGTGGGGCCAACTATGATGCTGATAATGGAACTCTCTTGAAAGGGTCTATATCAGGTGTGTATATCGGCACTCAGTGGCAGTTTAGGGCCGCTCTGAGCTGCTGTTGTTTTTTTTTTTATTGTATTGTAATTTGTATATAGTGTGGAAGCCACCCATGACCAGGGACATAGGCCTCTGATTTGTGCACGGGTTATGTGCAGTTTACAGTTGAGATAGGAATCGATTTGCCCTTACATTACTGTCTCCGTTGGGGCATTAGTTTGAAATGTAAGCAAGGTGAGAGTAGATGTTTCATACTGTACAGGGGAGGCCACATCAGACCAAGGCCATATGTTAAGATGTAGCAGGTTCCGAGAGCCTGTGTTTGGCCTTCCTCTGCTGTCCGGTTTCGCTCTTGGTTGAGTTTTAGGACCACAGAAACCATAAACTACTATATCAAAAAGGCAATAAACAGAATTTTTCCTCTAACTTTTCAGAGGTGTGATAGCTCAGGCATCCCAGAAATGGTAAAACAGTCCTTCAGTGCCCGACCGAACTGTCAACAAAGTGGGAGAGAGCGCGCACTACTGGAAATAGTCCACAGTGATCCCACTGTTCAGGCCTGGGCTAAGGCATCCCTCATGGAAAAAAGCTCACCAACAGGGGACGAACTTTGATCACTCGGTAAAATTAGAGCAATTATGTGAATTATTCTGATATATAGCAGAGGAGTATGGAACGAGCCCAGCGATTCTAGATGGAAGTGGAAAGTTTATTAGTAGGAAATGTGTAAGGTTAAAATTTCTTTTAACCATTTCGTGCCAGCTTCAGACACGGACCTCTGTTATCTTCCCACTTAGATGTACAGCCCTTTGAAGGTTCCAGAATAAGTTACACTGAACACTGTTAAACCAATGTGATGATATATTATATTATATATATGACCTAGATAGACACATATGATGTATTCCTTTTAATTTACTGAAGGGAAAAAAGATTATGGGTACATGAAGAGGTAATAGTGTATTTAAAATCTAAACTGTTGAGAAATCCTGCAGTTCTGCCAAATGCAGCAATTGTCTTGTTTCAGTGAATGAAAAGTAGGTGTGTGTGTCCACATAACGGTCATGTACTATGCAGATCTGAAATTCTAACACCAAGAACTCTGCTGATTGGTTGTTACTTTTGGAAAGGGAACAGAAATGTGGGTCACGTACATGTTGTAGACTAGTTGATTATGCATGTAATCGAATCTCATAACACTGTAGATGTGACAACCACCCGGTAATGAAACCACAGAATATTCATTTGTCTCCATGTAATCGACCTTTAGTATATGTAAATTGACAACACATATTAAAACAACAGTATGGTAATGTCTTCCCAGCTTACATGGCCCTTTATATTATATAACATGTTCTCTGGAGTTTGAGCAGTGTAGGACCACACAGTCTTTTCTGCAGTTATTAAAACATCATAAAGACTGGTTAAGTCGGTTTTCCTGCACTCGCGCCACCAACAAAGGCGTGCTTGTGTTTGCCCACCGGCACGGCCTCCCCTCCCCTTCATAAGTTCTGGAGAAATGAAAACCGTTCCCCTCAGAAGGGCCATTAGATGAGACTGACTAAAGGTTCCCCAGTCGCCTTCTCCAACCACTTCCAAGGCTCACTTTGGAGCCAAGAGGTCTTTCTCCTGTCCCTCACCTCATCTACACCTTCCAGCTTTCTGCTGATCCAACACCCCCACACACACACACACACACACACACACACACACACACACACACACACAAATACATATACGCACACTTTCTTTAAGGCCGTACAGAGAGACTGTGATCCTAGGCCTGGTTTGCGTTTCAGTGCACCAGTCCCTCTGTTGGAATAAAATGGACGAGTTATAGACTGCTTGACTGCATTTTCCTTTGTGATTCTCTTGTTGTATGAATCCCAACACTACTTACTGTCACTTTTTAACATTAAAGCTTCCATTATGAAACGATCAGTTCCTCCTCTGCCTTCTAGGTAGTGTAGTGCAGAGAGTGCTCACTCTGGTCTAGTGTTGGGCCCCAAACTAGGCCTGCTCTGCAACCCTTCATGCTTAGCAGAGTAAATATAATTAGAGGTGTCACTCACTGCCCTGGCTTGTTGTGTGATTTGGCGCCATTAAGAGTGCTAAATGAAGGCTCGGGATGTGCACTAAAAGGCATTCTGTCTATTTAAAACGTGTCCGTCTCCGAACGGGAGCGACAGACATGGCAGCCGGTCTGTCGGCTTTGGTAGGATGCCAGGCCAGACGGATCTAAATTAAGCGTTGCCGGCCCCGTACCTCGTCAAAATCAAAACGCCCCCTGTGTGTGTGTCTGTGTGGGGGCTGCTCACACTTGTGCCATGCTGAGACCTGTGTTTGCAGGCAAACATATTTATGACCAACAAATGTTTACAGGCACCTAAAAATGACTTACATGGAGTTCTGTACGTTTGCCAGAACAGGTAAAAATGATGTCTTTTTATCCAAAAGGACTCATACACAGTTTGGAGGTTGGAAAATGAAGTGTGACCATTACCAATCAAGTAACAATAATTTTCAGTAAAACCTTCCAACTTTTTCCTTATGATTTATAGTATTTGATATCAGATGAATGCATAATGGGTATTTTGTATAGATATTTCTGTACCCAGTCACTTCTGCAGACAAGCAATCAGTCAACAAGTGTTATGATGCTATTGGATAAGCCTGTAAACATCTGTGATGCCATCATTGCTTTCACCATTTACATTGTGCCAAGACGTTTTGATGCTTCAAGCTGTAAGGGCGAATGCTACACATTGCTTTATAATTGCACTGATTACTTTGCAGAAGGTTATATACCTATGTGTGTATATCTTGTTATACCCTGTAAAAGTATAAATACATACAATAAAACCAATTCTTTGCTGAACTATGCATAGTAACAAACTAGGTGTTGTTTTAACACATTTACTCAATCAGTCATGTTAGCAAGCCAATACCATTTTAGCATTTAAAAGGATTCTATTGGCAAGAACCCTCTTCCGTTATGTTTGGCAATTCTAAAAATTTATTTTTAAGTTGTTTATTTGTTTTATATGCAATGTTTATGGAGACAGCATTCAAGTCCTAATATGGCACTGCACTTAATCAGAGTGGTTTTGAACAGATTTAAATCAGTGGTCGAGCTTTTTGGTCCATTTCTCACTTCAGGGGTTAAGGTTAAAAATATCAAGATGTTGACACGGCAGTCTTTTCATAGAGCAAAAGAACTCGCTTAATTCCACGGCATCTGTTTTATTTGCTGATTTACATGTGGACAGCTATCATTTTGTGAGGAAGGTGGCAGTGATAGATGAGGTGTTTTGGCTCTTAAGCAATAAAACCAAATTATAGTGCTGCACTGAAAAGACATTCTTCATCTCCCTTCCTCTCTCTTTCTCTTTTCTCCCTTTCCCCCCCAGAAACTCACTCATTCACTCTCACTCTCTTTCTCACTCTCTCCAGACCTTATAAAGATTGTTTCCATATGATTGCAGCATCCCAATTTCCCTACGCTGGGCCTAATCTAATAAAAGTGAAATCCTTTCATTCATTAAAATTTTAGAAGCACCCTCAGAATAAACTTAATAGGCAACCTTTGCTTAGGCAACCTTTGCTTAGGCCCTGAATAATGGAAAGAAGGACCACATATTCCACACCTACACATTTATATTTTAACTGCTACTGAGTAATATTGCCCTTTGCTGAAGTTGACTTCGTGAAAGAATATAAAACATTTCCAACTTGAAGTCTCTTTATTAACTTATTTTATATGTGTAGGTCCTACTAACTAACTAACAAACTAACTAACTATCCCACTACACACTGCTAACTAACTAACTACCGTAACTAACTAACTACTGTAACTAACTAACTAACTGACTGACTAACTAACTATCTAACTACAAACTGCTAACTAAATGGCATTGTGGACCCATGTAACTGACTATCCATGTTGTGAGCTATGTGGAGGATGGTGACAGCGCTGCATGGATTTCAGTTCGACTGTCATCTGTCAGTCACAAATGTGTTTGTCAGTAGGGGAAAGTTGTCTGCCCAGCTTTGATTCTACAGTAGGTGTCCATCTGGGTTTCCAATGGAAGTGTCCAAGACCAAACTCTTAATGACATCAAAAAGCTCTCAGGCTGTTTTTACATCCCCTCCTCTCTTCACCCTTTCGAAAAACACACTACTCGTTATCTCTCCATTCAAGGCTTTCAAAACAACAGATGCCTTGCCAACTGTTAAGTTTGGCTAATTCTGCCGTCCTCCCCTGGACTTTGTGCAAACACATCCCTGGATTGTTATTTTGAATTGCTGATGACTGCAAAGACTTAGGTACTTAGTAATCAAATCTCTCTCTTCCCTCTTTCCTTCTCTCTCCTCCCACTCCTCCTCCTCCTCCTCCTCCTCCTCCTCCTCCTCCTCCTCCTCCTCCTCCTCCTCCTCCTCTTCTTCTCTGCTCTTCAGCTCCATCAGGCTGCGGAAGTTTCTCTCTTAAGAGGAGCAAGAGTCATATCAGCTGAGGACATTCTGTTTTTAATGAGGAAAGACAAGGTAAAATGTATTTCTCTCTCTCTCACTCTCTCTCTCTCTCACACACACACACACACACTAGTGCACACACAGACATACACAAGTACCCAATGTCACCTCAGTTTGCACCAAAAGTTCTGTTCCATGACCACCATGTTCATTTTATTTATATAACATTTTCTCATAGGCTCATGTGCCCTTTCATTGAGTAAAACATAAATGTTAATACTTGGTTGCTATTTTTTGGTATATTCCTAGGAATTGGTTTTCCTTTTCTGCTACAGTGAGCCCTGCATCCCATAGAGGTTGTTCCTGTACTCTGTCATGCTCTGATTTCATTACTAATCCATGAAATGTTTCCCCCTTTGGTTTCTGCATCAGTTGAAAAAGACAGTGCCTTTCCTCTCAGAACTGTACAGATTTATGACTTTTACTACTGGACCTCTCCCCACCCCCCTCACTCTCTTGAACTCTTCTACCTCCCTCTCTTCCTGCCTTCCCCTACCTGACTTGCACTTCATGTTTCTCATTCCCTCCTCTCTCTCTCTCTCTCTCTCTCTCTCTCTCTCTCTCTCTCTCTCTCTCTCTCTCTCTTCCCATCTTGTGTTTCTGTCTTGCTCCACCTCTCTCCTTGGACCCCTCCACTTCTCTCTCTCCCTCTCCATCTCTCTCCCTCTCCATCTCTCTTTCTCTCTCTCACACACACAGAAAAAAGTACGGAGGCTGTTGAGGTACATGCAGTTCCGAGACTACAAGTCTAAAGTCCTCAAGACCATTGATGACGAAGAACCTCTGGAGCAAGGTACGGCCGATGCCCCTCACCCAGCTCATGCGCTCTGCATGGTCCCTACTCCCTACTACAAACACACCCACCCTTGGCACAGTCGTTCCACAAATGCACAACATTTACTGTCCAGCCACCGTGCCCACAGTCTAGATTGCATTTGCTAGGGTGTTTGGCACAGCGCTGTCTCTGTCTCTGAGAGTCTGAGGAGCGAGGCCCGTCTAGCCTCGGGGGTTCAGTTTCACAATCCCCTCTCCCCCGTCAGAGATGAAGGCACTAGTAATGACCGGAGTCAGCCAAGGTAATTGTGTATGCCACAGTCAATCAGCCGCAGTCATTACCCAGAATGCAGACAGAAGCTTTGGCATGACGGCTCCTGTTCTTGCCGAGCGTTTCCTCCAGGGCTTCGACCCTGCTCTCATCAGGATCCCCAAGAAGGCAAAGGGGGCAACGAGGGGGAAGTGAAAGCCAACCCCCCAAAAAAGAGGTTGACTGAGGTTCTCATGAAATGAGAATCATTAGGACATTTAGCCTTGCATCCAAGACCCCCGTAACTGGAGAAATGGAATAATATGCACACATAGCCCTTCCAAAAAGACGCCATTTCAGTCTATTGAAAAGGAGCCTGTATGTCTGTGTAGGGAAACAGAACTGCTCTCTCTTTCTCTGCCTCTCTTTCTCTCTCTGTCTCTCTGCCTCTCTTTGTCTCTCTGTCTCTCTCTTTTTCTCTCTCTCTGTCTCTGTCTCGCTCTCTCTCTCTCTCTGACCTGCTTCTCTCTCTCCATCATGAAGCCTTTTTTCTTCCCAGGAAAAGTTCAGATGGATGTTGTGAAATGTTTCCTTGTAAACATTTTGTTTAGTGAGGTACCTCAAGGGTGACTCATTGACTACCACAAAAGGCCCCAACAGAATTCAGTCCAGTGTACAAATGCAGTACTGTACAGGGCATGACCAACCCATGCCAAGGCCAGAGTGTAGAGTACTGCATGTTTGCAAGGGCTAGTTCATAGGGTGAACGTGTGGTGTGGTGAGTACAGTATGTTTTGTGATGGCTCTGAAAAAAAAGAACATCAGTTTCCTCTTTCCTCTTCTCCTCACGCTCCTCTCAACGTCTCTCAGCATCAGTCCTGAGTGTTCCTCTTAAAAACGTGTGTGTGTGTGTGTGTGTGTGTGTGTGTGTGTGTGTGTGTGTGTGTGTGTGTGTGTGTGTGGTCGTGGTCTCATCTGGTTAGCTTCTACTACAAGTCTTTTCTAAACTCCTTACTATAAAGCAAATTAAACTAAGAATACAGTGACAGAAAAAGACATTTGTTTTCATTCGTTTTTAAACAAACAAGTAAAAGACTACGGTCAAAGCACACTGCCATTAAGCTTGTAGTGAGAGCAGTGGAACACAGCATGCAACTATCACAATTTAAAGAACCTATTATTCTTAAAATTGTGTGCAACCAGTTCTAAACATACAGATGCAACAATTTAATTATTTAATGACTTTTTCTTTCATTTTCAGTGGGATGCTTGTCGTTTCATCAAAGATGGTCATGCTTCCTCTGTTTCATCACTGCAGATTAGCTTTGTTTACTATATAGCCAAACCAAGATTTTCCTAGCTCTTTTATTCGTGTAAACACCCCGCTGCATCAAATGGCAAATTTAGAAAACATTAAAGCCAGAAGTATAGGACTAATTACGTACGTCAACAAATTTGTGCAATGTGAAGGCAAGTTTATACAAAGTGGCATTTCTTCATGTTTTGATTGGGTTGCCAGGTTTATTTAGAGGGTCCACAATTACAGGTCTGTTCAAGGTTTAGATGTGACCGTTCTGAAAGAACTTTAGTCACATAAATTTGCAGTCATTAAGGTGTCATAAATTTCATCCAATTGATGAAAAAAAGTTTGAGACATCATCCTGAACAAGGCATTGCCTCAGGGAGAAAAAAAAAGCTCAGAAAGACTAAACATTGCTATTCCTGCTTCTCATGTAAGCAGTCTGTATTGTATCCTCACTCAGGAAACCAAACTAGAAAACCTTTTTTAAAACCATTTTCTTACAGTGTGAATTGGATTTTAAAACTCAACCTGAGCTAGATGGACAATAAGAATCTGCAGAAGGAAAGACACTGTACTCTGCTGCTGCTGGGACTCTGAGCCTGCGAGTGATCTCATTAAGTTGACGAGGGCAGAGAAATGTTATGAGCTATGCTCCTGCCTTCCATAAACTGTCATGAACCTCAAGATATGCCCTCAGTGTGCAACCCAGGGTTGAACAAAGAGATCTCTCATCAAGCCCTGAAACAGTGAAACAGTCAGCATCGTAACCCCCCCCCCAATACACCCAACAGTGACACCTCTGACTCCTGTAGCACTGCATAGAGATCCTGTCAAACAAGAAATAATTGTATAACTGTGAGTTATAATTCCTCAAGCCGTGAGGTGAGGTGTGTGTGTGTGTGTGTGTGTGTGTGTGTGTGTGTGTGTGTAGTCTGGGTGAAGTGACTGAAGGTAAGGGAAAAAACAATGCATGGAGTCGTGTGGATTCAGCCTCCAACATGTCCCTCCACTGAGTCAGGTGTAAACAACCGCAGCTGCTTCCCAGATGTAAATCCACACACACACACACACACACCTCCTACCTCTGTCTGTGCCCACTTACAGACAAATACAGCAGCAGCAGTGTGAACAAAAGGAAACGGCTGGTCCAGGACTTCCTCAGCTCCATTGACCAGACGGGGGAATTCTTGGCCCTGCTGGAGGAGGATGACGTGGACGAAGTCAAGCAGGAGAGATTGGAGGTGAGTGGAAGAAAGGGTGCTGACAGCCCTTACAGACACGACACGCCCGCTTACGACGACACGCACGCGACGCGCTTGCGCGACGCGACGCACGCATTTACGCACGCACACTTCATTTACTCATCTACTGTATGCACATGCATACACTTAGGGCCAAATATTGTAAAGACGGACAGTGCTGTGGGTCTACTGTGGTTGTGTGGTCAGTAAGGGAGAGAGAGAGCGAGAGAGAGAGAGAGAGAGCGAGAGAGCGAGAGAGCGAGAGAGCGAGAGAGAGAGAGAGAGAGAGAGAGAGAGAGAGAGAGAGAGAGAGAGAGACCGTTTCCCTGTTATGCACCCACCAGGGAACTAGATCCACTGGATCCACGTCCGCAAGGTGCTTAAACACGTTCAAGGTATTTCACAAAACCGCAGGAGCACACGATCTCCCATGTCTGGGCTGCTAAGAGCCGGGTCATTTTCACTGAGGACAAGCCTGGGGCTTCCCTCCTGTGTGATAATGTCACACTCTGGTGTCGGCCTCGGTCTGTGCAGCGTGGCGGTCCAGCGAAGCCGCAGTCCGCAGCGCTAGTTACACCTCCCAAAGCCAAACAGAACCAAACACAGGACGGCAAGAGTGACTTGGCTGTCAGCGTTACACTCTTGGGTTTTCTGAAATGGCCACTAATGATACGGTCAAGCTGTGGAGGTTCCTCTGCATATGGCTCTGACCATGTTATGGGGGGTTGGGGAAGAGGGTCAAATCATGAGCTAGACACTACTGTTTTTTTTTCTTGTGTCTCTTCCTGCCTAAACCCTGGGTGTTTTAAACTGAAGTTCACCTTGTGTGTATGTGGCTGAAGAATCGCATGTTGGGAGAAAAGAAAGAGCGACTGGGGCTGGAGGTGGTGGGGGGTTCCTCTGCCATGAGGCTCCTACCCACCTCGTTTCAATTAAAACCAAGTCCCAGTCAATCTGGAGGTGGCCCAGAAAGACTGTGGTTTCCACCCCCCCAAAAAACTTTGTTCCTAGCTAGGATTTTAATGGGTATGTTTTAGCTATCAGGAACGATCTTTGGGGGACAAGGAACTATATCCGTGTGGCCCTCCCACTTAGCTGGAGCTGGTGAAGGGGCCTGTGGAGCCTTTTTATTGCCGTACCCACAGAGAGCCGCTGCTTTATCTTGCTACGCCCTCAGCCTCCACCTGAAGTAGCTCTGCCCCCTCTCACGTGGCTTACAACACGCCCCTGATGGCTTTGCCATGCTGCCAATTTGACTTCAAAATCAGGCACATAATTCAAGTAAATTTGGAAATAAAAATAGAGTAAATTCAAGTGTTTGGAAGAGCCTCTGTAGAAATCACTACTGAGTGTTACCTTAAGGCCTTGCTACTATCCTATTTCATTTTGGAGCATTTTGATATGAGAATCTGTTGAAAAACAGCTCCAATAGCAACTGAATATTTATTGATTTTTTTTTTTTACAAAACAAAGAATTTGTTTCAGAATGCTTTGTGCTTAATGTGATTGTCTCGTTGCTCTCGCTGGTTTTGCATTTCTAAATATATATTTTGTTGATGCACAAATTCTTGAATCAGCCTTGTGTAAATATCATGGCCATTATTCCACTGGAAATCCAAACCCACAACCTCTGGTCAAGTATGTTGTCAGAGCTCCATCTCCCAAAATACATATGTGCCCAGCCAAGGCAGTCATACGTCCAGGTCATGCAGAGGTATAATTTAGCTGGCTAGCTCCTGCTGGTGATCAGACGGGGAGGATGCTGGGGCTTTTGTCAGCGGCGAGGATTGCGCTTCCTCAGGCGGACCATCAATCATCTCAATGACCCGCTAAGATCTCCTGACAATCTGTTATTTTCTCGGCCACGTTCAGATGGGAATGCTTAAAAGTCTCTTTGTCATGTTGTGTGGATATCCACATTGTTTTGTGTTTTTATCCCTGTGTGCCATTTTTAATGCCATGATGACAGCAGTCTCCAGAGGATGCTATTCTGGGACAGGAGGGATATGCATTCTGCATACTGACCCACATAAAAAAGTGCTGAAAAGTAAAGTTAAAATGACAACTTCTACTTCTCCATTTCTACCTTGGTGTTTTATGGCAACTCAGATGACTTTGTTCACCGTAGACACTGTTGGCTGCTGTAGTTATGTCATAAATATGATGCCACACAGTCAGTGAAGATCAAGAGTTCTGGACATTTTTTGGACATGGCGTCCAACAGGCACACTCCTCAGGCTTCATGTGTTAGGCCGGGGATCGCTTTATGTCACTGAAGATGAATAAGCACCACAGGGCTCAGCCCAGAATTACTGGCTTGATTTACATTTTTGGTGTTCTTTCCCCTTGATACTCTGAGAAGGCCAAGATTTGAAACCCCTTAGCTTAGTGGAACCTCCCCTCCCTACGTCTTTGGCTTCCTGGGGGATACAAAACGATTTTTTTCCTATCAGTCTAAATATGATGGACTCATTGGCAAACAAATAAAGCAAGCAAACATACATACAACTGGGCAAAAATCATCAGGGGAGACGGTTCAATTTTTAAAAGATTTTTTTTTTGAATGTTTCACCGTTGCTACAATAAAAATATTGTGGTGATATTGGCAAAAATATATATTTTTTGTCCACATTAGTTAAACGTCTAACCTAGTTAAGGGGTCATGGATAAGATTCTCCCATCCCTTCTCCCTGTTTGCTATCCATGATGCAGCGGGAGATTCCGGATATGATTTTGTGGTCTCGTCAAAGCTGTAAGTAGCATCAGGTGTCTTGTTCAATTTTTCACACTTTAATGTGTTTTGTTAAGGCTCATTAAAAACAGCCCAAGTGGATCACGAGACCGCCGCCTTCTCTTCTCCTTCTGCCTGCTTTTCCAGTCTCCTTCGATGCATAGGAGAATTCTTCTCTCCAACATAGACACATGCACTGAACGTATTTTTTCACATTTAACTTTGATGAAACGTGTTTATCAACACTGAAACAATATTCACTTACACAAAGCAACTTTAACATTCAAGAATAACCATGAACACCATGGTATTGGACATTATAAAAACAGAGTAAAAAGAAATAAAACATAACCCATATGCAAGTATAACACTTTACTGTAGTGGAAACCTTTTTATATATGTGGCAGGAGCGAAATCACTCAGCTACCAGTGGTACAAATTGAGATTCCCTGTCTCCAGACCACACTGGCATTAAGCAAGAGCATTTACAAGCCAAATCAAATATTTGCCGATGTCCCTCAGTATGGGCCGCAGCCTCAGTTGTGGCTGTAATTTAGCTATTAGCAGGTTGGTCAGAGTTTTCATTTAATCAACCCCCCCCCCCCCCAAATATAGCATTCATCTGGAGGAAAAAAAATCCGCCCCCCCTCACACACACACCGTCTCACTTCAGTCAGTAAGCCACAGTCATAACATTTCTCCTGTCTCGGCCAGCACGGTTGACAAGAGTTATTTAAGTTCAGCGGCTCCAGTCGCGTATCGCTCACAGCCCAATTTGGACCAGAACCCAGACACGAAGGCTGCTGCGAATTCCCCCTCCGCACACCAAACTCCGCTCGGCTCTTAACGACACTAATAGAAATCACAGCTCCAGAGGCTGTGTGCAGCCCTGCGCACAGACAGGGAGCGGCGGGTTTTCGGCATCATTAATATGTATTTTCAGAGATGGAATTTCCAACGACTGCCAGCTAACTAAATAAAAAGACTCCGGTTGGTTTGGGTGGCCTGAAAGTGATCCAGCAAAGCCTCGCGTTTGGGCACGGTGCCCCGGACTCGTTGTCAGACTGTCCTAAGACCTCCAGAGGAGATAGAGTGCGGCGCCTCTCTCACAGGCCCACTTACCCAACCTGAGGCTCCGAGACGGATCGCTCTCCAGCCTATTAAAAGACATTAGCAGCACGTAGGTTTTGAGCTGGAGAAAAAAAAAGCTGTAAACCTTGAGCGGGATTTTACAACCTGCACCCCACTAGAACGCACAAATTTATTGTTTGCTGAACTCTCTAAAGGTATTACATTGGACCAAGTGTAGGAAACGTCTAATTACAGGTTCTGACCTGCGACTTAACACCATCTGCTATAAATCCAGGCTGAATGCATTTTGCTGGCTATTAAGAGGGTCCGTAACAGCCTGCTGGCCCCTGTCCGTGGACAGACAGTGTTTCCTTGTCAGAGTAGGTCTGGACACATGACGGAGGGCTCTTGGATACTGAAGTCTTGTGGAGTATTTTGCAAGTGGTAGACCTGACCTTTGACCTCTAACTACTGTAGAGGACCTGCAGTTCAGCTGCCGTGGCTCCTGGCCAGATTTGACAGAACACCATTACACATTGATGGAGGAGATTGTGATAAAACAAACAAGAATTAAATGAATACCGCTATTGTGCAATCACCTCAATACCATCATTTTCTTAGCTTTTTTTTTCGTGAGCAAACACTAGTGAGATTGTTCATCAGGATAATTGCATCGCTGGTATCGTATGCAGGGAGAACATTTCTCCGCACTGATCACACTGGCCCCTTAAGATGTAACACAGTCTTTGGATTATGCTGCCCGGCTGAAGAAAGAGATCTGTTTACGCATGACAAGCGTGCCATTTGTTTCATTAGACCGTCGTTATTACACGGTACGCCAGGGCCGTCTCTGCTTCCAGGATTCCAAATCGCATTAAAGGCCAAGCATTTACCGTCAGTGTTTGGTTTCATTGCGCTGACGCAACAAAGGGGCGTCTTGTTGGATGAGCAGTGTGTTGCATGAGCTTGATAGGAATGCGGTCACTCCCTCGGTGAGTGAGTGTGTGTGACCTAGGCCGGGGAATCCCTGTGCCTGGGGCTCTGGGCAGCTGGAGCCAGCGAGTGGTCCTGAAACGGGCCCAGGTGTCGGCCACAGCTGTGGCCCACTCAGGATGTTTGATTCAGCAGAGTCAAGGTTATGCAACTGCAGGGCTTCTAAATTTGTACCTTGCCGAGTCATTCCTTTGAAGGCACAAGTGCCATACTTGTACTCCACCAAGGGTGTTGGTTGAGTCATGGCTCCCGCTTTGATCCCAGTTGACTTTATCTTTTTTTTTTGCTGAGCCCATGCATTTGGCTAAGTGCTTTTTATGTGTGATTTTTCACAGAATTTTCTCTCTTAACGCTGTGCCTTCATAAAGGCCAGCGGAACATTGCTCCATCGCCTCACCCCAAAATTGTATGTTTACCTTGCTGTGGTCAGTGATGCTTGTTTTGTTTTTGCTCGTGTGTATTGGCAGTAGTGCCACAAGTAACACACTTTAGAATGAGAAGCAAAATGACACCACAGTCTAAACTGCAGCTTCTTGTATTACACAAACAGAGTCTCATAAAATGATGGAACACTTGCCAGTTATTCAAATAAAAAAAAAATAGATAATATACATCAATAACATATTTTGTGAAATGAATCTAGCACACATATTCATTAGTTAAATATGCCCGTTATTTTCTGGATAATCTCAGCGTACCTTACAACCACAGCTATTAGGCATGCTCAGTGGCAGAACAATGCTGTACAGACAAAGTCTGTTTTTCTACCCCTCTAAACAGAGAATGGAGAGACAGACAAGAACCATGGACATGGCACAGTACTCGGAGTTCTGTGAAAGTCGACAGCTCAGCTTCTGTAAGTATTTAAGTTTTTTTTTTTTTTTTTTTTTTTTTTTTTTTTTTAAGTCTTTGTGTTACCATCATTTTTTACCCAAATCAATTATCTAGTCATTTTTCATCAGATAAATCACTCCATAAAACATGGTTGCATTGTTTTCCTCAAGATGTTTGTGTTCAGAGTCTTTAAATATATGTCTTTTTTTTGTCAATCAGATAAACTGTTTCCAAAAATAAAGACGGTTTCATTGTCATGCTCTAGTTGCTCTTGTCCACTTTCGGTGTTGAATGATAAAATGAAGCCCATAGACTTGGAAAGTAACCCAGACAATCTCCTCAATTTCTATAAACAGCAAGGGATTGTTTTTCGATGGGGTGGGCCGAATCAGAAGCATCTTTACCCAGTAAAGAGCAGAGAGAGGTTTCTTCTGTCTGTCTGTCTTTTTTTATTTTTTTAAAAGGCCTCTTGATTGTGCGCTGCGAATCCAAGCAGTGCATTTCTGAAGGCCACATTCCTACAATAATAGCATGTTGACAGGATCGTCTCCTTTACCAGCACCCCAGCCTTCTTCCTGGTAGCTGTGAGCAGGTTGTGACAGAGCCACGGTGCAGATTAATAGATCTCACTCGGCCACAGCTCCCGCACCCCTGTACTAGCCCATCTGGGGACGTGTGGACCGACACGTCTAGTTTGTGGTCTTGGATTAAGCCAGTGGTCACACAGATTATCAGTTGCCACATGTTTCCCAGACCACGTCCAGAAGTGCTTCTTCCACAAACGCAAGAAAGGAATTTGTGATTCATGTTAAATTAATTGGTGATGTGATCACCACAAGTACATGAGATAGATGTACAGAATTTAGGAAATGTTGTGTTTCGGGAAGCTTGGTCATGTGGTGGAATTTCAATTTAGTCCAACACATTTACATTTCATGTAACACTACCAACACTACCTAGACCAGAGGTTTTACTCACCTCTGGGGATACAACATATGTCTGTGTTGCCTAAATTCTTTTTCCACATAAGTGACATTTTCTCATGATAATATAACCTGTAACATGATGTGCACTATATACAAGCAAAATGTCAAAAACAGACTCTTGTACTTAGTATGACCTGAAACTTCTGAAAAGTTTAAGTACTTGTGGACTGACGTGTGTGTGTGTGTGTCTGTGTGTGTGTGTCTGTGTCTAATTTCTTGACTCTTTCAGCCAAAAAGGCCTCTAAGTTTCGAGAGTGGCTTGACTGCAGCAGTCTGGACGTGAAGCCTAATGCTGTCTCCATGGAGATTCTGTCATACTTAGCCTATGAGACAGTTGCCCAGGTATGCCACAAGTCTGATTGCTTCGCTTAAGCAGAGTGATCACAGAGACTAAGGAGACATGCTTTAACTCCCATCACTCTCATGTTCACTTAAATATAGAGTATAAAATTACCTCCAGTTCACCCACCACTTCCAGCTTCATCTCCAGGATGTTATTCTTGCCATTTTCTCCCATTCACAATCGGCACACTTTGGCTTTCACCAAGTCTTCATAGTGATGCTGAATGTCCATGTGAACTGAACGCCCATTATGGTTTGTGAGTTTTATTTATCGTTCTTTATATCTTTCTCTACCCCTCCACAGGTAGTGGACTTGGCCCTGTTAGTCAAGCAGGACATGACGCCGAAAGCCGGTGACCCGTTCAGCCACGCTATTTCTGCCACGTTCATCCAGTACCACAACTCTGCTGCCGAGGTAACCGAGCGTCAGGTTCGGTGGTCGCTGCGGTGCACAGTGGCCGGCAGTCATTATTCATCTCTCGACTTCTTTATTTGTACTGAGGCATTCAGGGTTTGGGCTTCGGGCTGGAATGTGTCACCCCAACCCGTAATCCAGATGACCAGAACCATGTTGTCCTCTCAGGTTTTCAGATCTCCCACTATATGTCAGCAAGTCTATGTCAGTTTGTCTGTTAGAGAGCCAGTCCCCCTAGAGGCTAACCAGTCCAGTCCCTGCAACTCAGGGGCTTGACCTCAGGCCAAGTGGACCTGCCAAGTTTGTGCAAGGTGGTTTTGCGCCGCCGGATCGCTTGCACTGAAGGGGCTGAAATCTGTCCCCCCGAAACCACCAAACCTCTGATCTCCCATCCTGGACCTGGCCAAGGCCACTCGGGCTTTGGAACTCCATGTGGTGTTTCAGTCTGGGTTGTCTTGCTGTTGCTGTTGCCTTCTGAGAGATTTTGTCATTCACAAAGCCTGACGGCTCACGTGTTGGCTCTGTTCAGAATTAACTCACATAGGATAACTGTAACGTACACCCTGAGGTCTTTTCAGAGCTATATTTCAAGGATCACTGGACATCCACATAGACCCCAGTTGATGCAGTTAGGCTTAGGGCGAAAAATGAAGCCTATGTGTTTTTCTATCATTCCACTGTGTTATCAGATGTCGGGTGTTTTGTTAGCCTTCCTATGGATACACACCAGAATATTTAGACCAGCAATGATTTCCATATAATCTTTTGGCCCTGTGTCAGAAGAATGTATGAAAACTGAAAAATAACATCAGGGCTCATGTACAGATTTCATATGTAAGAGATTGTGGACGACAAGGCATTTGGCTAGCAGAAAATAATGCATGTTTTACCCTATGGTTTTACCCCATCTATCAACCCCTATTGAACTTGTGTGTTTAGAAATATTTTCATGTCAATTAGTAATTATAAACTCAAACTAACCACATACTTTTCCACTGGATTGGTATTATGTTCTGAATTATGTATGTGCGTTATATATGGATGACTTATGTGTATCATACAGTATATAATACAAGCGCATCATTCATACAATGTCAGAATGTCAACAGAATTATAATGTGTCATTTAAGGACCATCAGCTGCCATCTTGTTTGTTTTGTTTGCACAGGTCCACTCTGGCAGGAGAGACACTGACTCTCCGGATAATACCCCCCCGTCCACCCCCAGCGGCCCCCTCACAGCTGCCCTGCAGGGCAAACTCCCCTCCTTGGCCCATGGCAACGGGGGCCTGGCCCAGGCCCAGGAGCCCAACAGCAAGACCAAGCAGAGGAAGAGGAAGAAGGTGAGTGAGCGAGTGAGCGAGCGAGCGCCAGCCGCCAGGAAGCCCCAACACCCACAATCCATCTGCCTCCAGCAGCCTCACTCACCCGGGCTGGCTGGGCATGTGAGGGCTGGTGTGTCTGTGTGTGTGGGGTGTGTGTGTGTGTGTGTGTGTGTGTGAGTGTGTGTGGTGTGTATGTGTGGTGTGTGTGTGGGTGTTGGAAGACGAACAAGCTTCACAGATGATCCCAATGATTTATGAGCCAAATGCTTGGCCTTGTAAATTGAGGGATGATTGTTAAACTGACAGACCACTAGTTTAGTCTGATGATTTCACATCTAGTAGTTGTTTGTCCTTTTTAACCGTGTACCTTTGATGAATGGCAAAGTACACACATCCAGTTACTAATCCTGGAAACAAATCATTATCATAGCTGAGGATGCAAGTCAGCATAAAAAGTACAAGCATGCAAACACTGAATGAGTTCAGCAGAGCACTTAAAAGACAGTTGATCTGTGGAAAGTCTGGACCTTGTTTTTCTCAGACTAAGGAATTCTCTGAAGTTCTTTCAGTATAGCCATGCATTGTTGTTTATACCATGCGTGTGCAATTTGGGAATCAATTTGGAGTTTGTTTTCTAGCGCGTTTCCTTTGTATCTCCTCTTCTCCCTGGGTGTCTCGCGTGTTCTGTTGACAAGAGTGAAAAACACTGGCCCCGACTCAGGAAATGCTTCATCAGACGCTGAGCCTTGTTTTGATCCCGGCCACTCTTTAATCTCCCTGTGACATGTGTCATGTGTGGCCGGCCGGCCCCGCACGGTCTTCCTCCTCCTCTGACTGGTGCCGTCGCCGCTTGTGCAGCATTCTGCTCGGCCTCGCTGGCTGGCCGGTCTGGAGGAGGAGGACGAGATGATGATGTGCATTAGGCCGGCGGAATTAGAACCAGGACTGAGGAAGTGTAGTGGGCAGCCCTGCCCACCACAGTCCATCACAGTGCAGCGAAGGCGTTGCACAGCCCCTGGGCTGCCCCATGCAGAATGGCAGTGGAAACCTTGGCAAGACCAGCTCTGTTGCAGTTCCTCATATGTTCTGCCATGTCAGTTTTACTGGAGCCAGTTTATTGCAAGAATCAAAACAGGGAAGCTGTGTTCTTTTTTTTTTCATTTAACCCCCTCTCTCTCCCTCCCTCCCTCCTAGGAGAGATATTTAGTCAAATTGTTCCTTTCCGTCACAAGCCAAATACATTTGGCGACACAGCGCAATTACTGCAGATCACATATGGCATAGCGTAGTTAACTAACATTTACTGTCAGGCCCCTGTATATCAAATAAAGCCCCAGCAGCTCCCATGCTGAATGCACTGTACATATGATGCTTATATACAGTGTGGAAGTGCAGAGCAGGGCTAGCCATATGGTTCTCCTCTTTTGTCCTTGAATCCATTGTCGGCAAATATTAATTCGGGGGGTAGATGTATGCTGTGTGTGTGTGTGTGTGTGTCGCACTATGTTTTTGATTTAGTAATGTTGGCTGTGTTTCTGTGTGCCCCCCTCCTCATTCTCTCTTTCTCTCTCCCTCCATCCACTCCCATCCATGTCCCTCTTTCTCATCCGTCTTCCTCTCCCACCTCATTCACCCCATCCCCCCTTCCCTCTCTCTCACTCTTTCTCCCTCTATCTCTCTTTCCCTCTCTCTCTTTTTTTTCTTGCCCACCCTCTCTCTCCCTCCCTCTCTCTCTCTCTCTCCCCCTCTCTCCCTCTCTTCTCGTTGCAGAGTGCAGCAGCCTGTGGCGCAGAGGCTCAGAGCAGTGCCATCCAGCCCGCCCACATCAGAGAAGCCATCAGGCGCTACAGCCACAAGATTGGCCCGCTCTCTCCGTTCTCAGTGCGTAATAACAGAGCCGTAAAAGAGTTATATTTATCATCTCCGAGCAGCTCCATTTTAAAGTGGTCAAGCTCAGAGGTATTGGAATTGTTGAGAGCAATTTGTGGTTTGTGTAATTTTCCTCATAAAAGCTGCATAATTCTACTGGAGAATTAAATAGCGCAATCGCAATCTTTTTTTTTTAAACATTTTTTTAACGCAAAAGCGCATCTAATGCAATGTTTTGTTTTGTCACAATTCTTGTTCTCAGGCAAGAAATACCTGTTTGTCCAACACGCACAAAGTCAGCACCAAATGTGAAATTTAATGCTGAAAGATATAATTTTCTGTCCGTTCTAGTTGTGTGGGTGTCATAAATGCTAGCTTGCGCCTGAGAAATAGCTCTTGGAGCACAAACTGAAGTCTCACAGCCAGTTTTGAGGCTTACACTATTGTGGGCAATCAGTAATTCACAGGTAATGAGCAATTTCACTCAAGACTAACATGATGAATTGAAAGCGGTCGCTGGATGAGTGATGCCTTATTTGGGTTTTGTTTGGCACCTAAAATAATCTATTTTGAAAAATCGATTTATGCCCTTCTTAATGCATAACAAAATATCGTTATAGCATTTTATTTATACCATGTTACTTTCCCATCATACCATGTATGCTTTACATAGTATTTCTCATATTTTATATTTAATTTCTAAAAAAAAATAATTTGAAATGAAACGAGTGGGGAAAATGTCAAAGTCAAACATAGAATAGAACATGCATAATGATGTTTGGATAAAAGCCTAGCTTGGAGCAGCTGTTCGAGAGAGGCCATTTGGTTTGTTTGGCCTGGGCTGTGTGTTGGGGAGGGATTGGGATTGGATGGAGAGGCCATGGCCAACACCATGACTGGTCACTGTGACGGAGCCCTCTGGGTTGCAGCCTTGATTGCCCCGCAGTAAACAGGAGCAGGAAATAGTTAGTCAGAGACGCCCTTCTAGTTTAATATAAAAAACAGGTGCTCCATGGTTTGCTAGTTTGCTAACCTATGATGATAAGTGAAGGCTTCCAGATGTTTGAGAGGGTCATTTTTGCACTGGCCTTTCATGAGACCTTCACAGCCACTGCACAGTGATCACACAGGCATGTGTGTCTGTGTGCGTGCGCATGCACACGCACACACACACCCACACAAACACATGCGCACGTGTGTGGCGCGTCATCTAATCGGTTTGGATTTTTATTGCGACTGAGGCCATTTTGAAAACCATGATTAATTGAACCAATAAGCAATTTTCACTCTGGCCTTCTACCACATGGTTAGCCCAAAAACCCCCGGAGATAAAATTAAGAGCTTGTTCAGTAGACCAAGCCAAGCAAGCAGTGGGCTACTGACACAACTGTGCCATACCCCTGCTCCGGCCCACACGGTTGTCATCTCGTTTGCCTGTACACTGTGCAGATCAGATCCAGCTCTTGTTATGCTCGGTTGCATGTGAACACTGTTCATAGCCTGACAACTGAAGAGTTGGTTTAAAGATTTTTTTTAGCTCTGCCTGTCTTTAAAATCAAGAGAAGTCAAACTCTTTAGCCTAAATAGCTGTTTATTTACAGAGACAATCTGGAAATACTTCAGCAAAAGAATGTTAAAAGTCAAGTTACAGAGAACAATTTAGCATTAAGTCTGTTTGTGAGTGTGCAATTGAAATGTCAGACTGCTTGATTGGGCAGTGTTGTTAGTTGTGCTTGCTCGTATTACAACAGTGAAGTCATTTTGAGATTATTAAACTCCAGAATTAAATTAAGGGAGTCAAGGAGGAGGTATAGTTATTTTAGTTTTGGTTTGACATTCAATCTTTTCTATTCTTTAATACTTTTGGCCATGCAGCATATGCTCATTTGAAAAGCCATGGGAATGCACTCTTCCATCTCCAAGAGTGAGTAAGATGAGTGTGATGACAAGTTGTTAGATTGTGTTTTGTAGCTCATTTATAGTTTTTCATTAGACATACTGTACATGTTTGCATTACTTTAGTAATCATCATGTACAATGGTTGAATTATGGATACTGTCAGTAGCTATGTGTGTTTATTGTAAAAGAATGCAAATATGTGAAACTCATGAAGTGTGTATCTAATAAACATGCAGCTGATCTTATCATGTAGGTAACTGAGGTTACACAAGAATTTAAGTAGGCTGTATTGGATTTCATGTACATCAACACATCCACTCCCTGATTGGCTACAGGAGTCAAGGGGTATATCGCAAAACCTCAGCCAGTCATTTACCAGAAAGGAAGTCAAAAGTGAGTCCACATTATAAATAAATACAGTCTCCCCCTTCATATCTCCTGAGTCCACTTTGGATACCTTTAACCTTTACTGGCAGTCTTGCATATTTAGAAGTTGCCGTGACTGCAGTATTTTGTACGTTACTTGTGGTTTTCTCGGGTCCCACTCTTTTTTGTCTGCGCGCGGCGTGCTTTTGTGCCAACGACAACAGCCGTGGGAGTGATGAGCCTCAGCCTTTGTTTATTGCCCCGCCGTCTCCGTATCTCGGCGCGAGGACAGACATCTCGTGCTGTGCTGCTGACATCCGCAGAACTCACTGTTTTCCGTGAGGCCTTGCCCTTCTCAATGCCTCATAAAGGCTGGCTTTAAATGGCCCGTCCAGGCCGTTTGCCTCCTTTGGCATTCCACCGCGGGCCCCTTTCGACTCGGACATCTCGGACGGTGGCCTGGTCGAGGGGCGGCGAGGGCAACCCAGTGCTCCTCCGCTCGTTAGCTATCTCCAGGGGTCGTTAAAAGAGCGTCTGAACAATCCTTTTTTTTTCAGCACGAGCAGAGACACCTCTTGTCTGTGGTTTTGGAGCATGTTATTTTCGAAGGCCCTGAATAGGCCCTTTACTGAGGCGCCGTGAAGCAGAATGACTAAAGCGTCAGCTTTTAAGATCTTGTTGAAATGGGTTGATGGAAAAATATGAGGGGAAAGAAGGCGAACTCGGTCCAACCGGGCAGCATTTTATCAATACAACATCCAGAAGTGTCAGCATTTTGAGGGAGTCCTATTAAAGGTCTTGGTAGAGGCCTTACTTAAAGGGGATATAATGGATTAGAGTCAGAATGTTGTTTTGGACTGGCAGGCTGTGAGCCATGTCAGTGAAGTTACATATCTCCATAAAGTGGCATATCAAAAGGATACGCAGACACCATATACAGCCTGCAAAACACCTTGGTGTTTGTTTCCGTACTTTGCACCATAACACTTGGCAGGCCTGGGTTTTTGTCATGTCACTGTGATATGAGAGCATGATGCCATTGGACAACACAAAGCCAAGCTTTCCTTGGCAGCAAAAAAAAGTCCCTTATATTTCTTTCTCTCCAGATTTATGGAAATTTCATTTTGCTTTTTTTTTCTGCATAATTTTTGTCTAGCTCCATCTGGAAGTATTTATTTTGGTGCCATGTAATCCATCTCTCGGCGTAGTAAACAGGCTGCCTATTATTTTTGAGCAAAGCTCTGGTCTTAAACGTTTGGGAGCCGGGGCTTTCTGTGAAATCCTGGGCCTCACTTCTCTCTCTCCTCCCTCATCTCATCTCCTCTCCTCATCCCTTTCTGTCCCTCCCTGTGGCTCTCTCTCTCTCTCTCTCTCTCTCTCTCTCTCTCTCTCTCTCTCTCTCTCTCTTTTCTCTCTAAATATTCTTTCTCTCCCTCTCTCACACCATCTGTATCTCTCTTCCTTGCCCTCCCCTCCCTCTCTCTCTCTCTCTCTCTCTTGTGAAGTCCCTTAATATTCTTGTCTCTCTGTGGCCCCTGTGAGATGCTCCCTGATTTACGGTGGGTTTGTCCTGAGTGCACCGCTCCCCCTCTCCTCGTCTCTCCTCGTCTATAGTAAGGTGGTGTACAGTACGGTCCATTACCCCACACTCCCAGGGACACCCCCACACACACACACACACAGGAAAGGCAGAGGAGTGCTGGGGCCTGGCAGCAACAATAACAGCTCTTAATCCTTTGCACAGAAATCTCGGAGGTGCCGCTTCGTTGTAAATCACCGGCGTCTCACCAGGTCTTCCCCTGTCACCACTGTAGACTCATAAGAACAGAATGAGAATTTTTTTTCTTTTTTTTTTTCTTGTGTCATTTTTTTGGTGAGTGACTCTTCACCATCATAGTTAACTTTGTTTTTGTTTTTTGTAGAGGAATTCCTATGTTTTTGTTGTTGTCTTTTTTTATCCCCACTTCGGAGGAAATTATTACAGTGTTGTCCAGTCCTGTGTAGTCAGACAACTGCCCAAGATAAATGGAGCACTCTGTTCTGCCAAGATAAGATGACTTGCCTCTTGTTGTGCAAGAAGATATCAATTAGTGCCAAGTTGGCGTGCAACCTGGCCCTCTGCAGCGCTCTGTTATTTTGTGTGGCAAGGAGGAGGAACTCTGCCGTCTTCACTTGACGGCACACTTAAAACCACAGCACTCTTTTACTGCTTGCTCTGCGGGTGTGAAAACCTTCCGTCTGTCATATTCTGGTACACCAATACGACCCTGTAAATCTGAACACAAAGCCGTGGGAGTGGGTGTGGGTGTGGGTGTGGGGGCGGGTGATGGCGATTGGATAAGACGGGGAAGAAGAGCACTGCACTGAACGGGAGAATGACACTGAGTCTGTGAGGATCATGTGAACGTGCAGCCCCAGCTCTGACAGCCAGGCAGACTAGCTGTCTCTGAGCCGCCAGGGGCAGAGCCTGGTCAGGCTGCCTGTGTGTGTGCGTGTGTGTGTATGCATGAGTATGGAGGATCAGCGGGTTCCAGTAGGCTCTAGGCAGAGCCGTTGATTTGTTTTGGTCTGATTGCCTGATCATCCAATTGCTTTTGTCCTTTTCACTCTCCATTTCTCTCTCTCTCTCTCTCTCTCTCTCTCTCTCTCTCTCTCTCTTTCTCTCTCGTTCTCTGCAGGGGTCCTGAAATTTGGGCCTTCCTTCTATCTCTACTTCTATCTCTTGTGTTTGTCTGTTTGTCTCACTCTCTCACTCCCTCTCTCTCTCCTTCTCTCTCTCTCTTTTTTCCCCTGACACAGGCCCATCTGCTAAGCTCCACTCATGAATATGGAGAGCTTATGGCCACATCTCATTATGGTTGTGGCTAGCAGTGCTGTACTTTGCAGCGTTCATGCCAGCTCCCGCTATCTTGTCTTTATTTTGGGTTTTGCTTCCATGGTCACTTGCATTTCTCCACGTTTTCCACGTCTTCTCAAGTGTAAGGCCACGCACATCCCAGGCCAAAGTTGGATGGGTGCAGGATCCAGTATGAGAGTATCACAAGAGGATAAGAGGTGATCCGCAGACCCGATAGCTTCCATTCATAATCTTTTTTATTTTGTGACATTTTGAGCTGTGCAGCTCTTCCTCTTCCCAACAGGCCTCTTCCTCCCCCCCCCCTCGCCCTCGTGGCTCCCAGACACCATCTCTGTCCATTTAGACACATGGCTCATTGTTTGCCTGTGGTTCCATGGCGTGTTTATATATGTTCGATATGTCCGAGAGAGTTTTTCAGAGTATGCTTGACCCCGTGTCCTGTGTGTGTGTTCCTTGGCCCGCGACCCCTTCGTGCAGCGGCGGACCCAAAAAAGAAAAAATAACAACAACTGTGAAAAAAGTGCCGAGACTCTGCAGCGCGCATGGCACTGTTTGGGTTTTTATGGGCCGTTTAAGCAAAAGGTTCTGCTTTTGTTGTCCTTGCTTCGCAAAGCACTCCTCAAACATCCTGTCCCGAGCGTGTCCTGGTGAGTCGCTGTGGGTCTGGAAGACAGGGGGGGGGCGCCAAGCTTCCACAGAACCCTTTCACATGGCACATTGTTTATTGCAGCCCGGGACACAAACAAAGGCTAATGTGGCGCCCTCCTCTTCTGGGCCTGCCACACTGCCTGACTGCTGAGGAGGAGAGAGGAGGAGAGCGGAGGAGACAGGAGAAGGAGAAGCAGGATGACGGAGGGCCCGCGCGGCAGACAGAAACACTGGGCCCTAATGCCGAGCATGTGTGCGTCCCCTCCGGCGCGATTCGGGTAATTGGAGTGTCATTCCGCTGTGAAGAAGAGATGCTTCGTTTCTGGCTGTCGCCCGGGCCACCTCAGCTGCCACAGCCAAGCTGAGGACACCGCACAGCATTGATCAAAGATCAGCCGAACCCCCCAGCTCTCTCCCTCTCTCCCTCTCTCTCTCTCTCTCTCTCTCTCTCTCTCTCTCTCTCTCTCTCTCTCTCTCTCTCAGTCATAGGGTCATCCATCCATCCCTGCTTTTACTCTCTGTTCTTGATCTTTTTCTTCTCTTGTGTTGCCGCCTCCCTGAGAGAGAGTTGCGTACTCACAGGGAGGAGGGGAACAGTGCGAGACGATCGGGTCATATGGCAGCACAAGGCCCCACCATGGAATGGATTTGGAGCGCATTGATCTGTTTATTCAGTCATGTTTTTTAAGGCCTCGCAGAGACTGTTCGTGGAAGACTGTTTCTGATGTGGAGATACTTTGGCAGGGAGGTTGAGGTTCTATTGAGACAAAGTACAGTTACTACTGTAGTTCTCCCCTCTAGTCATTATGTTTGAATATAATGGGTTGTAACTATCTATCACTCATGTCTTCATTTGGTTTGGTTTAAAGACCAAAGACCAAACCGAGTAGAACAGAATACGCTCCCCCGTGCAGTTTTATTTTTATTTGGCCAAATCACTGGCTTTGAATCTGGTGAGCAGCGAATGGTTTAAACTGAGTGGGTGTGTTGTGATAACCACCGACATGTGGTGACAGCTTCCACCATCACCACCACGGCCACCCACCCCATTTTCCTACAGGATGTGAATGACCAGGAACATGTCCTCCTAGTCCATACATGCCCCAGTTCAGATGTCTTCTGGTGTGTTTTTAGAACCAGTGGATTTAGGCTGTAAAGTCATGGGGGTGTTGGTTGTAGGAGTTCTAGAAGGTTCTCTGGGGTTATTGGGTGTAGGAGCTCTAGAAAGTTCTCTGGGGGTATTGGGTGGAGTTCTAGAAGGTTGTCTGGGGGTATTGGTTGGAGTTTCAAGAAGGTTCTCTGGGGGTATTGGGTGTAGTTCTGAAAAGTTCTCTGGGGGTGTTGGGTGTAGGAGCTCTAGAAGGTTGAGTGTGTACGCAGCCGCTCCTCCACCATGGTGATTCTGTCAGCTGGCAGTAGATCATCAAGGAAAGCTGGTCACACTGCCCAACACTCTCTCTCTCTCTCTCTCTCTCTCTCTCTCTCTCTCTCTCTCTCTCTCTCTCTCTCTCCATGCATTGGACTCTCTTGCCCCCACTCCTTCCTCCTCCTTCTCTGGGATTTTTTTTCCTCGTCTTTCGTTTTTCTTGGACAGGGTCGCCTTGCGCCCCTGCCTGACTGCTAATGGCAGCAGCTGCCTACCACCTACCACCCATGGCCAAGGCCAGGGTCCTGAACGAGGGAAAGTGTGTGTGTGGTTGAGTGTATCTGTCTCATTGTGTGTGTGTGTATGAGAGAGAGAGAGAGAGAGCTTGTGGTGCAGAGTGTAGGTGGGTGGGTGGGATGGCTGACTTAAACCTGAGGACCTCCGTGGAGTGTTTTCTAAGGGTGGGAGAGAAGGTCTTACTTAGCAGTATTCAGCCGGGTGAAGGGGATTTATGAATGAGTTGGAGGAAACCCCGCAGCACTTCATGTGCCAGTGTTCTGTAAGGATGTAAGAGTGATCGCTATCTCAGACGCCTCTGAAAGTGCCTCCATAGGGGATGGTAGACGTCACGTCAGCATATGTGCTCAAGGAGGACAAATAACTTCAAAGACATTATTATTTAAGACCTTCACGAGCACTGGAAAGTCATCTTTTTTATTCCTATGTAAGGATGTGTGTTTTACTTGGTCCAGTCATTTTTGCATTAAAAGCTAAAATTTTGACTCCCGCCAGCTTTGACATTTTGCACTTTTTTTCTATTCTTCTACTTTTTTAGGATAGGTACCTTATTGTCTGCTTTTTCAGGTGAGAATGATAGGATACAGTAGGTACAGTACCTTATTGTCTGCGTTTTCAGGTGAGAATGATAGGATACAGTAGGTACAGTACCTTATTGTCTGCGTTTTCAGGTGAGAATGATAGGATACAGTAGGTACAGTACCTTATTGTCTGCTTTTTCAGGTGAGAATGATAGGATACAGTAGGTACAGTACCTTATTGTCTGCTTTTTCAGGTGAGAATGATAGGATACAGTAGGTACAGTACCTTATTGTCTGCGTTTTCAGGTGAGAATGATAGGATACAGTAGGTACAGTACCTTATTGTCTCAAGCGCTTTTCAGGTGAGAATGATAGGATACAGTAGGTACAGTACCTTATTGTCTGCGTTTTCAGGTGAGAATGATAGGATACAGTAGGTACAGTACCTTATTGTCATGCGTTTTCAGTTGAGAATGATAGGATACAGTAGGTACAGTACCTTATTGTCTGCTTTTCAGGTGAGAATGATAGGATACAGTAGGTACAGTACCTTATTGTCAGTCGTTTTCAGGTGAGAATGATAGGATACAGTAGGTACAGTACCTTATTGTCTGCGTTTTCAGGTGAGAATGATAGGATACAGTAGGTACAGTACCTTTTTGTCTAGGATAGGTACAGTAATTTTCAGGTGAGAATGATAGGATACAGTAGGTACAGTACCTTATTGTCTGCGTTTTCAGGTGAGAATGATAGGATACAGTAGGTACAGTACCTTATTGTCTGCGTTTTCAGGTGAGAATGATAGGATACAGTAGGTACAGTACCTTATTGTCTGCGTTTTCAGGTGAGAATGATAGGATACAGTAGGTACAGTACCTTATTGTCTGCGTTTTCAGGTGAGAATGATAGGATAGGTGCTTTATTGTCCCTGAAGGGAAACTGTTTTTCAGTGAGTAGAACACTTCTCATTGCCGTGACTACAGAGTAAACACTTAAGACACCATTAAACAAATGCACCAGTCATATCACAGTATTAGTACTGTACTTATCCCCTCTAGGCTGGAGTGGTCTGATAGACAGCTGCTCCCATAGCCACCTATAGTAGTTTTTCCTAAATATTGTGTCTCGCCACTCTAAACGCGTGGTCCCCAGTAGCTGGCCTTATGCAAGGATGACCCTCAGGATGGCCCTCATCCTCCTAGGAGAAAGAACCTGATACGCAGCCCCAGAGAGCCGCTCGTCTTGTAAACGTTTAATTTATTTTCCTTCTCCGCTCGTGCAGTATAAATAATTAGTGCCAAAGAGGATCATAGGAAGTCAAGGCATGCTGGGTCCCTGACCTGTTAATGCAACTCCAAGGCAAAATGAAAATATATTCCCATCCAGGAAGGAGCTCCTTCCTGAGATAGATCTCGCTTACTTCCACTCTGGATATCCACATATTAGACATTCATCAGGGGGGAAAGAAAGGGGTTTGTATTTATTTATGTTTCCTCTACCGGGCCCTCTCTCTCTCTACCTCTTTCTCTCTCTCTCTCTCTTTGCCAGCTTCCTGTAAGGTGTGTGAGTAGTGTTTTAAAACGTGATTCCTCAAGTGAGGCCTAGATGAATTTTCATGATAGCTGCAGGAGAGCAGATGGATTTGTCCTTGAGTGCTTATCTGCGTATCACTGTGTGTGTGTGTGTGTGTGTGTGCTGGGGGTTGGTCTGTAACACTGGGGTTGTGAATGAACTTTCCCAGCAGGAAGACTTTTGTTTTGAGACCAGTCATGATTTTATGTCAGTGGCCCTTGAGCTGTCCTCTTTTAGGAGCTGTTGAGACCGATGCATTCATCATTCACGTGATTTAAGGAATCACACATGTGGCTTCAGACACAATTGCTGGGATAGCAGACATTAACTTTTATTACAGTGAAACTCCATACATTGCCCTGAACTGAATGGCCGCCAGAAGTATTCCACTCAGCAGATATATTTTAGTTTCTGCTCAAGTGAGAGCTGAGACCTGAGGCTAAGTAGTCCGACTTGTTAAGCTTAATACGCAATAAAACAGCGCCTTGTAAAGGATCATGTAGAAACTCATTGCATTACTTTTTAATCTGACTGCTATTTTCAGCGATTTCCTCATCTGATGTTTTAATAGATGGACACATTTGAAAGATATACAGACATGCCCCGTTCTTCCACAACGTAATGCATTTTGGAGAGAGAGCCTTTGATCAGAGCCAAGTGATGAATAATGCCCACCCCATCCCTGGATGATCAAAGACCTCGCTAGCCTTTGGTTGGTGTGCCCTCTGACAGAGAGACTGATGCGAAGACTCGGTGGCTGGGGTTTGCTTGCGGAGCTGAGTGTTTATTTCTGCAATCAGCTTGTCTTTCATTTTCCAAAAAAACTCTGCAAACAGGAAGTTTCATCCGCAAGCTCCAGTCCCCTGAGATTACGAGGGTCTAGTCACTACGGTCTGGAATGGGCGTCTAAACTTTGCTTTTCTGCCCTCTAAGAAGAGAAGCTTGCTGCTCTTTAAGAAGAGATGTTGTATGTAGCCATGTTTTGCTTGGCTTCGTATCAAATTGAGTATCACATATTGCACATCACATAACTGACCATATAATGGTCAGTTGTTTTAAAATGTGGTCAGTTGTTTTAAAGTCAAATATATTGTAGTGAGAGATGTCAGTCTTATTTATTCTGACCATGACTGAACACATCATTTTCTATGTTTTAATTATATTGTAAATCCCAAAATATAGGCATACTCCTAAGGTGAAGATAGTTATCATATAAGGCCTGAAGTGATTCTCTGCCCTACTGTGATTCCTGCAGGCTTGCTTTAGGGGAAATCCGGCTCTGGATCTTACTAATGTGTGTGACCGAAAACACTTGTAAGAAGCACCAGTTAAACAAAACTTCAGTTGAAGTGAATTAAAGTGGCCGTCTGTTACAAACCGACACAGCGGTGTCGGCCCTGTAATGGATACAGGTGTCCAGGGAGGCAGAGCCCAGAGTAGCTGCCCAGTCATCCATCCAGACCCCCCTCCACCACACGCACGCACACGCACACACACACACGCACGCACACACACACACACACAGTTCTCTCTCCTGATTGGGGATCTGCAGAGCCCTGTGCTGATCCTTTAATTGAACCTGCAGATAATGTCAGTGTGAAACAGAAGCCTGGGCAAATCAAGGGCCGACCCCCTGGGGATCATCATGTAAGGGAAGGAAGGCCTGTCGGTAAGGTCCAGCTCTTTCCCTCAGATATTTGATTCGGGCAGACTTGGAGGAGGCCATGATTGTGTCTCCTTTACAGGATCTCTCTCTCCCTCTCTCTCTCTCCCTCCCCCTCTCTCTCTCCCTCTCTCTCTATCCCTCTCTCCCTCTCTTTCTTTAGGCCTCCCTCACTCTTGGTCCCCATGTGTTATTTTTTTTTTTCCAGTGCCAGCCAGTTTGTGTTTCAGGGGCCTGTACCTCGTTTGAGGGCCCAGTCTGCCTGCCTGTCTGTCTGTCTTTTTTTTTTTAATGAAACTCTTCACTGTTTGGGCCCTGTCTCCATTCTCTTATTTACTCTGAGAATGCCAGACAAACTGGGAAAGTGCACGATAATGAGAGACTTTTCCGGAAAAAAAAGGGAAGCGTTCATCAAAAACAAATCGCATAGTAAACGCGGCCAAGCAGCAAGCATCTGGTTTGCGTTTTGGATTTCTTTTATGACGAGGAAATTAAATGACATATATAACAATGTGCCACCCCAGGAGAATTGAACAGGGGATTCAGCGGCTCTTACACCTCCTCCCTTTTCCGCTCATTCATGCATGTCACACTGTGCTTTCTGAAGCTTACAAATAGTTTCGGGGCATTATTTTGAAGCCGATCTTGACGAAGCCACTCCATCTATGGTCTTCTGTGTTGTGTGTGAGAGAGAGAGAGAGTGTGTGTGTGTGTGAGTGTGAGGGTGTGGGTGTCGGTGTGTGGTGTCTCTGGTTTGGAGGTCCTCCATTGGTGTAGGAAACAGGCTGAAGTGCTCATCAGTAAAGGCTTCAATTCATCCGGAGTGGCCTTCAGACGCTGCAGTGTTTCATGCAGAGTAGCACGGCCTAACCAAATAAATGAGTTATTCACTTCTCAAGTTCCACTCTCTGCTGTTCACACTGTTGCTCCTTTGATTCATTAAAATTCATGATTCATTCATATCACACGTCTCGTTGGGATAGTCTAAGATCTCCTTCCTAAGAATTGCGTGCATTTGTGGTTTTTCCAATAGGCAGTTTGGGTTGGTTTGCTTATTTTCCCGTTTGATATCCATTTTGTATTGAATGGTTTTATATTAATATGGAAATACTACCATAAAATTGTCCTTAGATGCTGTTGTATCTTTTAGGTTGTCAATAAATCCTTTCATCTGTTCTGAATTTTGCCCAGAGGGAATCTGTTAACAAGGCACAATGAGGGTCATATTATTTATAAAACATTTCAAATGAAGGTTAAATTTATATTTTGTGTATAAAACTCAAGATTACTGACAGGAATGACATCTGGAGTGGGTGGAGGGGGTGGGGGCATCTATTTTAACCCTTATGTGTAAGCATACTCCTCTCTGCTGCAATACCCACACCCTTATTAAAATGCATAAAATGCCTCCAAGACCCCACAGTCTTCCTTAAATAGATGTCCTAGCCACTTGTCAACCACACCGAAAGGAGTCTTTTTTAGGTCGAACCCTTTTCCAATACTCTGGAGTGGTCTGTGCTAGGCCACCACCAGAAAATGCCTAGATTAAACATGAAAGAGGGGGAGGGAGGAAATCTGACATTCCAGCCAGTGTTGTCTACAAAACCGGAAAACAAGGGCCTGCCTTTCGCCTCTGTGGAGCTGGAGTGCTAATTCATAGCAGATTTTCATCTCTCTCCCTCTCCCTCTCTCTCCACCCACCTCTGCCTCTCTCTCTCCACCCCCCTCTCTCTCCACCCACCTCTGCCTCTCTCTCTCTCCCTCTCTCTCCCCTTCTCTCTCTTTCCCTGTCTTTCTCTCCTCCAGAGTGCCTACCGCAGGAGTGGAATGACTTTTCTGGCCTGCTAAATCTGGAGGAGTAGGAGGAAGAGGAAGATGAGGATGATGAAGAAGATGTAAAGGAAGAGAGGGGGAGTGGGATGACCACCATCTGACTGTACACGCCACTCACTCTGCCTTTTTCCATGTCTTTTTCTTGGACATTTCTCCTGTGTCAGTATGGGGCTGTTTACAAGCTCCAGGCTTTAGTTCATTTAGGAAGGAAGTGTTGCATGCCAGAGGAGGATGACAGGGTTGCTAATGGAGTGACATGTTCAGTCTAAATACATTTTGTTTTTGTTTATCTTACAGCTGTTTTTGTTCCAGTTCCTTATTTACTTTTTAAAACAACATTTTTTTTTTAGATTGTGGTCTTGTTTTCTCTTAATTATTATTCATGTTGTTATAAGTTTAAAGATGAACAAACATATCATTGAACTGAAATTCTTTGCTGACAGTTTTCTATTGAATGCCAATTCACAATTTAATAGTTAGTTGAAGGGTTGGTTGTGACATTAATATACTCGTATGTTGTCATTCTAATTTTCAATTTATTTTCCCCAAAATACATTTAAAATCCAGTTGAATGATATTGTATTCTTCTATGAAGGAGACAAGTGTGTGTGTATGTGTGTAATAAATAAAGTGAACAAAAGCAGTACAAAAGCTCATAATGCACATCCATTGAGCCATACATTTAAACCTGTTGAACCTGTTTATGTGTCAAACAGACCGTGTCAAACTGTGAAACTGGTCTGAGCCTAATGTCACACAAAGCACCAGGCTCCCGTAATGAAAGCGGTGATGGTGATAATTAAGTCATGAGCCCTAGAGGCCCTTCTGATGCGTCTATTCATGACCTGATGTGAACCCCTGATGGGACTGGAATTGCGTGTGTGTGTGGTTTATGTGGTATTGAACACCCGTTGCTGGCTGGTTCTCCGGGGGATTGGAAGTAGTGACACGTGTTTCAGGAGTCACAGTCATCTCCTCTGGCACAATAAGACATCAGGAGAAACATTTATCCTTACATGGAAAAGGTTGACTTGCATCCTTCCAGTGCATAATGAAAACAATGCATGGACGGCGAGCCGAGGAAAGTGATTTCAGTTCTGATACGCTTACATTTGTTGAAGTCGGCAACCACAATATAAATAAACCCTGAAATCGTATGCCACACATTACCTCATTTTCCACAATTATTTTTCACCCGGGCTCCTGAAGTAACGCACCCTGACTTTGAGGTTTACCAACCATAGGTATCAAATAAACGCTCCCAATATTGTTTCAAAGTGCTGTGTTTGCCAATTCTATTTTTTTTATCTGGGGTTTAGAGGATATTCATCAGTGCTGAAAGCTGAATTTTATTATATTTACAGTGTCTATTGCGTATCTCAAAACTGATAACCCCTTGTAAAAATAGCTTCAGTTATGGGACAAAAAAAAACACGCTGATATTGCCGTTTTTCTGAAGTACATTGCATTTCCATGTCCAAAATACTCCATTTCCGCAGTGCAATGCAATTTCCCTTGTCCCAAATGCATTCCTGTGAACAAGGAATTACTAAAAAACTGCAAACTGCATAAACTACAGTTATTTTTTGTAAAGGACACCCTACTCCGAGTGAGGTTTAGTAGGTCAGATCTAGTATTTAAATGAGTTATATGCGTGTAAACAGTTTCTGTAAGCTTGTGGCGTGACTGATGTAGGCCTATGCTATAGTACAACGTTAGCTGGTAAGTTTATTGGTCAACGACCGACCATCGCTGAGCCGCCTCGCCTCAATCACTTGATCACAATGCCCTCTGGGGGATATCCCGTGTCATGTCCACAAGTCTGCTGCCATCCTGGGAACACGCCGAGCTGTATAAGGGCAACTGAGAATGACATTTCTATCTTAACATTGTCAAGATCCCTTAGAACTAATGATGTATAGTTTTCATGTTGGGCAGCGGCGCACTAAAATTGTGGTTTTCTCAAGAGGAAGCGTGTGTCTGGTTTATTCGAGGGGAAATTGCAGAGGAAAACTTTGCTGGTGAATTGACTTTCTTTCTCCCCATTGGGGCGTGTTACCTGTGGTGAAATGATTTGCTTTTCAAGCACTTGGAATTGCTTTGCTTTCTGCGCATCTAGCATTCGCTCGTGCAACCCAGACAAATGTCATATGTTGAGAATAATAGATATAGGATAGCCTATACGCTGCGCCCGTGTACCTTGGCACTGCTGGTCAGTTGTTGTCTACCTTGTGTTATCTGTGTCTATATGCCATAACCTTGTCTAAATATTTATATTGGTATCTTGCATTTGCTGCGCTCTTCCTCTTTGAATTTCACAGTAGGCTATACCCTACCCAATTGGCCTTGGTGTATTGCCGCCAGGCACAACACGCATACTAATGTATGAGGTTTCACGCAGAAGACGTTTAACTGGCGAGACATTGTTGATGTATTGATAGAAGGAGATACACTGTGTGGACAGTGTGATATGGCTGCACAGGACCGACGCTGAAATCGTAAATCACTCGGCAGGACGCGTCCCTCCCTCTCGAAGGAGAGCGGCCGAGATTTACGGCCGCAGAAGCGATCCCACAGCCCGACTTTTATATCCCTTTATTACCCCCCACACTTTTGCACTCATCCATTCACCCTCGCATGTCTGCTGGCTCGCTTCAGCTTTCTCCTTCTGACCCTTGGCACACGGAGGGACAGGGATGCTGCTGTGGAGAGCACGTCTGAGGACGTGATGCTGCCTCGAACCCATGTTAAGGAGTACCCTGCGTGCGCTCCGGTGTTTTAAATGCACTGTGCAGTGGAGGGATGGTTTATATGTGGAAAATGATGGGTCTTATTTTTTATTATGAGCGTTACGAGATTTATACAACAGATTTTCACGAAATCGTAGGTAATGACGAATGCTTTTCTTAAAAGTGACCCAGGCGCATGTCCTGTCCAAAGACATCGCGCTGGTAAGATCTTAATAAGTTGACATAAACCTTTTCTTTGTAGAATAGCATTACAGTGACCCTCACCTTACTGTTGAATGTCAGGTAGAGGAATTCATCACAGGCTTGATGTGCTGATCCACATAAATATTATTCCATCTCGTCACACACAGAAAGACAATTATGCCTTTCACACGCGCATTTTTTTCTTTAGTTGCTTTTTTTTTTCTCACGTCAGTCATTTTGACATTAAAGAACGAGTTGGACTACCAGGAGCTCCGGGCCAGATGGCCCAACCGAGGATCCGCCGCGGAATACGGGTCACATGACCACACACTGACAGGCCTTTACGAGCCGTGGCCATAGGGGAGGCATCATGGGAACACACCTTGTCACAGCCTATGAGCTTTCATGGCCAGGATGCCGAGCCTGTCAGGCCATCAGTGCTATGAGTTATGGCTCACGATTTTTGGAAAGCACAGGGGCCTATCTGAAAAAGCAATGTGTTGCTGGGGCCTAATTCTCATTCCAGATCACTGAGGATGGAGTGCCTAGTACTGTGCTGTGTTAGAGGAAAAAGCCAAATGGGTTTGTTATTCCTCTCCTTTCCCCCAGCCATTCCAGCAGAGATTGTTAGTAGGGAAATGTGTCATTTAATATCTATATTTTCCTTATATTTGTGTCCCTTAGTGCCTTAGGCAAAATGTGCTGGTTTTCTCTTCGGAGTAAGAACATCTTGTTTGCTTTTAAAGACAAGACAACATTGAATTAATCATTGTGAGGAGGCCTAAGTAAAGTTAGCTTTTGATATACACTTTACATATTGCCTTTCACACCAACACACTGGTATTTCTCTAATCCTGTACATAGAGTGTATATTGTACATATACATGTGCAATCAGGCACATATGGTGTGTATTCGCCATCGTTCCTTTCCAAAGAAATACAATCCATTCAGGGTTGAGCCCAGTTTTGCCTCCAAACACGTCTTGGCAGTAGTCAGTGGGCAAACTGCAGCAGTCCTCTCTGGAGGCCAACCATGTTTAAGCAATAATCCTCAATAAAATGCAGCGCACAGTTGGGTAATGTGCAGAAGGATGAGGTACAATGCTTGTTTATGAATATGAAATTTTAAGCACCTGCTTTATATCAAATTATCTGCCTTCTCTCTCTCTCTCTCTCTGTCTGCCTTCTCTTTCTTTCTCTAACCCTGTTCTGAAGCCAACCAGAAAAGCATATTCCAAAACCTGAAACATTTACAAATCAACCACAAGTGAAATTAGGTAATACCCTTTATTTAAGCTCAATAAAGCATGGCACCCCGCGCCTTCTACTGCTTTGCTGTATTTACAGTGTGGTGTGAATTAAACAACTGTTTATTATTCTTCATCTTCTGCCAAAACACAGATTATTTTTTCTCGGTGGAGACGTTCGAGGGGGCTCGTGCGCTCGGTGATTCTGCGCCCCAAGCGCACGCAGGTTTCCCAGTCACTCAGCGGAGCTTTGTTTTATTTCTGCCATACGTGTCAGGCCTGGCAGCTTTGCTGCGTTTTATGTCAAGCAACCTGTCTTTTATGCTTGAACATTTTTTGACTCAAAGGGCCCCCTTCTTGCCTCCACAGGGGCCCATCTCTGCCCACCCCTTTTCCCCACACTGCCCGAAGGAGCCACTGCGGCACTGCTGAGCCAGCAGGAAGTGACTGCGATGGAGCTTCCTGTGGCCCGGGCGTTTGAGCGCTGCCATGACGGAGCCTGGGCCTTAATGGGAGCTGACAGTTGTGAGCAAGCGCAACAGAGGGGACGTGTCACGGAGGACCTGTGAAAACAAACAGCTGAAACAGGGGGGGTGGGGGGCGAGGGCCCCAAAAGAAACCTCAGGTAGGCTTTTGAGGGATTTTAATCCTATTAAGGTCATGTCTGGGTTGTGTAAGGAAAATGTTCTGCTTCGCCTTGTCTTTTGATCAAACCGGGGAAAAAAGAAGAAGGAGAAACGTATCTGTCTGAATTTCAGGAATATCTGGCTAATTTGTGAAAAGTGTTGGATTTCACATTAAATTCAGTGGCTAGGTCTTTTTTAGATGGGCGCTGCTGGAACATTTGAAACTAATATGTGAAAATCGTCTCTGTGCGCCTCTCGCCTGGCCCGCATGCAGATTAAGTGAAGTAATATGTCCTTTCACTTTTACGGGACGCTGTAAAATGTCACTGGACATATATTTCAGAAAGGGGAAAAATGAATACATTGTGAAAGCAGTATGACTGTAAACCAACTGGGATAGTGACTTAGTATGTGTTTAAAGGAATACATAGATTTGGGTTTGAGGGTTTTGTAGAGGGCGTTTGGAGGTCATGTATGGCCTCTCTTTCCAATACAGAAGCTCAGTTTTATTTTGCTTGCGTACAGTCCTTTCTCATCAGGTTTCAGTGTTGATAGCCAAACCTAGAATGATGTTTCCATGGTTCTGTTGATAGGGACAGCTGATTGTTTTTAATGACTCGTGACATTATTGATACCATTCCCTGTTCCCATCCTGTACTGTCCCGGCCAATGCGTGGCAGCATGCTCCATCTCTGCATCGCTGACTGTCACAGAAGTGGGTGTCAAGTCTGAGGTGAGACCAGAATTGACGTGATGTCACATCACTTCGTGAAACATGCTGTTGGCTCTTAAGCACCCGGTTTAAACGGTTAACTTGTGTTCAGCATGGGTGGTATGGATTATAGGCTTGTCACACTGGCATTGATATCTCGGAGCGTTTCGAGGGCCAGCCGATCATCTGGTTCCATTTGCGCATTTGGACATGACTCGACATTGAGCTCACATCCTCTCTGCATCAAGCCGAATGCCAAAGCACTGATAGAAGCGCAAGTCAAGCGATTTTTTTTTCTTTTGGCCATGGTGTGTTTTTCTTCATTTTATTTTATTATTTTTTCCCCCCTTAAATGCGTATCATTTCTGCCGTAGTTTCAGAAAACACTTTTGCAGTGCCACACTGAACAGTGGTGGCTGTTTACGAGTGGCTAGCTCTCCGCTCTCGGAGGCAGTAATTGAAATACAGACAATATGTGAGCAATAAAACTGGAGACTGGAGTCTTTTCAAGGGCCCGAGGAAGGGGCCACACAGTGGTGCTGCTCTGCTGTTTTTTTTCCTTCTCTGGTGTACAGTGTGTCTGGAGCCAGCGACGGGGGGTGGAGGGTGGTCGCGTTTTCGCCTCCATTTGGGTGTGTGATTTATAGCGGACGCCGAAGCGAAGAAGAATGTCCCCAGTGTCCTGCAGTGACGCCATGGCCCTCACGCACAACATTGAATGCTTCCCTCTCAAAGCAACACCATGTGAAACTTCTTCATCGTCATTACTTAGGGATGCATGGAGCCAGACTAATTGTCCAAGGGCAGTGTCTGACAGTCAGACAACCCAAAAAAAGAGAGACACTCATAAACAGAGTTGGATTTAGAGATTGGGGCCATAAAACGACTGGGTGATCACACCATCGTAAAACATAATTATCGGTAGGTGTATCCTTAGATGTTTTGGTGCAGAAAACGTCTTGTTGCCTTGTCTTGTGCTTCACTGCAGACTAAGTGTCTGCTTTCAATGCTGTAGCCAGCCACACAGTTCTGTGTCTTTTGGTGTCATCTTCAAAATGGAAAAATGGGACGCATGCATGATTTTTCAATTACTATGTCTACGTTTTGTTCCACTATTGAGGAGGAGGAGGAGGAGGAGGGGGGGGTGTGTGCAAAAGAGGTTGAAATCTCAGCCTCTGGATCTTATTCACTGGGGACCCAATAAAGCCAGAGAGTAATGAGCCCAGCACTTCCTGTCAAAGCCTTTATTAGGTTCTCCAGAAGTGTGCCGAGTCTTACCGCTGCCTGCCCTGCCGAGGAAGCTAGCTGCATGGTTTTCAGATTTGCATGGTGTTGTCAGTTATGGTTATACAATTGATCACAAGTGATTCTCAGTGTTTATGGTCAGCCTCATAGCGATGTTTCCTGATGGTGATTCATTCATAGGTGACGTCTTCTCTGTTTGTGTTTCTGTTATTTCAGGGACAGATTTGATAACAAGCTGTTTATGTAGGCCTATTTAATCTGTTCTCTAGCATTATGTTGTATGCCTATAGTCATATGGAAACATTCTGAATGTGATAAATCTGTGATTTAATTAACATACTTTAATCAAGTGGACATCCTGTAGTAGACTGGATACCGGACCGTACCGTCTGTCAGAGAGCTCTCCATTTGGTGAAGTCATCAGGGCTGCTCCCTGACGTGTCAATTTTATAGGGTCTCGTCTCCAATCCCTCTTCATCAGCTGTGAGTGAGGTCTGAGACTGCAAACAGATCTCTACAGCTGACTCATAAATCACGCCGAGGTATTGACTAATATGAAGTCTCCGAAGTGGGAACAGCCTGCCTGGGAGCCAGGACTCGGGCATTAATTATGAGCCCGTAAAACGCGGGACTGCTCGAATGGGGGCCAGTCAAAGCCCTTCACGCCCTCCACCACCTCCACCGCTGTCTCGGGTCTCCCAGCAGATGGCTGGTTTTGCACAAATGCCCATGCCAATCACCTTTCCCCTTCCAGCACAGGGGCAAATTCCCATAAGTGAGTCACGGAGACCAACATAGCAACCTTGCAGAGTCTTGCAGACGGCGTTTTCTTCACACCTCAGTGACTAAATCAACTCTCGCCCACGACTGAAACTCTGGGGCTGGTGGGGTAGGTTTGGGGGGGCTGTTGAGGGGGGGTTGTTGATGCGGGGATTGGTTGAGCAGGTGTCTGCGTTTTCACACATCCAGCCTGACGTGCCCCACTGGCCCTATAATCCCCGGCCTGAGCCACAACATGACAGCCCCACCAGACAAATCTGTCAGCCCGGGGCAGTCACATGACCCCAGCGGAGTTATGTCACTCAGGGTGCTGTTTCTTACACGATGAGGGATGCTGCTCTTACAAAAAACACTTTCACAATAGAAACAAGTGTATATAGACTAGAAGTGGTCTAGAATTGAAATAATAAAATAATGAAAAAGTGAAATATACAAAAAATAGCGTAGTATTTGCTCAGTGCTTAATATTAATCTTTGCATAATTGTCTAGAAATCCCTAATGGCTTTGTTTCTTAGGATGCTATGTGCTGGACGGCATCAGCGCTGGTAGGCCTACTCAAAACATCTCAACTACACTCATTATTCTGTTACCTTGAGTTTAAACGCAATATTATATTTCCACTGTATTTGTTATTTTCCTTCAAACCTTGCTGATTTTACATTTTTTCCCCTCCCTGTGTTCTATGGGCTGTATAAATTATGAATCTGAGTGAAAACTCAGAGGCTCAGAAGTGGCGGCTGAATGGTATTCTTTCAGGAAGACGACGTTGGCAGCGGCTGCGTTCCCCGCATCAGCATTATCACGACTTGAATCAGGCTTTGTTTGGCGTTGTGCAGCGAGCGCCTCCAAACCGGTCCCGACATCTCCGTCTAAATTTGAAACGACGTGCCATAAGATAAGGTGCTCCGCTGGCAGAGGAGGGAAGTCTGTGAGTGCTGTGAACGAGAGGGCTCCATCCTTAGTGGAGGAAACGAGAGAGAGAGATGGAGGGGGTTTCTCTGGAGTATTCTCTGCACTAGAGCCAGCTGAGCGACGAGAGCCAGAGGCCGTTGTAAGTAACCTGCCTAATAAACGTGCCTCGCAAACTGAGGGAATCGCAGATGAACCCAAGGCTTTTAAAACCATTTCTTTTTACAGTGATTTCCTGATAATGAAACGCTTTATATAGTTTGCGCGTTCAGGCTCTTTCAGAGTCTAGGTAGAGATTGGGAAATCAAAGTTGACAGTGCCCTGGCCTCTTTATAATGTCGTGTACAGTATTAGTGTAGAAATGCCTTTTCAGAGTCATTTAAGAACTACTCCATCTTCCATCATCAGAACTAAGGCAGTTTATCATTCACCATTTTCAATGTACAAGGTGTGTACAATATGTCACTAATTGTACTACATTATATCATGCTGCCAGTATTTTATGTCAGAATAGGTGAAGTGACACTTTGCATCAGATTCATCACTTGCATCACTTTGCAAGATTTAACATCTGCTGATGGGAGAAGCATGTATTTGAAGCTTTTTCTAAGAGTGGGTGAATGATCTGGCTTTTCAGGAAATGTACTCCAATCTCATCAGATCCATCACCATTACTGATATCTGCAGTGTATGTTCTAATGCACAGTGTGAAGACTTATGTAGTAGAACAAGAATCGCAGATGTCCAGAGCTGATTTGTGCGGTGACAGTACCTGCAGTCTTCATCTAATGGACACACTCTAAAGTCAGCCAATTCTACCGGCTCTATGAAGGCCTGCAGTGCAAAGAATACCCTTTTCCCCCCTTTGGAGCCTAATTGTGTGAAAATAACAGCCAAGATGGAACAACATAGTTTTTCTTCAAGAGAGGGAAAGCAGGGGAAAGGCCTTTTTTGCTTAGCTTGGCATTTGAAACGGGTTCTCGATATTTGACACCTCTTCGAAGTAGTTTGGCAAACAGAACTGTAGCCAGGTTCCAAGGCTTTAAGTACAAATACACCAGTGAGCACCTGGGTGTCTTGATGCTTGACAAGAAACAGGCCACAATTCACCAGACAGAAAAAAGAGCAGCAACACACTCTGTCTTTTAACAGGTGGTCCAACAGTGCCGTGTGTTTATGCTGATGTTGGAAACCCCTAGGTAGAGCAGCAAGATTGCAGGGTGATAAATGCGTAGGCACTGTCAGGCCTAGGACAGGCCCATCAGGGAAAACACACACACACACGCACACACACACGCACACACACACACATACTCACAGATGAAACCTGTGGCACAGCTAATGAAGAACATGGTCAGTATTACCAAATTTTAAAGCGAGTAAAAATCTTAAGTTGTCTGACTTTCTCTCACTTGCTGAGATTCATAGAGACTGTGACAAATAACACTCACAAGGACAAATCTTTCAAATAATTTTTCATGTAGCCAAAATACAAAAATAAAAAGCATACAGTATATGCTCACAAAATATTGCCATTGCAGCACACACATGCTACACAATAATATGTACACCTTGGATCTACTCCAAAGTGCAACTGATATGTGCTTGCAAATGTAGTTATTTATTTATGGCCCACAGTAAATGCAAATATATGGCATAAACTCCAAGAAGAATATACCCTGGTATTATCATTGCCTTGATTGGATGAACTCTGTAATCAAAGGGGGCCAAAATGGTCTTTTAAAAATACATCTCTGAGAATATCAGTAAAACATAACTTAGATATTTATATATCTGGATATATAAATATAATTTGAAGCTGGTACCCTCTTTTAAAAATAATGACAAATACCCATTGGGCACAGAAATCATTAAATCATTCTAAAAACATTAGAATTGTATAATGAGTTGGCGCCCTTCCACTTCATACACTCTTTAAATATAAGTTCAGTGTGGCTGTATTCTTTTGGAAAAAAATCTAAATATGACATTGTTGATCTGCAGATATAAATATCTAAATATATGTATGACTGCAGCATACGCCCCACCAACCATTCCTCGCTTGTGTGAGGATTCGTTCTCACATGCATTGAATCTTTCATCTGCTGTTCGTCCTCATGTGCTTGTGGGGGGAACGCTGTCATTTAAACTGACCAAAATGGTGAAACGGTCGAGGTCTGACCCTCCAGTGGGCCTCTGATTACAGGCCATGCGCTCCGCTTGGAGTGTCTCGCACACAGACTTTCAGCAGCTGCCACGACCCCGACCCGACTCGCATCTCACAGAGGGGCTTTTTGGAGTTGAAGGGGATCCTTTTGCCACTGTTCAAGCACCGTTAACTTGTCCCCCACACAACTTATATTATACGACTTCATGTTTTTAACCCCAAGAATGTAAAAACACTCATTGAGGCCTGCTGTAATCCAATAGCCAATAACCACACCATCAATGACTGTAGACTGTAGCCACTGAAGTGTCACTGAAAGCATCATTAGCAAAATTAGGCCCTTAAAGACTCATACCCTTAGACCCTTAAAGACTCATTACTGCAGGTCCCCTCTCCACATATGGTTTGTGAAAGGATACGTTAAGACAAAACGGAACAAAAAGAGAGCTGAACCCAATCAAAGGTGAGACGAGTGTGTACCATGTGTGCTGTGTGTCTTCTGCATCATGCTATCAACACTTCACACTATTTCAAAGGCACAGACGGAATTGAAGTCCCGATGTCAAAGCTGTCCCGTCAGCGAAACGGAGATGATTTAAGCAGAGGCCAGGTCTGTTTGGTTAAACGCACTCATTGAGAGGGCTGGGATGAACCCTTTGGACCTGAAATATTTCAGAGCAGAACAAATATATGCTTCCAATGTTTTCATTTTCAAATTAATGTGCACAGAAGCAATCACATCTTGGCAACTGAAATGTCTGCCTCTCCCCTACCACCTCCCCAAGAGAAAAAACTAGAAGAGAAACTCCACTGACAAAAAAGTCAAGATAGCACATTCCAAAGGCCTACCATAGCATGAACATATTGAGGATCCATTAGATGACATACAAACACTCTTTGAGATATTCAAATGAGTGGAGCGCCGTGCGGCGTGATTTACATGATTGAGGCTGGTAAATCTGCCACGGCGCAGGCAGTGGAGGAAGCGCCCTCCGACGTGCGAGAAAATCTATGTGTCTAACGGCGCTGACACGGTTTCCCCCTCACACACACCCCCGTCCTCCTCCGCTTCCTCCTCCTCCTCCCTAGTAAATTTGCCCCAGAGAGAGAGAGACGCACGCGCGCCTCTCGACTGCTCCACGCGGCGGTGCGGTTTTCGCTGGGGCTCGGACCAGCCCGCTGCGCTCGGCCACAGCATAGCCACAGACCCGCGAGGAAACCCAAGTGTTGCCCTGGATGAATGAACGGAAGGGAGACCACACAGCCGAGCCGGGCGAGCAGCAGCCACTCAGTCACCCAGCGTGTCACTCAGGGTCTAGAGGCAGCGAGGCTGCACATGGCTCTGGAACTGACTGGTGACTGCAGGGGAAACTGGTATGAGAGGATTCCACACAGCAGCTTGGTTAGAATTCATGTCTTAAAGGCATTTCAAATTTTGCATGTGTTACATTTTGTCTAATTTCTAAAAACTAATAAAATAATAGTGTGGGTGCTTGGCATCTATTTTGAATTTACAACCATGATTTGTAAATAATTATATCATATAAGGGCCCAATAAAATAAAATTGAAGTGCTATAGCATGCTCAATTTTATTTAAAGTTTATATTATTGCATTTTTATTTATTTTATTTTTTCTACACGTGTAGTTGTGATATACAGAGACTGTATCGTTCAATATGTTGTTCACATACTCGCCATTTCAGTTGTAGAAGTTGTTAAAGTTATTTTAGTTATAATACAAAAAATAATAAAAAACATCTGCTGAAATCAAACATCTGACACAGGTTTAGCATTTTAATCAAACTATTATGCCTGTTATTAAAGCAATGACTGCAGATAAAGTAAAGCTTTTTAAATACATAAAATTGAATCTGTAGCACTAGTGTGTTTGCAGTCGTTTTCACACTCATGTATGTGAACAGCAAGTACAGTTGCCTTTAAAAGAGATGAATTCCACCTAACCAGAGCTGGGTTAGACTGTGGAACACTTAAGAACAACATCACCACCTTCTGGAGGAACACTGGAGCACATTAGGCACGCATGTTCTGCGTTCTGACCCAGGTGAGGAGAACACAGAACACTCCTGTCAACGAGTCATGCAGGACTCTTAATCATTATCCCATAACGCTGGTGTTAGCTGAATGGTATGCACATTTTAGTAATCAGTGGTCAGTTCATTCTACAAAGTGCAAGAGAATCCACCTTATAGTCATAAACCTACTTTTATCTGTTTATTCCTGTAATAATTACTGAATGTGTATGTGTTATTTTCTCTCTATACTGTAAGGTTCAATACAAAACAGTTACATGACGGAGCTATCAGCCCAACAGCCTTGACCACTGAGGTGAACTGAGAGGAGGCAGGTCCTAGCCACAAGCCCATCTGCGGAGGCAGGCAGGGCGGGCAGGTGCTCCACAGTGGCTGGTGGTGACATGTGGCTTGCTGGTGAAAGGTAAGAGCAGCACTGCATGCCTGCGCCGGCCGCAGGCACCACAAATGAGAGGAGGCTGGGAGTGCCCCATCATCAGGGTGCCAGGCCCACTTCCAGGCTTGACCCCTCCGAAAGCCACACACTCCCACCCCAGCTCTGGCTAGCGGCAGTGCAGGCAGGCTGACTAACTCACGGACGCTGCCAGGACTGGGGCAGAGGCAACTCCTCGTGTGTCCTCCTTGTCATGTATGAGATTGAGAAAAGCTGCTGTGATATTTCTCTAGAAAATAAATTTTAATTTCTCGATTTAGACAACCTATTCATGATTGTTGTTAATGTGATGACTGCGATGATGAGTATTATATATTGACACCTCAGTCCTGTTTATAGGTTATTTTAAAATGCATTACATTCATTTTTCCAATATTCCTAAATATTTTATTTTTAATTCAGTCAAATAGACATGGAGTAGAAATATGTGTAAATGAACCAAAAAAATACTCTCGATTCCACTGCATTTGACAAAACTATAGTGATATAAAAGACCTCATGCCCCTTACATTTTATTTCACTACATGTATGACATAGCTGTCAAACCAAGAACATATCTTCACTCTTTTCGAACATCAGACACAGTGGCTCAGTGTTCACATTTTTACAGACTATTGTTAATTTATGGGTTTAATTATTTAATCTGTTGTGGAAAAATCACGGGATTCAGAAAGAGTGTGAGAAAAATTCTCGGCATTCTCTCACAGTCAGCGTGCACAATAAATTGTGTTCTATTCTGCAGCCTTAAGTGCTCTCCACTGCGACGAGGAAACTCGCAGCCACACTCGCTCTGTATGTGGTTGTCATCATGGTCGATCGGCTCAGACATTCTTCCTTTTCAAGTGTGACCTACCAAAAGATTTGTGTGTATAGCCCCCAAACACAAAACACTCATGATTCGTTCACACATAGTATGTGTAATATTGATGCTGTGGCTCTTATTTAGAAAGTTACAAGTGTTCAATTGAATACAATACAAAAAGGGGGAAAAAAACAACATTCACCAACAACAAGCAGATCTTTCTTTCTCTTTCTCTTTCTCTCTCTCTCTCTCTCTCTCTCTGTGTTGGGAAAGGGAGCATCACTTCCATTTTGGGTCTGTCTTTTGAAATTGTGGTTTCGTAACACATGCTTTGAAGCTTGTAACACATCATAAATATGTTTCTGCAGTCCCCTTACCCATGACATTGAGTGCCACTAAACTGCAGTACACTGTATGTTTAGGGTGAGGTTACAATACAACATTTAATTTAGAGTAGTGCAACAAAGCACATGTCTATATTCTCTGCAAACCACTTTCAAGTTATTCAAAATGGTGGAATGTCCATTTGTTTTTGCCATGGCAAAAATTGAATGAGAGGCAGTGAAATGAACAAAGTATGATGTTGATTTGCAGGTACATTGGAAGTGCCCATTGTCTCTCTCCAATACATAAATAAACAAATGACAGAATGTAGGAATAAATGAATGAATTGATTTAACCAATACTTGTAAAATATATACTCGTATTAGGTTCATATAAGAGGATTTATAGTAAAAATGTAGTTTAGTCTGTGAGAGTGTCCTGTGTTCGCACTTTCACTACATAGTAAAGCAGTGTTCTTCAACATTGCTTTAGACGGTTATATAGCTCATTCCCTACACAGCCTATTTGAATGTACATTACACAGTCTGAATGGATACCACAGAGGCTGTGGAATAACTCAGTATTGCATTTAAAAGGCCCCTGCCCATACCATGCCTGAAATGCTTAACTCTTGGCCTCCATGAATATTCCCTTTCATTAAACATGGGGAGAAATTACACTGCAATTTTAAATACACATGCAAAACGGAATCAAATCAGAAGTCAGGCATGTATAGCATTTGGATCTGATAAACCCTCTCCCTGCCTTCAGGGCACAGACTGTTGCCAAAGGAGTGAGGCTGGCATGACCCCCTTGTTATTGCCGGCACAGAAAAAGCTCAGTTTCTCGTTCAGCTGCGACATATTTAGACGTTTGGAAGCGAGGCAGCAGGCAGAGAAGGGCCTTTAAATCTATCCCACTCTCCTGTAAATTACAACCCTGCATTTTTAATTTCCTCCCCACACACAATGTTATTCATTGGCGTCCAAACCAAACATGGGCCATGACGACTGAATGACTTGGGGGAACACACTGTCCCTTTTTTAAAGTCCCTATGTTGAGGTTGTAATTAACATCACAAATCCTGAGTGTCATATACAGCCTTAAGGACAGCAGCAAATGACTGAATGATTTTAGCTTTGACTCCAGTTTGTGGGATAAGGAAATTCAGATGAACTAATCTAGATATTTGGATTAACTTGATTGTCGACTGAAATGTTTCCCTTGAAACTATAATGTCCTTCTGATAAACATTCTAATATGCACATATACATACTTTTTCATTTTAAAAACTAAAATGAGACCAGCTTTGCTGACCCCACATGTTATGGTACTTCTAGGAAGACAGCGGCCATTGTCTCTGGGACAATGCTGGAAGACCACCATGTCTACGAGGCTACCAGTCAACAAGGGGTCATTTAAGGTGAAAGGAATACCAAAATCATTAAAAACATCTCGCATAAATCATTCTGACTCCATTTGCTATTACCAGTGTGCTCAGATTCCTGTCCAAGAAACGGTCTTGAGTTTGGAAGAAAAAAAAGCTTTCCATCCAAGGCTTTTTAGCCGACGAACGAAACGGAACTTGTGTTTGATTTGTAACAGAATCTTCTCTCCCCTGGGGGTTTGCAATTTCGTCTGTAATAATAGACCAGCGTGCCAGAGACCTCACGCTGCCCCCTCTGCTTTGGAGTCGTCAGCCCGTCATTTGCACTGGAAGAAACGGGTCAGGGGGTTGATCGGTAAAATACACACATTCATAGACACGGGACAAAAGATGGAGTGGGGGGGGAGAGAACGAGAGAAAGAGAGCACTTTGATGTTAAAGTCAAAAACAGAGGGGTTTGGTGTGATGGCTTCTCGGTGGCACTGTGTGCAATCTGTTTAAATTTAGACCCACAGGACTGCTCTTATTTATGCCTCCACCACAAAACCATATCACTCCATATTGTTGTTCTGCCGAGATGTTTGGGATTTGATTTCAGAGAACAATGCTGACCTTTTCGTTATTGTCAGTTCCACGGGGGAGAGCACACTCAGTCCGTGGAGCCAGTCAGAGCCGGGCTCTCCGAACGAAAACATCCAGGCGTCTTATTTTGTTCCTCTCTCCATTCTTATTTCTTCTTCAAAACATGTCGGAGGAAACACGCCTAATTCACTGTCAGCCTAAATAACACTCACAGTGCCATTACTCTGGCAAGAAGTGTGCATTGTCTCTGTCTCCTGATTTATTTATTTTTCCTGGTGGGTTTTGTTTGAGTTTTGAATGCGCACGCACACATACTTGGATGATTCCTCTGTCCTTTATTGTCTTGGGTTACACAACCTCACTCCTTTTCATCTCTTCACAAACTCAAATGGACATCAAGTTAAAGCCCCCAAAACACACACAGGCTAAGCTGGCTTTAACACCACTACCACCGCCAGACTAGCAAAGGTAGCATGTCATTGTCCTCAGCTCGTCTGTGCTTGTTATGGCTGCCTGTAAGTTAAAAGGCCTTGCAGCCCTCTGGGACACAGAGCTCAATTTATCACCATTGCAGGGGGTTTTCATCAGCTGGGCCCTCGGGAGTCTCGCCACTTGGTACCACCTCACAGACTCACTTGTTTATGCTGTTCGACTCCATCCTGTTTATGTTTCCAGCTTGCCTCAGCTTGTACACTTTGTGCACGTGTGTGTGTGTGTTTATGATCTGCATTTGTATGTGTGCATGTGTGAGTGTGAGGATGTGTGTGTGTGTGTGTGTACATGTGCATGTGTGTTTGTGTGTGTGTGGCAGCTGTAGGAAGCTCAGAGGGGATCATTAAGTCAGTGAGGAGTTCACATCACGGCCTGCAAATGAATTGCTTCCGTCCTGGAGAGAGCAATGACAATGAAACGCATCCTGGAAGCCTTGTCATTTCCTGGCATTCCATGAGAGACATGTCACAGAGACGCAGCCGGTGGATCAAGGAACGCGGGTCACACAGCGACATTCCAACCCTAGAGATGCCGGCATGTACAGAATTTCATAGTAATGCTCCAACAATGTGAGAGTGTGGCACCAGGCATTCTGGTTGAATTCAAGCCCTGCATACCTCATGTGGAACTATTACAGTTGACATCCTGTCAGTCACAGAAAGAGAAGGACCTTTTTTTACAGTCTGTTTCCTGGGACAGAAGACAGATGGTTTCAACTTAGACTTATACTGATGTCCCTACCACATCCCCGGCGACAGATTTTGAACCCAGATCAGGGAAACCAAGCTTCAACATTAACCAACTTGAACTTTATTTTTTTTTATGCCATCACAACTGCTAGCTTCTGTTTAGCATTAGTGGTGGTGGACTCCAGGAAAAGACACTTTTTCAAAAGGTTGTATTCAACCGTGCATGACCGCCTTCAAGCCTGAGTTTGATCTAGTCTGAAGTCTGTGGATTGATCTACTGTATCATCCCATTGCCCCAAGCCACAGTAGGCCTATATTAACCTTCCAGGCCAGTTATATCTGTGGTTTTAGCCTTGAGTTTTAAACGGCCTAATCTTTGCTTCTACAATTCAGTAAACACATAGCGTTACATTTTTGCACACGTGGTTGGAGTAAACACTCTAAGACAATTTCACTGTTGGACAGTGCGATTGTAATCTCTTTTCACCCCCACCCCCTTCAGTGCTATGGTTGGAATTCCGTCTAAGGAGCCTTTGTCTCCCTCCCTTTCTTGTGGGAAACAAAGCTTCCATAACAACTTCAGCTCTAGTGTTTTCTAGCCATCTTCACAGACTGCATTGTCAAATACAAGATGTTCATCAGAGGAGAGCATGAGTCAGAAAGGCAGAGCTCTGACTCTGTGACACTGTAACAATATTAAATTGTTTTCCCGTTTTAATCCAATTGCGATTAACGTCCAAACAAAGTACACGATTTGTGTGACGAGGAATTCCCTCCGAGCTACGCTGCTCAACACTGGTGTCATAACTGTTGTCTTAGGGGAAAATGTTCACATCAGTAGTCTGATCAAAGTAAAAACAGTCAAGATATCCAACAATCCTGCGTCTCAAATCTGAGTTCAACTAGTTAGAAAAATAGAAAAAACAATTACTATGCAGAAAATTAACATGGAGACATCGCTTAGTAGACATCAGCTTCTCTTGCATATTTTGAGTTGAGATTTTTGGCCACTTAAGTTTTACTGTAGTCTAAAATTGGCAAATCCACATGGGAATAATTATGTGGTACTTGGAAAAGAGATTTGTGTGAAGACTCAGGGGCCAGTAACAATGTGGATCCCAGTATACCAGAGCAGTACACAGAGACTGTCTGCCTTCTCTCAGCAGTGGCAGTGAACCAAAGTCATAAGACTTATGATTTACAGTCTAAAAAGATCTTAAAGGAGAATTCTGGCAATTTATTTACATATATCTCCATTTCTTAAGGTCACCAAGTACTGTCTGTATGGAAAAAATGAAAACAATAGCTTCTACCTAGCTTGAGTTGCTGCAGCCAACAACTAAAGCAGCCAGGCAGCTACAGTGCAACACTCTGGGGGAACATGCCCCCCACCGGAATTCTTCTTTCACAGACACAGACTTTATATTGTAGGGCTGTAACCTGCCATCAGAAACTTCATTGTATGTACTATATTGTGGTCTGGAATTGTACAGACTTTAAGTAGACATAATATTGTTCTCTGCAACAACTGCTATTGAAATCTTATGCTCAGTCTTCTGATATATCCATAGTGCCTGATGAAGTAGATCCAATTATAAAGGCTATTTTTAAGACTTCTATTTCAAATTAAAGTGTTTTCACTTTGTCATTTGTTAAACCACTTCTCTCACAACATGCTGATTGGTAGCACTCAAGGAATAAGCTGACAAACTCTCCCTCAACTGCTTGTTTCCAGACCGTAATGAAAACTGAGAAAGGGACACATCGTCTGGCTTTAGTCAGGCTAGCAACCCTGGTGTTTCTGGCGCTAAATGGCCCACTCACAATCAAGGCTTGCTGAATTGTATCCAAGTACAACTTCCCCCGCAGACAACCAATGGATGGAGTGTGTGCTTGTCCGGGGGTCGCGCCGGCACTAATTACACTCAGCCATGTGTGTTCACAGAGGCTGAAAATGAATTAACCTGCACACCATCGGAAACAGTAAGACCTACATCAAACAGCAGAAAACCTGCTGGCTTGCGTATGACCAATTGTTGAACAGCTTAAAGTGAAACGCTACAACCCAATGCCTGCAAGCTAAGAGCAGCAGCAGCATAGGTCTACAGACTAACACAGACTGACAATAAACACACGCAGGAATCATTCGTTACCTTGTGGGAATGTCCAACTCTTTCATCTGGCTAAATACCTCAGTTCCAACCCACACATTTTTCTGCCAGTCCTTCCTTCCTTCTCTCTCACTTTGTACAGGGAGATTTGATACATGTTACATGCAGGCTCTGCTACAGGCAGAACTACATGTTGGAAGCTGGCCACTTGAGTTGTTGTAGTTGAGCGGAATGGAGAGGTCAAAGGTCCTGGCCTTATTGGGAAAACACTTTAAGTGGATGTCTGCAAGTGCTTGAATTTGAATAATGGATCCCCACTCTCTTCAGTTGTATTTATGTAAATATAAAACTACTAGAAAAGTCTAGTCTAGAAAAGACTAGATTTCATTGCAGTCACAATTACAACAGTTTATATTGGGGAGCCCAACACCATGGCTTCAGATAAGTAGCACCATACTTGCTGCGTGTTTGATTTGCAAATTTGTGCCTTGATTTTAACACTATGAAATGCAATTGATATACGTGCCAAAAATTGGAGATTTTTCTTGGACACAAAATGCTGTTGAGATCATTAATGAGCGACAGATCGGGAACGATCCCCTTCTAATGTGACTGCACAATGGTTTGCCCAGTGGATCCTGAACGAGCCCCCTCTGATGTGACTGCACATTGGATTGACCAGTGGATCCTGAACGAGACTCTTCTGATGTGACTGCACGCTGGATTGCCCAGTGCCCACACACGGCGCGCCAACCTCAACTATTCCTATCGAGGGGGCGAAGTGAATAAGTACACCAAACGAGGACCTGCATGTAATGGCCTACACTATAATTATGTACACATGTAAATGGTCCGGTGAGGTAATGCCGAGTGAGCCTTGTTTAATAACGCACTAATGGGTCGGTTGAATAATCTCCACATCAAGCAGACAAAGTGATGCCTTCTGTTACCTTGGAGTCGGTTACTGTATGAGGGGGGAAAAAAGACCTCAAAAGGTCTCTGATCAAACATCCTATAAGAACAATTAATTAAGCCTGGCTACCACTGCCGAGCAAGTTCACAGACCTTACCCGCTTAGTTGACATCCGACGAAGCCCACAGCATGATTGGTTTTCCAGTGATGTAAGGCACAGATAGAGTGACTACATTTTACATAAATTGACAATTTCCTTAATGACGTATCAAAGCCACAATGTTTTTGCCAGGTTGCCAAACCCCATCAGAGAGGGCCAAGCGCTTTGGTAAAACATGGCCTACGAAAATGACGACGTGCCCACTCTCAACAGCCTAAAACTGCAAATGCAGTGCTTTTCTTATTAGATGTAATAGCAGCGGTTGCTTGATTCGTTTCCAAATTGTGTTCAAGTGGTGGATTGGAAAGGGGCTTGATCTCTTTAGGTTTCGGCTCCCTTCATTACTGCCCTCATTTCCATCGGAGCGCGCGTTTCACTCACCAGAGCCATTACCATGCATCCGCCGCGAATAAACTATGTTGTTCCTCAAAAACATGCCATTATTTATTTATTTTTTCATTTCATTTTTTTTCATTTCATTTCATTTCACATTTTACACAGTTTCTAAGTCTCCTGTGTTTATTTCTTGTAGCATCCAAGGAACTCCTCGCTCACTCCCCACATTCGAATATTTCTCGATTGATTTTACAGCTATTTGAGGAGCTCAACAGGTCATAACTAATGGCATTCTGGGAGAAAGAGGTGCTCGCTGTCCTGACCCACACACTGCAGAGCGGAGCAGCTGGGTGTAGTATGTTCTCTCCCCTTGCTTGATCTACCCAATCCTCTACCTGCTGTTTACACTGTAAATTTCGCACGGGCCCCCCCTCTCGCCTCTCCCAAGGGGGCCCTGGCAGCAGTGTTTATGGAGTACTGTAATTAGAGCTCGACACGAACACCGAGATAAAGTTACTCGCCCGAGGTCCCCTGAGCGTTCGCAGCGGCAGGTTTCCTCAAAAGGTAGCAATAACATAGCAGTTAGACCCGGCCAGCACTAACGTTTGAGTTAAGGTGCAGGACAAAACGGCAATTTGTCACGGAGGTGTGTTCAATCGCTCCATTGAGTTGAACTGGCTAGAAAATAAGCAACATGAAGCTTAACCTGTAACTCTATACATGCTAAGAGGTGGATAGAATGTGAAAAATAACTCATTAGGATGTAGGTTTTAATATTAAAAATACCTCAGCCTGAATACACCTGACCACCATTACTGACCGCGTGGGATGTATCAAAAACAGGAGACATTGTTTTAGAATCGACAGCAAATTTTATTACCTTGCCAAGACACCCTCCCACCTTGCGTTTGAGGACCATTCATCTGACTTGATACAAACCAAGTGCAGGTCAGATCCAACATTCAACAGAAAATGAGGGCCTAGTTTTCGACAAATGTAAAAATAACCAACATCTAACATAATGTTATGTACACGGTTTCAGATCAAGTAAAGAAAGCTATATCCACAAATATTGTTTTTGTTTTGTTTGAGATTTTAAAAACAAGAATGTTGTGATGTACTTCACATTAACTGCCCACAAAAAGTTACCGGTCTGAAGCATCTCTCTGCACATTACAGCCAAAGCTGAGGCACAGGAACCACTGAGTCGTACTGTAATGTCCAGCACCCACACACAACGTCAAAGCTGACAAACAGCAATGCGTACACACACGTACACACACACACACACACAAACGTGCTTGAAGCTAGTTTTCTGCTTGACCACCAGTACAGAGCGTAGCAATCCAGGGTAATGGGACACATGCTTATGGGCAGAGAGAGAGAGAGAGAGAGAGAAAAAGAAAGAGAGAGAGAAAGAAAGAAAGGAAGAAAGAAAGAGAGAGAAAGAGAGAGCAAGCTGGTCCTGAGTGACACAGCTCTGTGAGTGATGGTCAGATTCAGTTCAGTTTGGTTGGGTTTGGTTTGGTTTGGTTGGTTTTAAAACTTCTCGCCGACCAGCGTCTCCTTCTCCAGGAGCAGGTCTCCAAACCTCTGCTGGAGCTCCTTCTCACGCTCCTGCTGTCTCTGAACGTCCTCCCTCAGCGCCTGGAATCGGACACAACCCCCACAGCAGGTCACAACACAGGGAGACAAGGGAAAGGTGCGCTGATGTACTGAGTGACTGGCACATTACGGCCAAGCGGATTTAGCCCGTTAAGATGGCCTTTTGACGCAACAGATCAAAATTATACCGACAATCTCTCCAGCTACATCACAGAGCAACATCTGAAAATTCAACCTTCACAGAACTTCTGAAAGTTCATTATAATAACATTTACTTCACTTGAAGGCACAAGGCTAACATCGCCCTCTTGGAATCAAATAGATAAATAGACACTGTTGCTAAATTTCCCTTTTGAAGGCCAGCAGTTGCACACTGAGTTCATATACATATGAACCCATCATACCCATGGTCAGTTCACTTTAATGACTTCTTGTACCGTTTAACGTTGATTGCCCATGTTGTATGTACATCAGAGTCATGCGCTACACATGCTCAGGTCCCTCTAATGACCTCAGGTGACCTCTCACCTCTTGGCGGCGTGGGATGGCCAGGTCCTCCTGCTTCTTAAGTTCCCCAAAGGTGCGAAGCTCCATGTGCGCCTGCTCCACCTGGTCCCACAGGTCACCCAGCTGCTTGACCAGGCCCATGGCGCGCGACTGGTAGCCGCCCAGCAGGATCTTCATCTTCTTCTCCATCTTGGCCGCTCGCTTGGCCTCCGTGGTCATGTGACCGCGGTTGATCTGCAAGAGGAGCACCAACAGCAAAGTTACAGCAAATCACAATTCTCAGGGAACCACTCTACAGTCTGTTTCCCAAACACAACCTCCATAACCAGCACGATCACAATCAGTCATCATTACACAAATGTTCGTTGTTTCGAAGCGCTTCCAGGAAATGACTGCTTTTGAGACTGATTACGATGTACCTGACCAATGACGACCTTTACTTTACTCTTTTCCCAGCAGGGATTGGCCGCCCTGTGATCAAACATACATCATGTGGGGAATTCCGAATCCTGTCGACTGGCGCTGACAGGTCACACCAAAACACGAGGCCTCTTTTTCAGCTGCAGTCATAACTGCAAACTCATGCACACGTTTCTGTTGTCTAACACTGACACTTCATATATATATATATATATATATATATATATATAAAAAAAATTTTTTTTCCATTTTCCAGTGTTGGAAAACAAAAAAAAAAAAAAAAATATATATATATATATATATATATATATATATATATATATATATATATATACACACACCGAGTACCACGAATACCAACTCAACACAAACCATTCACAGAAGGGTTAGTTTTACAATTACCTGTGACTTGCACAAGAACAGCCAGCACTTAAAACAATACTACTGGAGGAAAAAACGACATGACTCGTCCAACGTCAACACGTTCCATGGCAACAACACACTGCATCTCCTCCGAGTTCCTCCATTACCAGACCACTTTCCAACACAGATCTCCTTACACACTCCGATCCCTGCCCTTCTAGGTGGCCAGCGTAAGGTCATTTATACAATTAAAGAAGGCAATAACACAGAGAATAACACAAGAATAACATAGATTGGGCAATCTCGTGCGTTTGTGGCAGTGCCATAGGAGAGGAGTGGGGGGTGAGAGGGACAAAGTGAGCCGAGATGAGAAAAAAAAAAAACTAAAGGCAGCCAAACAGAGAAAGCTAATGACCAAACAACAGAGGAGAGAACATGAAAGAGAGCACGTGGGGAGGGAGTGGGCAGACTAAGTGCTGACCGTAAACTCCATTGGCGGCAGCAGCAGCAGCAGCAGCATTAGTGTAGCTCCACACCGCCTCAGCCCCAGTGCCAGCCCCCCCATCCTGCTCCTCGACCCCCTCCCCAGCAGGCGGTCTGTGTGCGGCCTCGGCGCATGAACCCGCCGGCCTTGTTGACTCTCTGCGGTTGCCGCGGCGCTGCACCGAGGGGGGCCGTCGGCGAGGATGGAGGCCACGATTCAAGACCCCTGCCGCTGGGCTTCAAGACCCCTCCCACACACAGAGAGAGAGAGAGAGAGAGAGAGAGAGAGAGAGAGAGAGAGACACACACACACACACACACACACACACACACACACAGACTCGCGCCCATGTGCACTCTCCCCCCAGGGGTTAGTGCTGGTGTGCGGCATCAGAGCCTCCCGCTGCTAGTTGATAAATGTGGTATGCAGCTGCCAGAACTAAAAATCCTGTTGCTTCATTGAATGAAGTGACTGCAGCCACCCCCTCATCACACCCAACCTCCCCCTCTCTCCACACACACACACACACACACACACACACACACACACACACACACACACACCCCACACACACACACACAGACACAGACACACACACTAGCACCCCCACACACAGACACACACAGACACACACAG